>NC_142029.1:77150914-77456747 GCF_982192425.1 Myodes glareolus | reverse complement strand
ATTGTAGCTATTGTACTAGAAATGACTTCTTGGTTTCTGTTTCAAATAATTCACTATTGGAGCAAAGCTATCCAGATGAGGGTTCTGGAAGGTTAGTACTTCTTGGTGCATGGTTAAAAGAACTAGCATCTATCCATCCATCCATTCATCCACCCATTTAACAAACTTAGTTGAACAACTGTGTTGTACCCCATAAGACTAGCTCTTAGGCCAGAGCAGAAGAAGCCCCTAAGTCTTATAACTCCTACCAAAGAAGGCAGATAAATATCAGGTGATTTAGGACCCTCAAGGGCAAGTTAAAGAGTATGGCATTTAGTAACAAATTGAGAGACTATTTTAATATGGCCATTTAACATAGAAACTTCTTACACATTTAGCATAAGTGAAGAAACATTCTTTAAAGCGAAGGTGAATCTTACTACTCTTTTTTATGTGAAGTACATGATTCCCCGGGACAGAATTGGAATAACTTGCTGTGAGGGTTTGAACACTATCAAAACGCATTAAACGAATAAAGAATTTACAAAGATTGACAGACTTTCAAAGAAAGCTTATTGAACAGAAGTTTTGCGCTATTTGAGACCAACACATCTCTCTGAAATGCAAAGCACTTGTCCAGAAAGCTCTGGGAACTACATTCCCACTTTCCCTAAATATCACAGCCCACATCTCATTCAAAAATGAGCCCTTCAGTCTAGCAGGCTACTAAGAGAATTATCTCCCTGCAGAATCGTCAGCCCAGAACAATTGCCTCTTAAGACGCCCTCCCCAGCCCCGTCACTGCCTGGATGAGGAACTGTACTTTTGGCAGGAGGTCCTGCGTGCCTTCCTTATCCTCACGCCGCATCCAGCAGCTTCTACTATTTCGAGAACGATAGTGATCCCATTCCGCTTACGTCTCTCTCACATCTCCGAGTCCCTCTATCAACTTACAGTCCATTTTCGCCGAGATTATTTCTTCTTTATCTGAAGATATTTCTTGTGCTGATGGCTTCCAAGGACAACAGAAGCTAGCTGCTTTCTTCTGCTGCTTTGGGAATACAGGTTGGACATTTGAAAATCACTCATGATTTTTTGAATCGTGGTTGTTTGAAAGTTTTCAGACATCAGTACCAAACTCTTATCTCAAACCACAAGATGTTATGTAATTACCCTAGGTCTGTCATGAGCAAGGAAAATAAGCTCTTTTCTTAAGAAATTCTAGAAAAAAGGAGCTGGCCTAGTCATTGGGAACTTTAAGAGGCCTTGCTGCTGAAGCAGGGAACCTGTGTTCAGTTCCAAGCACCCACATTTGGGTAGCTCACAGCTGCCTGTAACTCTAGTTTTAGGGGATCCATCTTCTGGATTCTAATGGCACCCCTCCACACACATACATATACACAAAAAGAAGATTTAGAAAAGAAATTCTAGAAATAACATGAATTAGCCCTTGGCCCCTTGAACAACATATTGCTTAGCCTTGGGATCCCCAGATTAGCAGCTTTAATACATCATGTAGTAGCATGTTAGAAATGCAGAGTCTGGGGCTGGAAAGGTGGCGCAGTGCTTAAGTGCACTGGCTGCTCTTCCAGAGGACCCGGGTTCAATTCCCAGCACCCACAAGAGAGCTAATAACTGTCTGTAGCTCCAGTTCCAGGGGCTCTGACTCCCTCTTCTGGCCTCTGATGGCACTAGACACACCCATTGTTGGTGAACAGACATACATGAAGCAAAGCACCCATATATGTTTTGTTTTTAAGAAGAGGAGATGCATACCTTCAGGCCTCCCTGACTGTGCACAGGGCTTGAGTTCCTTCTTCCATGAGATCTGCAGAGGTGACCATGACCGTGGGAGGAGAGTTGGGTCTAGAGCCAATATTCCCACAGACCCACCAGGATACCAGGATACCCAGGAGAAGGGAGTTGAGTTAGAGTGTGCTGTGTCAGCTCTTTTTCTCCGCCTATACAGCCTATGGGTTTGGAGAAGACAGGGACTTCCAGGTGCCCCTCTAGAGAGCAGTGGCCCCCCTGAGCCTTCCAGGAAAGAACTGGCTAGCATACTGGAATAGTGGCTGTTATCTGAAGCTAAAGGTTCCCACACAGAGGTTGGTAAGGGTTGGGCATAGTGGTACATTTTGGTTATTCCAGCACTCAGGAGGCA
The DNA here is from genome assembly GCF_982192425.1 of Myodes glareolus. Classification (NCBI taxonomy): domain Eukaryota; kingdom Metazoa; phylum Chordata; class Mammalia; order Rodentia; family Cricetidae; genus Myodes; species Myodes glareolus. The sequence goes on along the minus strand of NC_142029.1, from coordinate 77,454,607 downwards.
GAGACAGCAGCAGGATCTTCAAGGTCAAGGCCAGCCTGAGCTACAGAGTGATTCTAGCCTAGCCTCTGCTACAAGGCACTTGTTTGGTCTCATTCCAAGACCTACTTCTGATCAGGACCCTCCTCTCCTCTTTGTTGGAAGCAAGGGCTTACTTGGTAGCCCAGGCTAGCCTCCAACTTGTGTCTTGCTTCTTCTTCTAGGGTTCTGTGATTGCATGCCTTTCCATAGCGCCATTTAGACTTCCTAGGATAGAAAGCAAAATCCCAGTTTTGGAGATGGGTCTCACTATGTAGCCCTGACAGCCTGGAACTCGCTCTGTAGTCCAGACTGGCCTCGAACTCAGAGATCCGCTTGCCTCTCTCTCCAGAGTGCTGGGATCAAGGGTATGTGCTACCATTCCTGGCCTAGAAGGTAAAATTTTAAATTCAATCCACAAAAGCTTGTTTTGTCTGGAGCCCAGCATTTCATTTGCTTACGGACACACTCTTTTCCTTGCGTTCTCTACCAGGTTGGCTGGACACATGCCATCTTCTCATGCTGGACCATCCACCTCCCCTTGTTTCTCTCTTTGGCCTGGTCAGTGGTGACAGATGCCTCCTAGCGTCTCTGCTTACTTGGCTCCTTTTGAACTTGCCACTGTAGATCAAGCCAGGATCCCACATCCCATGACCCTTTCCTCCTTGATCGTATCCATTTTTACTTCTAATCTAATCCTTAGATTCACTGTTTTCCTTTCTTCCCTTCTGTAATCTCCAGGAAGACAGGAGCTGTTTCTCTCTTGTTCATCCCTGACTCCCCAGGACCTTTGGGTACCCCAGTACCTAGTACATAACCGAGGTTCAAATGCAAGTGTAAAATAAACAAATGGATGTATCCTGCCTTCCAGACTCCACGCCCTGCCTACACTGTCTACCTGATTCAGGCGTGGACTGTGCCTAAAGGTTATGGACAACTCTTCCTGTCTCTCGTAATGCTGATATGCAAGTTTATCTGACTTTTCTTTCGTTGTTGTTTAGAGACAGGGTCTTGTGCACCACACCTAGCCTTAAACTCCTTCTGTACTCGAGAATGACCTTGAACTCCTGACTCTCCTTCCTCCACCTCCTGAATGCTGGGACTAAGGGCCAGTACCTTCACACCAGGCTTCTTCAGCCTTTATGTCCTTGGGCTGTGTTGATGGCTTTGTCACGGGAAAGTGTGCTGAAGGCTACTGGGATGGGGACTCGGGCAGGGGAATGGAATGGAAGGGGCTCCTGTGGAGATTTTGACTTACTTGCTGCCTTGCTTCTCCGAGAGTAGGCAGAATCGCAAGATAATTGCTGGGTATGGGAAGACATTCTTACAAAGCGCTCTTGCAGGAATCCTTACCTGTTCTTTCCTTCTCTGCCGTGTCCCTTGGGTTTGTGTAGCTAGCATATACACAGGGGAAATGGCAGCCTCTATTTGAAAGAGTCAATCTTTACAAGGAGAGCAATGGCCACGCCGCAGTTAGCTTTCTGTAAACCAAGCTCCATGCTGCTCCGGTCTGTGTTTATCACCTTCTCCTTGAGCTAAACGTGAGGCTGAGTGGTAATTGCCTGGGTCTCCAGGAGAGTCCATTTCCCTGTGGGTGTTACCCACAGTCCTCCAGGAGCCCCGCGGGGTAATCTTTACATAGCTGCCTTGGCAACTGAGTTCACCAATGTTTGCTAAGCAGCCAAGGACAAGCAGGTACCAGCAGCGGTGGGAGAGCCTAACAAATTCCCCTTCTCAAATTGGCACATGTCCTGTGAGCTTTCGAGATTTCACAGTAGGCTTCACAGTGTGGGAACAATTTTCATCATCGACTGACTGGCAAGTGCTAGTTCTGTGGTAATTTGTGTCTTTAAAATAGCTTAATACACAATAGGGCACAAAGGTCCACTTTGCTTCTGACGTAATCGCTTAAATACACATTCTAACAATGTCCCCAGCCTAGAGTAGCATTTTAACCCCCTCCCAAATCACCATGTTCTATTGCCTTAGCCTCTTCTATACACTTGTTGTGTATATGTGTAGACAGGGAATTCTGTTTTTTTCTGATCTACTTTCTTTACTTATTTTCATAGACATCTATTGTTTAATAATCAGTTTTTCTTCTTAACATGCTCTGTCAAATCATCTGTATTGTAGCAGGGTTGGGTGACATGCCTGCTTTTAGGATGATGGTTGTTCTACTTTGCCCAGGACTGCATAAAGAATCCAGAACAAAAAATTTCAGCATAGGAATCTTTTAAACTGGAAAAATCCAAGGCAAATCATCACAAAGTGGTTGCTATCGGATTAAGGACACAGGTAGACCCAATCATGGGTAATCTTTTAAAAGATTTATTTTTATTATATTAAAGTATGTGTGTGTTTCTCTGTGTGGGTATGTGACCACAGGTTCAGGAACCCATGGGAGTCAGGGAATGTCAGATGCCTTCAAGCTAGAGTGACAGGTGATTGTGAGCTGCCCGGCGTGGCTGCTAGGACCTCAACTAATGACATGACCACTCCATGGAATGGTTGGAGAGAAGGTTTTTAATGTAGAGATGAGAGATAGAACAGCCAGAGGCATCTGGAAGAGCCCAGAGCAGAGAGAGAAAGAAATACACTGAACATGGCCAGCAGACCGGACACGGCCAGGACTATCTTCAAGAGAGGTGAGAACAGCAGAGGTTAGAGAAAAGTGAGAGTGTGGCAGGAACAGAACACACACACACACACACACACACACACACACACGGGGGGGGGGAGAGGGGGGGAGGGAGGGAGGAAGAGAGCAAACATAGTGAGATTAGCAGGGTTTAAGGAGAATGAGCAGGGGGTGGGAAGCCAATGCGCTGGAGGAAGTTTACGATGGGGGGCATGGGGACTAGGATGCTAGCATGGACTTTGAAATGTGTAGCAGGTCCTCGGGATACTGAAGGAGCCTGGAGGCCAGCGTGAGCTTTGATGTGCTAATAGGCACCATATGTAGCTATATGCTCCTTCTGCCAGAGATAAGGGACATGACTCCTTTAGGTAGATGGAATCAGTTCCACAAGTTCCTGAGGAAGGCTGACTTTAATCTAACTGCCAGAAATCCTCCGACAGTCCAGCTTGAGCTCATAGGACTGCCTTTTGGGGTTTGGGGAATTCGAGTTTCCTTTGGACCTGGCACCCAAGTCCTCTGCCAGAGCAGTGTGGACTCTCCACTACTGAACCACTTGCTAAGCCTCCGCCTCCTTCTGTGTGATTCTCACTGTCTTCTCCCCAACACTCCCTCTCATCCCCTTTCTTCTCCACAGTTTTGCTACATAACCCTGGGCTGGCCTGGACTCACATATCACCCACTCTGGTCTTGAACTCATAATCCTCCTGTTTCACCTCGCCTTGTGAGAGCTAGTATTAAAGGTAGATGCCCCAATGCCTGGCGGACCTTTATTTTTAGATAGGGTGGCTTACTGAGCTAGGACCATACCATCAATAGATACATTTTAAAATGGAACCCAGTTTTCAGTGTATCCACAACACTGTGTAATCTCATGATTTTAGAGTATTTTTGTAAATTCCCCAAAGAAATTCTCACCCTTGCCAACTTCCTCAGCCTCTAGTAATCTCTTCCCTGTTTTTAGTCTCTAGAGCCTTCTTGGACATTGCGTGAAAGCAGGGTTGTGTAACACATGACCTTTGGTTCTGGCTTCTGTTACTTAGTATTGTGTCTCCCGCGTCCACCCATGTTGTAGCACACATCAGAATCCATGGCTGGCAATTAATTTCCTCAGCTGTGTATCTCCCACATCAGAGTTACTGATTTATAGGCTGTTGGGTATTTAAATTGTCTTGGGTCATTTAAGGGCATGCATATACAAGTTTGTGTGTGGATATGTTTTGTTTGTCTTAAGTGGTAGTTTAAATGCAATTGGTCCCCATAGGGAGTGGCACTATTAGGACGTGTGGCTTTGTTGGAGTGGGTACGGCCTTGTTGGAGGAAGTGTGTCACTGTGGAGGTGGGCTTTGAGGTCTCAGATATGCTCAAGCCATGCCCAGTGTCTCAACAGTTCACTTCCTATTGCCTGCAAGATGTAGGCTCCTCCTCCAGCACCATATCTACCTGTACGCCACCATGTTCCACCATGATGACAATGGCTGTAAGCCACCCCTCTAAATGTCTTCCCTTATAAGAGCTGCCATGGTCACCGTGTCTCTTCACAGCAATCAAAACCCTAACTAAGTCATTCACGAGTGGAATTCAGGGCCATGCAGAAACTTCATGTTTAACTTTTGGAGAAACTTTTAGGCTATTCTCCAAAGCAGTTGGACTGTTTTAAATTCTCCCTGGTAGTGTAGGCAGGCATGTTCCTTGCCAACACTTGTTACCTGTCTTTTTTATGCTAGCCCTCCTAGTACATGTGAAGTATAACCTTGTGGTTTGGGCATATTTCTCTGATGGCTGGTGATACTCTCTTTCCCTCTGCCTATAATCAAGCCTCTCAAATGAAAAGTTATAGCAAATTCAAAGGACACTGGCAACTAACGGAAGGCGCCAGACAAATGCTCAAACTAGATGGCCACAGACAACTTCACCCACCTGAAATCTTTCTGCCTAGAGGCAAATTTAAGTTTTCTTAAACCATTGACGCTTCCTTAAAACCAGAACTTGTCCCAGCTTGAGCTCTTCCTTCTTGGTGGATGTTGGAGTACCATCAACTGTCTCCATCAAATGGCCATCTCATCTCCTGGGGTCTGTATCAGACAGCTATGTTCCCTGAGTTTACAGCTGTGCAGTGCCCAGGTGCTTTGTCAACCAATTTTGTCAAAGGGTTCTGCACCAGTAGTCTAGGCTCCTGCTGGGAGCTCAGGGCCCTGGGTACTCCATTCCCTTTCTCTTTGGCTTTCTGCTATGTTTTTTTTTTCCTTTTCTGGTTCCCCTTTCCCCCTCTTCAGTTCATCTGGTGGGCTCCACGTGTTTGTTTATTACTCTGTTCCTTCTTTTCTCCCCTCGCAGACGTGAAATGGACCCCACGTATCAGTCAACTTTCCATTTTGGTAGCTAATAACTGAGTCAGTAGCTCTGCAAAGAGAAAGACTCCTTTCAGCCCACAGTTCCAGGCCGCTTATAAAGCTATGGTGAAGGATCAGGGTAGGAACATGTGATGGAGAAAAGCCGCTCACCAGCAGAGAGAAGACACCAGGACCCTACAATCCCCGTTGGGGCATGTCCACAGCAACGGCTCCCTAGGCCCCACCTTAATGGGCTCCACCACCTCTCAGTAGAACCCAACCTTTCACACAACAGCCTTTGAGGGACATTCTGGATATAAACTACAGGACCAACCAGACATGACCTCATTTCCTGTTCCTGCTTTCTCATCTCTATCGATTAATTGAAATTCCATTGAATTGACCAAAAGAGACAGTTGTCTTGATGGGGTTACCAAGAAAATAAGGTTAGGAAAGCCACAGTCAGGAGAAAGGGACTGACCCGAGCCCCTGGCCACAGTGGTAAGATAACCAATGAGGCTTTCTCTTGGTGTCATTTGTTTATTTATTCATTTTTTGAGCCAGAGACTCACAGAGCTTCTTGTAGCCCAGACTGACCTTTAACTCATCAGGTAGCCAACATCTGATCCTCCTGCCTCCGCCCTCTGAGTGTTGGAACTGCAGGCAGTACCACACCCACGCCTAGTTTATGTGATGCTGGGGATGGAACCCAGGACATAATACACGTTAGACAAGCACTCGGTTGATTGAGCCAAATCTCCAGGCCCCACGACCAACAGCTTGTAAACCTGTCTAGGCTGGATCCCATCCCCTCACCAACAGGTAACTACTGTAAAGACAATTGTTCAGCATCTAAGCTCCATTATTTACTGTGTGAGAGTCAAATAGCTGCCACCTTGCAGTCTGACAAAGCAGTCAAGGACAGTGCTGATCACTTAAAAACATATATTAATAAAAGGTGGGAGAAGGGCAATTCCATGGAGGGCAGTTCGTTTCCGAAGCAGATGGATGGGAGCTATTGTGATTGTTTTCATGACTCAGCTTGGGGTAACATTCAGACACCGGAGTAGGATGAATTTAAGAACCACAGTATGGTCCACACTGACACACATCCTCAGCCCCAACCTGGGGTCCCCATATGTCGAGCAGTGAGTGATGCTGGTCTGTGTGTGTTTTCCAGAACCAAGGGACCTGAGAAGGAGGAGAAGTTGAGGCGGGCAATCAAGCAGGTGCTGAAGTGTGACGTGACTCAGAGCCAGCCCCTGGGGAAAGTCTCTCTGCCTCCGGCTGATTGCCTGCTCAGCACGCTGTGTTTGGACGCTGCCTGCCCTGACCTCCCCACCTACCGCACTGCCCTCAGGAACCTGGGCAGCCTGCTCAAGCCGGGGGGCTGCCTGGTGTTGGTGGATGCCCTTAAGAGTAGCTATTACATGATCGGAGAGAAGAGATTTTCCAGCCTTCCCCTGGGATGGGAGGCCGTTCGAGATGCCGTGGAAGAGGCTGGCTATACCATTGAGCAGTTTGAGGTGATTTCCCAGAATTACTCTTCTGCCACAGCCAACAATGAAGGACTGTTCTCCCTCGTGGGGCGCAAGCCAGGCAGAGCTGAATGACATCCTGTGATCCCAATTAAAGGTTTGCTGGTTCGTTTCGGACTATGATGCTGACAAGCGTTGTTCATTGTGTGGTGTAGACGCTGACTGGTGGGGCCCCATGGTTCAGGTTGGGGTGGGCAGTCTAGGAGAAGCCCATGGGTCATTCCTTAGTGTTCCATATACACATTAACACTCTGGGACCCCCAGGTGAGTAGCTGAGACATCTGGTGTCCTCTACCTGTACACACACTAGAAGCTTCACCACCACAAACACGCAGTTATCATGCCTGACTACAGAGATAACCGTTTTTCACTGTTCACCTCCCAGGGAGTGGCTGTGTCCTTCTCTTGCCTTCTTCCTGGAGAGACTGGCACAACCCAGTTTCTGATGCTGATGAATCTGCTCTGGGCCGGACACTCTCTAATAGACGTTTCCTCTACCAGCACCGGTCTGACTTCAGGGACCAGAGAGCAGCTGACCTGTATTTCTTCCAATTCATCCCAGTGATTCAGATGTTTTTCTTTTCTAAAGCTCATCACCACTTACAAATTCCACCACTCCTTCGGCAAGTTATCTAACCTCTCCGTGCCTCGGTTTCCTCCTTCACAAGATGAGATTGAAATAGAACCGCTTGTTAAGATAATGAAAACAAATTACAAGCTAGAAAGAATCCAGAGGGATGCTCGGTACTCGGAGGGCATCTAATAAATGTTAATGATCATGATCATAATTATCATCACAATCACCATACGCCCATCTTTGCTACTAGTTGCCAAAGCAGCTGAGAAGAGGTGCTCCCATGCCCAAGTAGGAAAGGAGTCCTTCTCTGGGCTCTCCACTGCTGTGGCTGTCAAGAGCATCCACAAGAAAATAGTACCCCACCACACACCGCCAGTTCCTCCTGATTCAAGAGCTATCCAGCAAGCGTGTATTTAGCACCCTCCATGCGCCTTCCCTGTGCCAGATCCTAGGGATGGAAATGAAGCTCCAGTGACAGCTGCCTCAAGGGTCCTCATCTTTGCAGACACAGTGACGTGACAAGAGCTCCCAGATGCTACCAGAGACAGTGCTCTCTCAGTCCCCGCCCCAAGTCCTCCTGTTCAGCATCTTCTGCTCCGGCAGTCCTTCCTGACAGCACCTGGGAAGGCCAGGTGAAGAAAGCTACTCCCCTGCCTGTGTGTCAGAGCCATGCTGGCTTCCTGCCCAAGAGGCAGAGAACACATTCTGTCTCTACTAGGGTTAGCCAACAGCCAGATGGCAAATACTTTTTGACTTTGTGGGCCGTACAGTCTTTCTTTATGGTTTGATTGATTGATTGATTGATTGATTGATTGAGGAGTGAGTGAGTGTGTGTTAGACAGTGTCTCACTATGTAGTCCTAGCTGTCCTGAGACTCACTACGTAGACCAGGCTGGCCTTGAACTCACAGAGCTCCACCTGCCTCTGCCTTCCAAGTGCTGAGACTTAAGGCATGTTCTGACATGTCTGGCCTTGGTCATAATACCTTTGATCACAGCTAATTCCACCCTACAGCTGGAGCAGAGTGAGCCACAGATGACGTGTGAGTAAAAATGCATCTTCCCTTACTAAAACAGGTGGATAGGTAGGTTTGGACCAAGGGCTATGGTTTATAGACATTAGATCGGGATCTGAAGCAGCCTTATTTGTGGCTCAAGTTTAATGAAGTTTCTTGTGTACACTTTGGTTATCTTGCGATACTCAGTCTACTTGTAAGGGAGCTCAGCCCCTATACAAAGTTGAGGACAGGGGGCAGATGGGATATTGTTTCTTCTCATTCTGCCCTTACTCTCTCTCTCTCTGTCTTTATTGCTGTTCCCCTCAATCAAAACCTCCCAGTCTGAAGCCATTCCACAGATGCAAACAGCAAATGAGGAAACAAGCAGGGCCAGGGGAATGCCAGGCGGAATGTCCAGTACACCAAAAATTTTCACACTGAAAGTCATAATACTCACTGGAGTATCATAAAATCAATTGAGGGCACCACAATTGCACATTATAAAAATGACAGGGAACAAGCTGGACAAAAGCAAATCCCCAATAATAAAGCAGCCTGCACCAACATTTTATGAAGTTTTGTCTTACAAATCTACATAGCTCTCTGCTCCCACACTGGCCTGCATTTAGGCACAGTTACGTTAGCGCTGTAGGCACCCTTCCACTCACTGGCTTCGTGGCTGTGGATCTCTCTGACAGGTGTCTATTGCATGCCCGCGACTGCTGTTTTAGTTTCTTTTCGGTTGCTGTGATAAAATACTCCACTAAAAAGAATGTTTCTTTCAACTTACAATTCCAGGTTACAGCACACCATTGTGGGGACGTCAAGGCAGGAACTTCGAGTGGCTGATCATATCACGTCCACAGCCAAGAGCAGAGAGATAGGGATGCGTTCATAATCAATTGTTTGCTTGTCCTCGGCTCAATTTCGCCACTCTTACATAGTTTAAGACTCCTTGCTTAGGGAGTGGTGCTTCCCACAGTGGGCTGGGTCTTCCCACATCACTTGACTTAAGACCAGATCCCCACAGACATCCCCACAGCCCAAGCCAATGTAGACGACCCTTCCCTGAGACTCTCATTCTAGGTGGTTCTAGGCTGTGTCAAGTTGACAATTAAAGCCAGCCATCACAACTCCATGATGTATTTGATACTGGAGTATGAGATAGCTTGTGCTCATTACTGGCGGTGATCCAAAAAGTTGGAAAACAACTTGCCTATCCTCTGGGGTTCTGGGATTGGACTATGAGTACCCACATATTTTTTTCCCAGTAGAGGTAAGATATGTAGCTTCTTCCTCCTAGAAACTTGGAGAAACTGACAAACAAATGTAACACCATGAGGAAAGGAAGGGCGCAGATGGAGTATCAGTAGCACTGGGTGCTTGAAGGGAGGGTGCAAAAATCCACAGGACCTGTTCTGGGTCTTGTAGGCTGAATAAGGGTGTATGTTTTGCAAGTAGGAAGGGAAGAGAAGCGTGGGGGACAGTGTGTGCCGAAGCCTGAAATGACTCCTGCCAGTGGCAGACGCACCCTTTACCGGTTTGTTCTTTCAATGAAACCCAGACCTAAGCAAACATTTGGCTTCTGGCTTTTTTTGTTTGCCTTTTCTGAAATCAAACGCACCAACCAAGTCATGAGCAAACAGGTCATTCTGGTTCCAACTTGTAAATGTCTTTGACCGCTGACCTTGTTCAGCTTTTGCTAGTGGGCTTTCTGAGGGGAGCGTTGAACATTTCACCCTGCACAAACTTGTGTGATGCAGGAGACTATGTGGCTGAGGATAATGCCTTGGGGAAGACTGGGGGAAAGAAAGCTATTAAAGAGGTGGTTAGCTCATTCAGTGTCATGCGTCTCAGCCTTGGTAATTCCTATCATCTGGCTGTCAAGAGTAATCAAAGGAGATGTTCAAGATATGGCTTACCAGGCTCTGCTTTGAAGGCTGTGACTGCCTTTCGGCCAACTCAGAGATGCGAGGCAACCAGCAAATCATATAGATGGTGGGGGGGGGGGATGCTGGGAAGAATCATTAGAGCCCCACACCACTTTCATCAGCTGGAGACCTTGCTCAAAAACAGGGGCAATAGGTATCTCTCAGGACTGGACTGAAATCAAATGAGATGCCCATAAAGCTGTTCTGTAACTTGCCATGCTATATTAAAAGTCTTCAGTATAATTAACTCTTTCCAGAACAGCTGTTGAGATGGGTTGCTATGTTCGTTAGATTTTCATAATGAACAGCGTTAAATATGATCTTCCAAACCCACTTTGTCTTTTATCCAAGTCTGCACCATGGACACTTGGAATCCAACCTTCTTTAGAGCGAGGCATTCACTCAGAAGACATTTAGCACATTCTCATTAGATTCTAAATCTTGTCTCTGACTTCATGGGTCTTAATCCCTGGGAAAGGGCAGAGGTCATGGAGTCTCACAGCACCTGGAAAAAATATGTCCCAGTCATCTTGAATTATCAACTGGCCCAGCCTAGAGGCATCTGAAAGGAAATCCCTCTGAGATGAAGGATTACTTGCATCCAGCTGCCCTGTGCCATGTCTGCGAGGTATTGTCTTGACTGTTAATGGATGTAGGGGGGCTCAGCCCACTGTGGGCAATACCATTTCCTAAGCACCTAAGGTGGCCCTGGACTATAAGAAAGATGTGTGAGCATAAAGTAGAACTCAAGCCAGTGAGCAGTATTCCTCCCTCCATGACTTCTCCTTCAAATTCTTGCCCAGATTCCATCAGTGATAGGCTATGACCTCAAAATGTAAGCCAAATAAATCTCTTCCTCCCCTAAGTTGCTTTCGGTCAGTGTGGCTTTTACAGCAGTAAAATGAAGCCAGAACAGCACACTATAATAGTAAATAGATCTTCTGGTCCTCAGGAATCACCAGCCTTTTTTGACATTCTATCCGAACAAGGCATAGCAGGTTTTTATTATAGCTGTACCTCTTGTGGACAGCCCAGGCCTGTGCAGTTCAGCTTTGTTATAAAACAATGTTCTGCTTCCACACTGCATTTTTAAATATGATAGCACAGAGAAACACTGCCGTGTGAGTGGAGTCACGGGAGCATCTTGCTTCGTATTTCCAGTGGAAGGAAGAATCTCGATACTTTGTTCCTTTTCCGGCCATTCCGGCCAGTTTCGCTCAATGAGTGGAAGCACATTGTTTGACTTCTGTGTGGCCAGCAGAGGGCGCACACGGCTCTTACTGAAGCCTTTCCCAGCCTGGGACCATTCAAGCCAAAAGGAATTTAAATAGAAATTAAACCTTTCGAAACAAGAAGCCTATTTCCTTTGGACGCTCTACTTATGAGGTTGCTAAGAGAAGGGGGAGAGAGCTCAGCACGTTTTTCTCTAACAAAAAAATATGTGTGATTACTTTTACACACTTTAAAATTTTTCCCTTTGGGTCTATACACAAAATGCAAATTTTAATAACGTCTACAGAGGGTCTGGGCCAGTTTAGCATGAGAAATGTTGAATATTAGATTATGCAGTTAACTTGCCATCACCTATTTCCTGTTTATTCAACAAAGGGACAAGAAGTTTTTGTGCTTCAGCAAATCTTTAAATATTAAGAAAAGAAAATCAAGACATCTTTCCGTGGCATTGGTTGCTGACCAAATGACTAGACTCCAGATTTTAATTTTTATTTTAATGGTGTTTGATGAGATAAGGGGGAGATTTGAGGCTGAATTGCAGACCCTCCGCAGACCGTTGAGTTAATATTGCCTTTGTTCTGACTTAATGCTGAAAACCAGAAACCAGGGAATAGTTTCTCTCCTGCTAGGTTACCATGGCTCCCCTTTGAGGGAAAAAAAGGGGCATTGGATGTTTAATAAATAGGTAGGTTGTTCCTAATCACGTGACTGTGTACTCTCTAGGAGCAGGCATGTAAGCAATGAAGAACAACACGGAGAAGAACGCGGATGGTTCTAGAACAAGCTGTTAGCCGATTGCCCCTGGTCACACTCATTGCTGGGTTTCTGCCTCCCTTGACTTGTCCCCCATCTCTGCAACTTCCTAAGTGTGGGAAAGCCCCACAGTTTAATATGACCTCTGCCATTGCGGGATCAATATATTTAATATGTCTTTCTAATGTGAGTAAAGACTTGGAAAATGAAAAGCTAAAACCTCTTGTTTAATTGCTGAAAACGTGCGACTGGGGTCAACGCAAAGGACATCACCTTTGAAAGCCCTGGTTTCCACTGCAAAATGAGAAGTTGAATTATGTACCCACAAGGTCCAATGCTCTATAATTTTATGAATTAAAAACCATGCTTGTTGAGATAGAATTTGTCCGCAAAAATCCACCTGAATTAATCTCTTCCTTTAAAATTCAAGTAACGTGATTTCCTAGTATATACAAAGCCCTGGCTGCAATCCTCAACATCACAGAAAATCTAGTGTGGCGACTCGCGCCAAGAAATCCCAGCACTCCGGTGCAGCCGAAGTTCAAAGTCATCTTTGGCTGCATAAGGAATTTGAGGCCAGCCTGAGACCCTGTCTCAAAAGAAATTTTTTTTCAGGTGAAATTGGCCCCCATAATTCACACAACCTATAATTTCCCTCAACTTTCAGGGGATGGGGTTGAGGTGTGGCTTGTATTTTTCTTGGTGACCCCAGGATCAGAGATTGCCCCTCATTTTGGTTTGGGAATCATCTCATTTCAGTCGTGACCTGACCCTTTTCTGCGTCACACAAGCCCTGAGCAGACTCATCCTGGTCCTATGATCTCCTGAGATCCACCGCCTATAACGTACTTGAGCTGTAGGCTTGACCAAAGCGTAGAGATTTCGAATTAATGGAATCATTCACACTTTAGGATGGAAGCAGTTTAAGCTTGGTGTCTGTATTAGTCATGGTTGTTCACAGGAACCGAACTAATGGAATGTATATAATTATAAGAGGAGATTGATTAGATTGCTTTGCATAATGTCTCACAATGGATGTCTGCGGGCTACAGAGCCAAGGAAGCCAGTAGTAGCAGCTCTGGCCAAGAATCTGGGAGCCTCGGAAAGAGGATCTGTGATGCAACCCCAGGCTGGGGTGGAAGACCTCTCTAGCCCAACTCAGTGTTCAAAGGCTGAAGAACATGGGGTCTGATGTCTAGGAGTGACAGCCACAGCAACAACTGAACTTGTTAAGATGAATCAAGAGTGAGATTCGGAGAGAGGGGAAGAGGACATGAGCCCACAGCCCCAACCCAGAAGTTATCCCAATTGGCAGCCTCTCACAAAGGAAAAATTAGCTTCCTCCAGTGGATTCTCACTGGATAGACAAAGCACCCCTAAGGGCAATCCCCATACCCAGCAGTAGCGGGCCAACACAAAATAAACTCAATCAGTGGTAGTTTGGGAGTTTTATGTTTGCTTTTGTCTCAAAGCTTTGCCCCCCCTTTTTTGCCTTCCAGATCTTTTGCTTATATATTGTGTTTCCGATTTTGTATTTTTATGGGATTTCTGTGTGAGCAATTGTGTGTGTCTCTGCATCTATATGTGTTTGCTTTTTGTAATTTTTCTTTGGCTCTTGGCTCTTTTTTCCTGTTTTGTCCTTTGTTTTTGTCTGTTGTCTAATGAGAGGGGGGTGTAGATTTGGGTGGGTGGAGAGATAGGGATGATTTTGAATGAGTTGGAGGAAGGGGAAACTGTAATATTTTGTATTTAAAAAAAACTATTTAAAAACAAACGGATTGGGAGCCCTTTCCCTTTCAGCTTTGTTCCACTTGAGGCTCCCAGCCTGCTGGATGGTGTTACCCACACTCACAAGGTCTCTCCATTCGGTTTACACCCTCTCTTCCAATCCTCTCTGGAACCTCTCTCCATGACACATCTAGAAATAAGCCTTACCACATTTTAGGCATCTCTTAGTCCAGTCAAGATGTTACTGGAGCAGTTAGGATTACAGCCTGGGCCCTGACGCTTGAACAAGCCAACCTGGGCCACCTGACCTCAGCAGGCCAACTAGAGAGATAAAGGGATTGGGAAAATGCGGAGATGTATTTGATATGGCCACACCGGGGAAAGGAACACGAGGCCAGTGAGTCACCCCTCACTCTCAAGTCCATCACTGCAGTGTTGATGTAGGGGTTAGGTCTAAATAGAGAGTGGGAAGTCCTTTAAGGTCTGTTCCCACCCATCATCCTTGTCTGGTCCAGGCTCCTCTCTGCAAGGTGGTCTGTCAAGTGTCTCAACGGTGTGAAATCTCTTTTCTAGAAACAAGCTCCCAACTGGTAGGGACTGAGGCTTCAGACTTCTCCCGGCATGAGATTCTTGGGGCATTCCAGTTCCTGGGGGTGTTGTTGTGATAGTCCAAAGGACAGGCACAGTGTCTTGTTAGAGTATCTGCATCCCTGCACAGGGGTTCCAGTGTTAACAGCTGTCTTCATTATTGCTGTGAAGAGACACCATGACCATGGCAACTCTTTGAGAGAAAACATTTCACTGGGGCTGGTTTCCAGGTTCAGCCGTTTAGTTCGCTGTCATCAGGTTGGAAAGCGTGGCGATACAAAAGCAGAAGCAATGTTGGTGAAGGCAGCAGAGAGTTCTACATCTGGGGCGGCAGGCAGAAGGAAGAGAGAGTGACACTGGGTCTGGCTTGGGTCCCGAAACCCCCAATGACCACCTCAAGTGACACACTTCCTCTAACAAGACCACACCTACTCCAACAAGGTCACACTTCCCCAGAGTGCCACTCCCTATGAGCCTATGGGAGCCATTTTTATTCAAACCACCACAATAATCAAATCAGACATCACAAGACCACCACTTGTCAATCCAGCCTACGAACACATCTCCCTAAGCCATCTCCAAATAGAGAACAGCAAGGCCATGATCTCCTTAAGACAATTTTCCTGGGGACAACTAAAAGCACCCTGATCCCTTCCTAGAAGAAGAGCTGGGGTTTTCTGAGCAGTCCTTCATCTGTCCCTGAAATACTGTCACAGCTTTTGTGATCCTAACCCTATGGGGAATTTCTGCCTTCCTCATGTTGTTCTGCCTCCTCCACCCTCCCCTCTTTGGTCCCCAAGCCCCTCCTCTCCCTGGCTGCTTGTTCAGAACCAAACACCTCCTCATTTTGCATCTTCAAGTCTTGATTAGACCCCCGGAGCTTCACTTCCTTTGAGATTTCATGGTATTTTCCTTGAAAGGAGCTTTGGTAACTGTGTTTAAATTTAAGATGCAGGGAGCAGAGAAAGGAGGGCCTTGAGTTCACCTCTGTCTCAGATATAGATCGAAAGATAGATAGATGATAGATAGATAAATAGATAGATAGATAGATAGATCGATAGATAGATAGGCAGATGAAAGGTAGATAAAAGACATATATAGATAATAGAAGATCAATGATATATATAGAGAGATGACATAAGATAAATAATATATATAGAAATTGATGATATATAGTTAGAGCTAGAAGATGATGATGGATAGAATATAGATAAAAGATAGATGATAGATAGATAGATGGATGATAGGTAGATTAATTCATCTTTTTCTTTTTTTTAAATAAAATTCTGGTTTATTGTTGGACATTGTTTCACACATACATCAAACAGGCCAAAAAAATAAAAAATGAAGAGCAACTTCATAGACAAAAAAAAGAAAGAAAAAAAAGAAACCTTTTATCTTTGGCCTTTTTAACCATCTCATACAAACCAACTACTTATAGTACAGCTATGTACATACACAAAAAAAAAAGTTACTGGAATTCTCGGAATAAGATTGTTTTTTGTTGTCATTTTTGCTTTGTTTTGTTTTGTTTTTTGTAAGGTTTTCTTCTCCTTTGCGATTATAATGAACATGGTCACACCACAAGTAAGGTCAGAAGTAAGACAGAGAACGCTCTGAAGGCTGGTCTGGTCACCCGTTATCATCAAAAATGGCTGACCCCTAACAATATGTACAAAAATATAAAATATATTCATCAGTATGGTTATGGGCCAAGGCCAGTTCAGGCACCCTCTGCTCTGCTGCCCAGTGAAGAATCTGGGGACCTCTCCTTGGGCCTGAGAACCCCTCCAGAAACAAGTCTCTTGCCAACCCTAAAATGACTCCCTTAGTTGAGATATATACTTGCCTGCTCCCATATCCATCCTTCCTCCCCCCCCCCAGCTGGACTGGGACTGAACGAGCATGTGATCAAACCGGATTCTCTGAATGTGGCTGACATGGGGGCTGACTGAGAAGCCATTGATAATGGCACTGGGTCTTGTTTCGTCTGCATGTACTGGCTGTTTGGGATCCTAGTCTGTTTGGAAGCTCACCTTCCTAGACCTGGAGGGAGGTGGGGAGGAACTTGAACTTCCCACAGGGCAGGAAACCCTGACTGCTCTTTGAACTGGAGAGGGAGCAGGAGAGGGAGTGAGGGGGAGAGGATATGGGGAGGAGGGGAGGAAGTGGAAATTTTTATAAACAAACAAACAAACAAATTAATTAATTTAAAAAATATATAAAATATAAATAAAAATACAAACAAATTTTCCTTTTAAAGTATTTTTAGTTAAAAAAAAAAGCAGGGCCTTGGAAGTTTTGTTTTTTTTCCTCCCGTGTTGCAAATTCATGTTGTGGTTTTGGTGGGTTGATGAAGAGCGCATGTCATCTGTGGGTGGCACTGCCCGCTGTGGGGGGCGGGGCCTGCTCCTCTACTTGAAGGTGACCACGTTTATATTCTGAGACGGGAAGTGTAGGGTGAATAGGTCCCGGCGGCCTTAGTTTAGCTTATCCTTTGCTGTCCAGTCATCCTCGTCAGTCTTCTGCTTTTTGGTGTCAGCATCATCATCATCCTCATCTTCAGCTGCCCGCTTGCCCATAGGAGCCTCAGCTTCCTCATCTTCATCTCCATCCTCTTTCTCGCCGTCACCTTCTTCCTCCTCCTCCTCTTCCTCCCCACCTTCTTCCTTTTCTTCATCTACCTCATTGTCGGCCTCCTGCTCCCCATTTTCCTCATTAGCATTGCCATTGGCAGGTGCATCTCTTCCATTCTCTGCCTCCTCCACAACTTCCTTCTTCTCCTTCAAGTCCTTGGTGGTGATCTCGGAGCTGGTGTCCACGGCCGCGTCTGACATGGTGGGGCACGCAGGTGACCCACTGCAGCGAGGGCAAGACGAATCAAGTTTGAGGACTCTGGCGAGAGAGCTGCCGGATTCCTTTGCAAAGGAGGAGAAGGAAGAGGGCAGCAAAGGCGGCTGCAGGGAGTGCTGAGCAGCACCGGGAACAATGCAAAGATGACTTTTCAGAGCAGCCAGTGGGGGCTTCATCTTTTTTTTCTAACCAAGAAATCCGATCCTGAGATTCCTAACATCCAAAGCAAAGAGAGAAAAGAGGGCTAGAATTAGTTGTAAGGGCTCTACAGACAGCGATACAAGTCAGACAAACTCTTAACCTGACCTTCCGAAGCTCACAATTAAGGTGGGTATAAGTAAGTAGCTTTATTATGTCACAGTGGGAAAACATAGACTCTAGATTTGTTTTAGAGGGTTGCCACATAAAGGAAGAGATGTCTAAGATAAAGTAACATTAGCTAAGGGGGGAAAGGTGAGAAATAAGTTCCAGATAAAGAAAATAAAGAAAAGCACATGTACAAGAACAGAGAGAGAGAGAGAGAGAGAGAGAGAGAGAGAGAGAGAGAGAGAGAGAGATAGATCGTGGGCAGACTTGGTGGCTGTAGAAGATGCTGTGGTACCCAGACCACCCCAACACACACATTTGCCAGCACACCTAGCCCCTAGCTGCTCTGACTGTTGGCTATCCACAGCATACGCAACTCCTTCTCAGGAGATATACTCTTAGCTGTTTGGAGTTAGCTCATCCGGTGACAAGTCATTGTCCCCATGGCAGCTCTCAATCCATGGCTCTCTGACCCCAGAAAATTTAAAGAGCATGGCCTCCCATAAGGAAGACAACTTGTTAGTGCAACTTGTGTTACTATGCCTTTGCCCTCATGAATCCAGGCGCCAATAGAGTCTACCTGACATCACATCTTTGCTGGGTCTCTGCTGCTTCCCTAGCTGGTTCCCCTTACGTGTGGTCCCCAGAGCCAGATATGGCAGCATAATCCCAGCACTCAGGAGGCAGCAGCAGGCAGATCTCTTGTGAGTTGGATGTTAGCCTGAAATACACAGTGAGATCATATTTCAAAAGTCAAAACAAGACAACAACTACTAAGTGGCACCTGGAATACTTGGGCGGTAGTTCTGACAAACTGTTCTGGTTGTTACAAGTAAAGCTGCTGTGAACACAGTATAGTTGAGCAAGTATCCTTGTGGCACGATCCTTTGGGTATGCCCAAGAGTGATATAGCTGGGTCTTGTGGTAGATTGATCCCAGTTTTCTGAGAAGCCGCCATGCTGACTTCCAATGTGGCTATACAAGTTTGCACTCCTACCAGTGATAGAGGAGTAAGGAATCTACAAGCATGATCCCAACCAAGAATTCTGGCAAGAGTGGATATGTAGTTTGAACTGGCCATCTCTGGTGATCACAGTGGTGCCTAGCCCAATTGCCATCAGAGAGGCTTCATCTGGCAACTGATGGAAACAGAGGCAGACCCAAAGCCAAACATTGAAAGGGAGTTTAGGGAATCTTGCAGAAGGAGAGAAAGGATTGTAGGAGCTTAGAGGGGTCAAGGACACCACAAGAAAACTCACAGAATCAACTAATGTGGACTGATAAGGGCTCACAGAGATTGAACAGACTACCAGGGAGCCTGAATGGGACTGAGCTAGGCACTCTGTGTATATATGACAGTTGTATAGCTTGGTCTCTTGGGGGACTCTTAACAGTGGGAACAGGGGCTGTCTCCGACTCTTTTACTGACTTTTGAGACTATTTTTCATACTTGGTTGCCTTAATACACGGGGAAGTGCTTAGTCTTACTCAACTTGATATGTCATGTATTGTTGATATCCATGGGAGGCCTGCCCTTTCCTAAACAGAAACAGAGCGGGAGTGGTTGGGGAGTGGGAAGAGAAAGGCATGGAGGGAGGGAACTGGGAGGACAGGAGGGAAGGGAAACTGGCCAGGATGTAAAATAAATAAATTTATTTTTTAAAAAAATGATAACTGCAAAAAAATGTTATAATGACAGTGTCACAGCGAGACCTCCTGAACTGAAAACCTGATTTGAAGTCTTCATCGACTTAAGCTACTGCTATTTTCAAAATAAGTTCCTCTGACCTGTGTTTGGGTCCCTACACCCACTCCAGGCAGCTCACAACCACCTGTAGCTCCAGTTCAGCTCCAGGGATCTAGTGCCCTCCTTTGGCTTCCACAGGCACCTGCACACATCTGGTGGACTTATAAACTCCCACAAGCACACAAAACACATAAAGACAAAAATAAAAATAAATCCTTTCTAGAAAGATCCTCTGTGATACAGCCTGTTGAATTTTTGATGTTAGGATCACAGTTAAACATTGCCTTGGTTTATGCTCCTGATTCTACTATTAAAGACGGTGAATTAAAGACCAAGGAAATCACAGCAATAGGCTGGAATCTTTCTGAGTTTCGATCCCTTTCAAAACAGGATGAAGAATCTGTGTTCTCTCTGCTTTATCAAGGCACAAGCAGAATAAAGCCTAACTCGAACTAGAAGATTGTCTCTCATTCAGCTGAGTCCTACAAATGCTCACCGTGCCTCACATCAAGTGGAGAAAGTCTGGATTCCATCTCTTGTGTGTCATTTGGCATGAGTCAGTGACTATCCCCACCTTGAAGGTAATGACCAAGTATGTTTCTGAACCTCTAAGATCAGACACATGAACAGACTCTGGAACATAGCCCTAAATAGCCTAATGCTTCCCCCCTTCCTATTACTCCCTATGAACTGAGGTGAATGACATCATATGTTCAGGCTGGGAGCCGGACCGAAAGGAGGAGTGAGTGGCAGGGAGTCTAGAAGAACCCACGGGGAGGCAAGAAAGTGGAACTCCTCCCCACCACGCAGCGAATCTTTCCGTTTCTTGCTCCTAGGCAGTGAGTGTAAGCCATGAATTAAAGATAATTAGTGCCCTTCTAGAAAACGCAGCTGTAATTACAGACAGTTCCGTGTGTTTAGGGCATTTGAGAAGAATCAAGTGTTTTACAGTTCACAGAGGGTCCTTGCTGACTGGAGGGGAAACTTGGCACCCTTGATAACTCGATTGCCATTAGAGGAGTATGGGACAGAAGGAAGCCAGCGGCCACGAGGCAGTGGCGGATGGAGTGGACAGCCTTCAACACAACAGACTAGCCATTGACCTGTAGCCTGTGATGCTGAATGCTCAAGCTTCTGGGGTGAATCTGCTTTCTGCCCTCCTTTGGTCTCACAAACAACTACTAAATGCCAGGCACGAGGTGCGGGGAAGAGAAACAATGAATCTGGCACACGTGGCGCCCACTCTTGAACTGTCTGCAAATGCTATGCTGCTATAGACTGGATTCACATGTCAAAACCTAGCCCAGGGTGACATTTCCAAGTAGCTAGTCAGGTGTCAGCAGGCTTGAAGGTCCCTGAAGGTGGGTCCCATCCTCATACTCTGCTGTTCTTATTTTGGGGCTTGGGTGGAGAAATAACTTCTAAACTGGCCAAAAGATCATAAGGCTGCTATCTAACCAGACAGTACCAGTCTTTTCTTGTGAAGGACTAAGAAATTCCATTGTCTTCTCTAATAGAATCCAGATGGGCTAGCCAAACACCTGGGAGGAACCCCCACCCCAACTCATCCACTCAAAGAAACACCTATTCTAAAGTCTATTCTGGGACTTGAAGAAATAATATAAAAATTACCTAGACATTTTAGGTTGGCACAGTAGGTTCTGGCCACTGGCCACTGTCATCCCATGAAAGTGTTTTTCTCCACAATGGTCTCTCTGGTCATTGTCCATTCTCACCCCTTGGGAGTACCTCAGTTAACTCTAATGTAGCCTGTCTTCTATAGTATACTCAGGGTGTCACATGTGAATGCTTTCCACAGAAATCCCAAGGATGTGGCATGGGGGCAGGCGTGGACCAGTTAGGCGTTGCTGCAGCTATAGGAGATGAAGTCTTTAGAAGATAATTCGATTGTGAAAATGGAACCTTTATGAATGGGTGGGGCTAGTACCCTTGTGAAAAGACACACAGGAACTCCACTCTTGGGCTCTACTCTCTGCCATCTGAGAACAGCATTAGAAGATCGTCACTTGAAAACCAGAAAGAGGGCCCTCACCAAATGTCAGCTCTCTCTCTCTCTCTCTCTCTCTCTCTCTCTCTCTCTCTCTCTCTCTCTCTCTCTGTGTGTGTGTGTGTGTGTGTGTGTGTGTGTGTGTGTGAATGCAGGTGCACACATGCTATGGCACATATATGGTGGTCAGAGTCAAATCTCAAGAGTTTTGAGGCAGGGTCTCTCTTGTTGCTTCTGCTACTATGTATGGCAGAGCAGCTGACCCATGAGCTTCCAGCCAATTTTCCTATCTCTGTCTCCCATAATTACAGAAGTTCTGGGATTACAGATGTGCACCACAACATCCAGTTTTTCCACATGTGATCTAGTAATTGAACTTGAATCGCCAGACTCGCATGGAAAGAGCCTTTACCCATAAAGCCATCTCCCTCACCCTCACCAAAGACTTACTAATTAATTATTTTTAGTTGTCATATAAAATAATGGGTTTCATTATGGTAGTACTGTACTTTGCTTGTACTTGCTTCTTCCCACCCCCAATCTTTCCCAGAGGTTTTGAGCTAAGATCTTGGGATGAATAGATCCTGAAAATGTGTGCGGTTACAGAGTAGGGGGTAAGGAGAGCAGTATCCTAGTATCAGTATCCCAGGGGTAAGGACCTGGCAACAAGCGAGTGTGGCTCAATTTCAGAATGGAGGGGAGTCCTGCAGGGTTTGAGTGAGGACGTGGCTAGAGATGAACTCTAAAAAGAGATACAAAGGTTGAAGTATTTGTATTTAATTTTAAGTGCAGCGAGAGACACTCAGAAGTAAAACTGGAACAGCAAAGCCTGGCCTTAAAGAGATCTCTAGTACCTTTGGGTTACATCCAGGGAAGAGAGCTACATGTCATTTCTTTGAATTGCTAATCTACTAGGTAACTGACAGAAAATGTTTACCTAAGCCTTTCACTCTTGGCTACATTGGCTACCTCCATCAGTTGATCCTCCATGGACATGAGATCAGACCTAGAGCCCTTAATTATACATTCACAGCCTCTATGTGCCTGCATGGGAGTGGGTGTATGTTCATATGTGTGGCTACATGTGTGTATAGACTCATGAGCACACGCATGCATGTGCATGTCAAAATCAGAAGAAAAATCTTGATGTCATTCCTCAGGTGGCTGTCTATGTCTTTTGAAACAGGGCCACTTATTGGCCTGAAACTTTGCCAAAATCTAGTCTCAGCAGGGAGCTCTAGGTGTCCACGTGCCTTGCTGCCTTCTATCTTCCCATTACTGGGGTTACAAGTGTGCCCCGACATGCCTGGCTTTTTATATGGGTTCTGGGGATCTGACTCAGATCCTCTTATTTGCAAGGCAAGTGGTCTCCCCAGTCTTCCACATCCCTTCTCAATGGCTCCACCCACCTCACCCCCATGTTCAGCCCTCACTCAACATGCCTGAAAATTAGAATGTATTCAGTAAGTATTTGTTAAGCAAAAGAGTTGAGGGATGTCTTTAGGTCTCTTTCTCCGTGGCTCACAGAGCTTTATTCGTGACCTGTCCCTGGATCCACTTGGAATCTCTAGTCACCACGAGGTTGAATGAGCAAATACATAATTACTGCCCTTCATAACTACCGTTGATTCATTATCATTGAGCTCATCCCAATAGCACTGTAACACACACCTGAAATCGCTTATCTAACAAACCTATTTGCCTGTTAGGTGCATCACAGCATTCGTGTGCTTAAGAACAGAAGGGGGCATATAGGGATAGAAAGATGGCTCAGTGGTGAGGATGGCTCTTGCAGAGGACCTAAGTTCTGTTCCCCGTACCCACATTGGGTAGCTCGCAACCACCTGTAACTCCAGGTCCAGGAAATCTGGCACCCCCTTCTGTTCTCCATGGGCAGTGCATTCGTATGCACAGCCTCCCCTCCAAACATATGTATCTATACATAATTTTTAAAAGGACAACAAGAAGAAAAGACAGCATTGTAGAGCTATGTTTGGAGGCGTATTTTAGCACAAATATGTGGAAGTCATGTCAATAGACAGACCATGACAGGGCATTTATTGAGTCGGAGAGTGAAGATCCGAAGATGAAGGGTTGCCTTCTTTGATCTCAGCTAAGAATGCATGTTGGGCAACTCAAAGCTTTCGCTGCTCTGAAAATGTCAGCAAGCATGCAGTAGTGGTGGCATATTAATTTAGGGCTTACAAATTTTCATGAATAGGCAGATCCACCCATACAGAATCTATGAATAATGGCCATCAACTGTATTTCTGTTGTAGCATTTATCACCCTGAATTGAAGTGGGTGACTTCTGCATCCCTCCTTCCACTAGATTCTTGTGACTACTCAGCGAACAGCTTGAAGAGTTAGCATAGACAGGAACAATGTCAATGTCATACTATATAACATGGAGATTTCGCTGTGTGGTTTTCCATATGCATTTCCACATGAAATGGCTGAGAGAATCCCATGTCATAATTTTTCCTAATGTGTAAGCAAGTGGGAGAATCAAGGCTTCTCGGCGATGGCAATATTTGCCTATAGGAACATAGTTAGCATTGAAACAAAAGCTAACTAAGAAACCCATATGCTTCATGAGTATGGTATCCTGTCATTTAGAAAAAATGTCTAGAAAAAGAATACACGGCCTTCCCATGACCAGTTACTAGCCTCAGAGAGAGGCAGTCAAGAAACCCAGAGAACTCTTTTGGGAGTTCCAGGCAGGAGGACAGCTGCTCACATGCCATTGACTGAAGAAGTATCTGTCTCTCAGAGAAGGCCATTTTCTCCCACTTAACATGCAACTTTGGGAAGGACACACATGTGTGGTGAGAGAGGATGTTGACACCCGCCTAACCTGCAAGATCAGCCAAATCAATCCTGGCAACCAATGGGGTGACAGATGTGCCAGAGAGACCCCCTCTATCCCTGTAGGTAAAGGAGACAGATGTGCCAGAGAAATTCCCTCCATCCCCATGGGTAAAGAGGAGTGTCTAGGAGGAAGTGACTCCTCTGTCTGGCCCTGGATCTCTGGCATCCCCTATTGGCTTAGGAAAATGACTGATCAAAAATGTTAGGTATTATTGAACTGTGCGTTTAAGAGATGGAACCTGGCTGAAGTGAGTCACTGGAGACAGGCATTGAGGGTTACAGTCTAGCCTGACTTCATGTCACAATTCTGCTTTCTGGTCCACAGAAATATGAGTGGGCGACCTCAGGCTCCTGCTGCCACAGTCCCAACCCACTTCCGCCATCATGTCTTTCCCATCATAAAGTATCATCAAACTATGAGCCAAAATAGATCTTCTCTCCCTTAAGTTGCACTTTGGACAGATACCTGGTTGTAGCAACCAGAAAAGGAAGTAACTCAAGAGACGGTGGGATAGGCAGTGTTGGGGTATAGTAGGTACTCAACAGCAATCGCGTGACAAAGTAGTAAACTGGGAACCCAGAGGAGATATGACGTAAGATATAAAGATCACTAGATTAGCAGCCTGGTGTCTGGTTGTGTCAAAATAATGAGACTGTGTCTTAATCACACAGGAGTTTGAAGGTCATGAGTCCCATGAAAGGAGCCCCATGGGGAAGACACCTCAGTGATTGTCTCCATGTGCCAAGAGTGTGTCACTTCAACCATTGGGTGATCCACCACAATTTGGTAGATGTTGTGCCTAGTACTGAACCATGAGGAGATGACTGTGTGCTCAGGGGATGAAGAAGCATGAAGAGAAATATCCCTGGCTTCGGGCACATCCATTCCCCTTGTGGCCAGAGAACTCTTAACCTCGCCACACTCTATTTGTGACCTAGACAGTCTAACTGTTAACAAAACTGCAGTCAGTTCTCAAGCCCAACTGCTTACCATTCCCATTTGAGTCCCTTTGCATGGCCACAAGCGACTAGGATGCCAGCTTAAGATGTCTGTGCCTGTCAGGAGACTGGAATATCTCTAGTGAGAGCTGTTTCCATAATTCAGCGCAGGTTGCCAGACCTTTCTCAAAGCAGAAAGGACAGACTTTCCAGAGAGGGGCCTCTGCTACCTCTGCACACATTTTTATGCCCAGAGAGTGCTGGGCATTGGACTTGATCTCACACAAGATGACTAAAGAGTGGGCTCTGGTTTCCCCTACCGGCCCGCCTGTCTGGCCTTGCTATGACGATTTCATCTTGAGAGAGAGCAAAGTTTCTCCCTTACCTGCAGAATTTTTAAGGTCACTTAGCCTCTTCGAGGTCCACATCTCTACTCTCTCCCATTCTAGGGATACTGCAACCCCAGCAACGTGGCTACCATGCTCCTCTTGACTAAATTCTCCTTTGTTCCTGGTTTGTATTAGGTAGAGCTCTTCTGATTTCCCTAAGATCCTTTGTGCAGTAAATATGATTGGCAAAATGATAAAGTAGCTGAAATCTGTCTCCATTAACTCCACAGCAGCCCGAGTTCCACATTCTCTTTTGGATCATTACTACTCTGTGTTACATAGCATTCATTCTCTCTCTCTCTGTCTCTCTGTCTCTCTCTGTCTCTGTCTCTGTCTCTCTCTCTTTCTCTCTCTCTCTTCCTCCCTCCCTCTTCCTCCCTTCTTACTCAACTGCAGTAGGTTCCTTTTACAATATGGGGTACTGTATCCTGGGACTTCCAATATCAGAAAAGAGCATGTGAATATCCAAACCAAGTAAAACCAGACCCTCTGTGGCCAAGTGAACCGTTGTTGCTTTCAATTGAAATGACAACAACAAACAGTGGTGTTGCTCCCATCGCATGGACAAAGCATTGTAGGAGGCATCTGCATGTCCTCTTGTGTAGAATAAAGATGTCCTAAAGCTTCTCCCTGTGAGTCTCTCCTTTTCCCCACAACAGAAGACATTTCCCTCTTGGTTTTCTCTTTCCTCATAACTCTCCTTCCTCAGACACCTGATGCCCTTTACTCTTGAGCGCCCAGCCACTCAACTGCTCCTCCCCCTTTCTGCCTTTGTATTTTTTCTCTCTGTCACCCCAAGCTCTGTCATCCCTTTAACCCCTTGTCCTCTTAACCCCTCCCCTCCCTTCTCCTCTCCTAAGTTCCTTCTTTCATGCATCTTATCAAAGCAGAGCAAAAAGCCACCGCTACAGAGGCAATAGCTACAGACAAGGGCAATGAGTGGTTTCGGGTTAGTTGGCTACTGAGCTGCTCTTCTCGTGTGTAGAGGTTGGAGTAGGTGAGGCCCCCATAGACTCATGTGTTTGAATGCTGGGCCCATGGGAACTGGCACTATTAGGGAGGTGCGGCCTTGTTGAAAGAAGTGTGTCACTGTGAAGGTGGGCCTTGAGGTCTCATATATGTTCAAGCCACACCCAGTGTGGCAATCTCTCCTGTTGCCTGAGGATTAAGATGCAGAAGTCTCAGCTCCTTCTCCAGCATTATGTATGCCTGCGTGTTGCCATGTCCTGACATCATGATAAGGGACTAAATCTCTGAAACTGTAAGCCAACCCCAATTAAATGTTTTATTTTAAGAGTTGCCATGGCCATGGTGTCTGTTCACCGCAATAGAAGCCCTATGAAGACATTGCACATCTGTCAGGGAGAGGAACACAGATATGTTTTGCCCAAGTCAAAATCTTCAGCTTTTTAGAGCTGTGCTGCTTGAGACAGTTGAGTGGGGCGAGAGTTAGCTTTTATGAAAACATTCCCCTAACAGCAAGCTCACTGCCGAGGTTCCAAGCTGTTCTCCAAATCTGTTCAGATCACAGCTCAGGTGTCTGCCCGCATGCATCCTCTGTTCTAACCTGACTTCAGTATTAGCATCTTTGTATATGTGTCCACCATTTCATTTTAGAGAGCCCTCTTCCAAATTCTCCCTTCTTTGCACTCCAACAAGCCAGCATCTTCTCTGAATTCTTATTAGATTATAAACACACTCCGTTCTTTACAAGCAACACAGTATACTGAATTTTTAGAACATTCTTTGTTTGAATAAATGATGTGATGAATGAATAAAGACTTTTTTAAAATAGAAAAGGATTATGGTATGTTTTTAAGGTTTGGTCAATTTTGATTTAAGGTTTAAAACAATTTTGATGAAATTTCCCAATGTCAATGAGTCAATATACTGAATAATTTTATTTATTTAATTTTGCCGTCTAGGGATTTATGTTTTCCTTGAATTCTGGGATACTCTCTAGTATGTTTTTTGTCATACATCCTCCCCCTGCCAATATCTGACTATTCTTTCCATTTGGAACATCAATTCTACTTGTGTTAGATTAGAGCCTCTTGCTTGAGCCTCTCCAACTTCAGTTCAGTCTTCCATACATTTGCCTCATTGACTCAGGGTGATTTTTGTATATGTTCAAGATAAGCTATGCTGTAAAACAAATAATCCCAGAGAGAAAAGGGAAAATTTTTGTTTTGTTTTGTTTTTGTATATGTGTGTGTTTTTTTTCATTTTGTTTTGTTTTGGTTTGGTTTGGTTTATGGTTTTTGGTTTGTTTTTTGTTTTTTTGTTTACATCTTAGTTTGCTGCTGGTTTTGGAGCTCTGGGCAGAAGACTCCAGACCTCTTCCCTTCTTGCTGGTGTTGCTATCAATATGTGGGGATCACAACCTTCAAGGAGGAAGATGGAAACCCAGGACTTGTCATGTCCAGGACTAAAATTTACTTCCACTCACAACCCAGTCCTATTTCCCTCCATCTCAGTGCAAAGAAATCTAGGAAACAGAACTTTCTGATATGCTCTAGTGGGGAAAGGGAAGGGATGGGTATAAACAGATCATATCATATTTGCTTAATTCTCCTTTCCAATAAACTTATTCTCTTTTACCTAATGTAACCTACTAAGTCTTAACTCAATTCTTTATCTTTTTCAAATATATAAAATTTATTTGCCTGCTATTTATCTAAGAATG
Source organism: Myodes glareolus (assembly GCF_982192425.1). Lineage (NCBI taxonomy): Eukaryota > Metazoa > Chordata > Mammalia > Rodentia > Cricetidae > Myodes > Myodes glareolus. The sequence goes on along the minus strand of NC_142029.1, from coordinate 77,426,477 downwards.
ACATTTTCTCATTTGTCCCCAAGGATTCTAAACACATTTGTTTTAAGTCTATTAACAAGTTACCTCATTATTTCTCTTTTCTTAGATGCAATGTGTCCTGTTTGTTGGGTGTGCCAACCAGCTCTTAAAAGTATAGATAGCATCATGTGCTTTGTAGTTTTTATTTGAAAACCAATCACGCATGGGAGTGTTTTTCTCACGCTGCTCCCCTCTGTTGGATGCTTTAAGAATTGCCTCTGACAGATCCTCTGAGATGCCAACTCTGAGCCATGCCTTTGTATCCGGGATTAGACAGTTAGCTCCACTGTAGTCTACTACGTTTGAATGGTATACTTTCGCACAGCCAAAGCCTAGTTCCCATTTCTACATCATATCATTGTTTCCCATTGTCCTAGAAAAATGATCATGAAATTTTGAGACAGCCCCAGCTCACTTATGGAGAGCTTGGACTTAACCCATCTTTTTACACAGGGCTCTGGCTTCTACTTCTCATTTGTTCTTAGGGAGCTTGGCCACTTTTCTTGCAGAATCACTGATGACTTGGCCTATACATCTGGCTGGACCCAATTCTTTTCTTGAACCGTATCCCTTCAGTTTCTGCTACCTCTTTAGAGGGCCTGACCTATCCATCCTTTCACCTTGAATTAAGTGTGCTGCCATCTTTGTCATCTGGCACACACCCCGTCACCGCTATTTGTGTCTTCTCAACTCGACTGTAAGAACGTTGAAGGTAGATTTTATTCCCTATTTATCTTGCTGCCCCACTGCCCAGAATAATGGCTGCAGACTAAAGATACTTAATACTGAAGAAATTAAATTTGAGGGTTTTTTTAGGGCCTCTCGAGAAATCCAATTTTAACTATAGCCCAGAAATGAGTCTCCAGTGGTTCAACATGATGTTTGTGGGAAGATAATTTACAGACATAACCAAAAGGCATGTATGTGGACTCTGTAAATGATGTTCGAGCTGCCTGTTTGTATGCTAACTTGTGCAAGGCCTTACATTTGCTCTCACGTTGCTCTTTTGAAGATATAATTGCTTCTTGGTTCCATATTTCTATTGCTCATTACACTGTTCCATATCATTTCATTCTGAAAATAAAACAAAATAGGATATTTAAAATTAATGATGTGAAGCACATCTCTCTCTCTCTCTCTACCTCTAGGCAGAATTAGCAAATGACTTGAACACAAGCCATTCTTTTTATTGGAAGCGTCTGGGTTTCATTATGGTGAGAAAAGACACTGATTAGAAGGAGAGAGGCCTCAGACCACCTTTGGAAAGGGTCATTAAGGGTTTGTGCACCCTTACTACCTCCTCCCCGACCCTGACAAACTCACAATGGCTGCTTCTTTTTTTAATGAAAGCTGAAATGTCAATTTCTCCGAAACCAGGTCAGCAAGAAAGTGAAGTTTTTAAAAGCATTGACAGAGTAAAACCCACAAACCTAGAGAAATTCTCAGCAGAATTTTTCTCCAAAATTAAAAAAAAAAAATCATCAGGAAAGCAAAATTGAGGAAGGTTGCTATGGGTAGATCTACCTTCAAGAAATTCTCAAAAAGCCAGGAGGTGGTGGTGTATGCCTTTATTCACAGCACTTGGGGGGCAGAGGCAGGCAGATCTCTGTGAGCTGGAGGCCAGCCTGGTCTACAGAGTGAGTTCCAGGACAGTAGGGTGGCATAGTAAGACCTTGTTTCAAAATAAATAACTAAATAAACACTCAAAACAATTCTTCAAGATAAAATGAAATGTTTTCCTCCACCCTCCCCCTCTCTCCCCTTCCCTCTTGTACTCTGTTCTTCCTTTCCTCTTCTTCCCTCTCTCCCTTCCTCCTCCTCCTTCAGTAAGATCTTAACATATTTCTGAGGCTGCCCTAGAACCCATTATGTAAGCTAGGCTGACCTCAAACTTGTTGTCACCGTTCTGTCTCGGCCTCCTGAGTGCTGGGATTAGAAGTGTAAACCACTGTAGACTATGACTTTTCTTTTTCTTAACCTTAATGAATTCAGTGGATAACTCTGAAAACAACACTAAAAGTACATTTGGTTTGTATACTTGTGTTTGGGTATAAACGAAAATGATTGACATTAGTGACACAAGGCCGGGGGAGAACTATTATTTCTTGGTTGTAATCTGGTTGTAGTACCCATAAGGTACTATTTGAAAGTACTATTTGAAAGTAGAATTCTATTAATTGAGCATGTACACTGCAAGCTCTAAGTATAACTAAGATCACTAAGTATAACTGATATACAAAAAAGAACAAAGAAACAATATCAAATGATCAGTCAAGCCCAGAAAAGATGGAAGACAAGTGAACAAAGAACAAGAGAAAAGAGTAAGAGATACTAACAACACAAAACTTACTACAACAATAACAACAGCCATTGTGAGCGCCAACAGCCTAAATGCACCAATCAAAAGACAGCTAAGAGACTGTAATGGAGGATCAAGAAGAGAAAACAAACTATATGCTCTCTATAACAAATCTACTTTAATCATAAAGTCACGTTAAAAAGAAGTGGATGGGGAACGACATATCATGTTAAAACAAATCACAGCATAGCATAAGAACGGTCCTAATTTCGGAAGGAGGGAAAGTAACCAGTGGCAAAGAGGCACATTGCAAAGACAGAGGCAGTAGTCAGTTCTTTCAGATGTATCAGTTCTTAATGCTTCTGCATCTGAAAATGGGGCATCGAAGTCCATGTACAAAGTGAAAGGAAGGGCTGGAGAGATGCCTAAGTTTTAAAGAGTGCTCACTGCTCCTGCAGAGGACCTGAGTTCAGTTCCCATTGCCCATATAAAAAGGCCCTCCACAATATGGTATGGCAGCCAGGCTCTAAAGCCATAGTCAGTGTCTGAGGATGGTCACATAACCTTCCAGACAGGCAGTCACTGCCCTAACAAAGGGTCAGGATGTTGTTTTGCTTCTTTCTTTGTAATTTGAAGGATGCCTGATAGAGATGCTGATTCAAGCCTACATGACAGCTAGCATACACAGCCAATAGGTAGATGTGGACATAACTAAAAGCCATTCACCTGGTTACCTAGGAGACAGAATGCTAATGTATTTACCCCTCAGATGATGTTTTGGTATAAAAGCTGTTTGAAGAAAAAAAGAGAGAGGAATTCTTCAGGATGTGAACTCAGGATTTCATGAGGGATCTCTGAGAATCTCCCTCCCAATAAAGCCATGTGAGTTGTGTCTTTACTACCGCGCCTCCGCACCGGTCCAGAGAGATAGTTTATGTTGGGGTCTGGTCAAGAGAAATAATTTATGGTCCAGGCTAGCACAAGACCCCGACAGCACGGAATGTTTGGGGCACTGGAAAGATTCTGAAGATACCATAGTAGTGGATGAATGGATAGATGGATGGATGGGTAGATGTGCTGTCTAAACCTACAGTACACTCCACATCAAGAGTAAGCCCTACTGAAACTAAGGCCTTTGGTGATGATGTGTAAGTGTATTTCTCTCAGTGTGTCCACAGTACATTTTTGGGGAAGGATGCCTGTAGAGGCCAAGAAATTGGGCTCATTTCCACCTTGTCTGGTGGTCAGAGAGTTTGGAGATTGCTCAAATGATCGACAAGCAGCATAGATACAAGTAGTTGCATGTTCCAACTCAGAGTGTGATTGCTTGATTCTTTTAACATTAGAATAGCTCATTCAATTAGGTCCGTGCCATTCTGTCAGGTGATCAAGAATGTACTTCTGCTCCTTCTTTTGTAACTATGAGATCACCTGGGAAAGGGCAGCCTTCAGGATAAGTGATCTAGAGCAACTTCACTACCTAGACAACAGAGTGCTGATGAGTTGATGTCTCAGAGTGATAAAGCGATTGACTGTGTGAGTTATCCTTTGTATCACATTAATAAAGTCTTTTACTATCTTCCCCCCTCCTTGTTACACTGGACATAAAAGCTGTGGAAAAATAAACGTGGGTGATTTCAGTAATCACTGGAATAGCCTCCTGGTATTATTCTACGGTTTCTGTCTTACTATTTTTTTTATTCATCTTCATATTCTTTACTTATATTTCTAAATTCCCACACTCCTACTCTGGTAAGAGATATTTATGTCGAGGCTAATCCTCAACAGATGCCAAGAAAGGGAGGTTGTGTCTGTATTTGAGCAAGGGTATATGGGAAATCTCTGTACGGCTTGCTCAAATTTTATATAGACTTAAAATTTCTGTACAGCAATAAGCTTGGTGGCCCAGGTTGGATCCCTAGAGCATGTGTAAAGAGCCAGCTGTTGAGGCATGCGTCTGCAACCTCAGAATTCTTGAGTTGAGAAAGGAAGCAGTGACAAGAGAATAAATCAGAAGCTCACAGACCAGCTCACTGGGAGAACACAGCACAGCAGCAGAGATGAGAAAGACCCTACCTCAGTTTACCGTCCATACTACTACATGGACTATGCTCCTTAGTGCCTGTACTACGTGTACTACAGTACTATGCCTGTAGCAAATGGCCTGAACTACAAAGACGTCCAAGAGCTGGGCAAGGGGCTGGAGATTGAAACACACACATACACACAGAGACAGAGAAACGAGTCATCCTTGAATTCCCCAAGAATGCCCCCCCTTTATTGTGTACCAGGGCAGCTTGTATAGGGATCCTTAACTGATAGCCACGCCCCAGCCAAACCCACCAGAAACCACGCCCCTGCCATCAGGAACTGCTGAGGGTCTCATGCTCAGAGCAACTGCAAGCATAGCAAGTGGTTTACAGGAAATTCAGGGTCTGGGGGTCCACAGCCCCCAACACCTCAGCAAGGTAAAAGATTAGAACCCACTCTTGAAAGTTAGCCTCTGACCTACACACACACACACACACACACACACACACACCCCAAAACCCATTTTTAAAAAACAACAACAAAACAAGAATACCATACAGATTCACTGAGTGACTGAATATCAGTTTACTTTTTTCCATTTGAGTCTGTGGGAGAAGAAATGGAATGTATGATCATTTGGTTTGCTTGATCACGTGACTGGCAGAAGAAAAATGTGCTTTCTGTCCTGTTCATCACCTTGTCTTTGGAAAAATCTAGACAGAGTACAGGGAAAATGGGGAAAGGGCTCCCTAAAGTAGTGTGCATATGTGTTACAGTTCCAGTCGATTAGAAGCACGAAATTATGGAATTTGGCCTGAACACCAAAGAAAATGTACTTGTTCACATGCCTGAGAGGTTGGAGGAACCCAGCTTCAGCCAGGCTGGATCCAGCAACTCAGAACCAACAAGGAAGATTTGGTTGCTTTTCTTTTTGCCCTCTGCCTTGGATAATGTCTTTCCCCAAGTGGCCACAAGATGGCTGCCAGTATCTTTGACACTCAGGTACTCCTTCATACTGAAGATAAAAGGTCCTTAGGTGTCTTATAAGAAAAAATAAGGGTGTTCTCTTCAGAACCCTGAGAAAATGTGTTGTCTACATTCTTGAGGTTTGTGTCTGCCTTTCACTAGCCATGGGGTAGGTGGGCTCTACCAGAATCTCATTTCTAGACTTGAGTGTGAAGTTAGCCTCCGTCAAGAGCTCAGTCATGTGAGGGAGGGAAGAACACCAGTGAATTCAGGGTACTTAATAGAGGAAGTAGATGCCTTGTCCAGACCAGCATCTGGAATGATGCATTCCTGAAAGAGGAATCATTTCCTCTTTCCTGTCTCTGACTTTGGAGGAAGAGGCTGGGGAAGAGGGGCTGTGAAGAGGCAGAAGCATAGGGGAAGCCGGATCCTGTCTAGTTCTGGAGATAGATTTTTGTTGTTGTTTTGTTTTGTTTTGTTTTTTGAGACAGGGTTTCTCTGTGCAACAGCCCTGGCTGTCCTGAAACTAGCTCTTGTAGACCAGGCTGGCTTCGAACTCAGAGATCCACCTGCCTCTGCTTCCCAAGTGCTGGGATTAAAAGTGTGAGCCACCACCACCCGGCCAGGAAGATAGTCTTATATGACTGCCTGCCTTAAGGAGCTGATGCTAATTTCACCGATAGAAAATAAGACCACTACCATGGTTTAAAGCCAAATCTGAAGCAAGCTTTAATTAAGTAATGGCCAGGTGAATGGAATTCAGCCAAATCCATACCCAGGTTCCTGGGAAATAGCCCTAAATCACAGTTTGCAGCAGCCGAAGAAGGAAAACCCACAATTCATTGCATTTCCCCTCATGTCCAATCAGGGGCAAGGATACATCCTAATGTACCTCTAGCCTATGTCCAGTCAGGGGCAAGTGTACATACTGATGGATTTTCTGAAACTCCCGTCACATGTACTCAAGGATATTTGGTGAAGAGGGGGCAAACAAACTTGTTTAGAGAGTGAAAGCATGTGTCTTAACATAACAATAACAATAAGCATAACAATAACATAAACAATAGCCTCCAGCATTTCAGGAACTGTCTCTTCTTGGGCAGGGAGCTTGCAGATCAAAGGCATTCTTGAGTCATGGATCTCTTAGGCATAGTAATTAAAACTTAAAATGTAACTTTGACTCTCATATTGACTGAGTTCCTTGTGTGAAGAAGAGATGAGTAAGAATACCTATCTCTTTCTTATATCCTCTGTCAAAAGTGAACCATTTGATTAAGGCTGCCTACTTATGATGTGCTTAGACTTTGGTCTCTCCAAAAATCAGTTCTAATGAGAAAGACCTCATGTCTTGGGCTGGCAAGATGACTCCACAGGTAAAGACGCACCTTCTGCCAAGCCTGATATTCTGAGTTCAACTGTTCAACCCCGGGGTACACACATGACAAAAGGAGAAAATCAATTCCTTCTCTCTGTCCTCCCTCCTACACACACACACACACACACACACACACACACACCCCACAGGGTGGGGAAGAGAGAGATGGGGGAGAATAATTTTTAAATATTAATAAAATTTTATAACAGAAACAACTCATGTCTTGACTGCCTTTTGCTGTACTGGCTCTTCTCTACTGTCCACTTATGCCTTATCCCCAGAATGACCTTTGTGTCCCGTGCTGTACTGTCACTCTCTGGTGGCACCAAAGACACAATAATCATCACTCAAATTCAAAGTTCTATTCTTAAGCTTTTATTTATTTCTTTTATGTCTGTGTGTGTGTGTGTGTGTGTGTGTGTGTGTGTGTGTGTGTGTGTGTGTGTAGGTACCTGTGGAGGCCAAGAGAGGGGGTTAGATTTCCTGGAGATGAAATCACAGGTAGTTGTGATCCACCTGATTTAGGTGAGCCATCTCTCCAGCCCCAAAGGTCAATTCTTATCTCCTCTTTAATGTTTTGAGACGTCGTCTGTCTGTAGCCCAAGTTGACCGCAAACTCATGGTGATCTTCCTGCCTCGGGCTCCCAAGCAGATAGTCACCTTTCTTTCTTTCTTTTTTTTTCAAGACAAAACACTATTTCAATGACCTCTCTTGGAAAGTATATCTGAGTCAGGCATGATGGTGTGAATACCACACTCAGGAAACAGAGGCAGAAGCAAGAGAATCTCTGTCACGGTCATCTTGGTCTACATAGTGAGATCCAGGACAACTAGAACTGCACAGACAGACCCTGCCCCGAAAACATAAAAAAGTTTGTTTAAAATTCTACCACAAAATAGGTGTGTGTGTGTGTGTGTGTATGCATGCGATATTGCATATGTATTTTTTTTTTAAGACAGAGTTTCTCTTGACTGTCTTGACTGTCCTGGGACTAACTCTGTAGACCAGGCTGGCCTCGAACTCAGAGTTCCACCTGCCTTTACCTTCCAAGTGCTAGGATTAAAGGTGAGCACCACAACCCCTGACTTGTACTGTTATATTTTTAAGCATTAGAAACAATATACAAAGGACCTGTTTGCTCTTTCATTTGATATTACTTATCAGCACAATCCTAAGAACAAGATAGCCTGCAGACTGAGTATATCCATTGTGTTTTATAAATGGGGGGGGACCCTAAGATTTGCTGCACATGTCTGATGGAAGGCTGAAAGGACCAAGATAAACAATTTCAAACCTCAGCCAGTACTCTGCCTCTGAAGTGGGATCCACACAGAAGTTCCCCAGATTTGGAGAAAGAACTGGAGTATGTATTTCAAATCACAGTTTCCAGGAGTCCACCACACCTTGAAACAGACTCTTCTCTAATGAGACTTGAGCATTTGGTATTTTAACTGATACCTGGGGGATCCATAAACACAGTTGAGAGCTACTGTTTTGGAGTGATTGTGTCATAGAATACCTGCAGGCAAATGGGTAGCATTTGGCACAATCAACTAGGACTTCTGAGACTGACTGGACCACTGCTGACTAGGCCAAGACAGGGGTAGGTAGAGCAACTAGCTCTTTGTCGGAGCAGATGGCACCTTCAGGCCTGCCCCACCCACAGCCAAGCCAGTAGGGGTGGATGTGCTTGATCAGTTGACTTACAAATATTTGCTATGATTTCTTGGGGGAAATGAAGGATTGAGTTGTGGGTGGAATATGGAATAGCTTAGAAGAGGGTCAAGAGAGCTGTTGACACTACGGAAAAACATACTGACCTAGTTAGATTAACAATCCCTTTATGCGTCCCCGCGCATATGTTCTCTATGTAGTCGGGTGTAAAATTGCAGGCCCGCTGCAATTACTTTCCTCTATGGCTCCATTTTGGCCTTGGCCTTTATTAAAGCTCTTTGGGTATATTGTAGGGGAAGGAGGTGGAGAAGGATGGGAGAAAGGTGGTAATAAGCTTCAAGCGTTTCTATAAACTAGGTCATTATTGTATGAATGACTGGCTGTGATATATTGGTGGGTTTGAAATCAATTTAATGGCAAGCGCGTTTAACTGGAGTGGAAAGGAGCGATATAGAGAACAGAAGAGAATGAAATAAGTAGACCAGCAAGCATTACAGTCGGTGCAGGTGTGTGTGCGCACCGGCTTACAGAGAGTTGAATGTGAAATCCCACTCCCCCTCTTTTTTTTTTCTTGCTTTAACCACTTTGTTGAGGTCTGATTGCTTTCATTTAAGTGGGAAGTCTAGAACAGTGAAAGGCAGAAAAACAGAAAGTGGAGTGCTGGTGGCTAGGGGCTGGGAGAAGGGGAAGTGGAGAGTTGTTGGTCAAAGCGGACAGAGTTTCAGTTAGGCAAGATCAGTGTGTTCTGGAGACCAGCTGAGTAACACGGGGCTAGATCAAGCATATTGTGTTATGTTCTTGAAACTTTGTGGAGGGAGGGGTGAAGAGGTGGCTCAGCTGGTAACGTGCTTGCCTACAAGCATGAGGACCTGGGTTCAGATCCCCGGGTACCCACATAAAAGTGGGCACTGTGGCATTCATCTATCATTCCAGCACTGGGAAGGCAGAGAAGGCAGATCCATGGAGCACACATGGCCTGCCAGCCTGGCAGAATCAGGAGACTACAGCTACTCTGTCTCAAAAAAAATAAAGCTGGAAATTAGTGAGGAGGATAGCATCAACTTCTGACCTCCACGCATATGCACATGTGAGCACATGCACTTGCATGAACGCATGCGCAAATCATATACACATGCATACACATGCACACATACCCACTCACACAATTTTAAAGAGGATCGATGTTATATTAAGTGCTGGACTAGAGAGATAATGTGTTGTTAGAAGTCGGGGTTGGGTGCAAATCATGTTAAGTCCTTAGTAAAAGTCACTTCATTCAGGTCTCCTAAATCCAAATCCTCCGCTATCCAGTCTACTGTCTCTGGGCAGCAGGCATGCTTCTTTTAGTTGTGGGAGCTCCATACAATCTCATTCCTAATGAATGAACATTGGCTCATATGGTATTACTTGCTCTGCTACTGTACTATTGGGGATTTGGCAATTTCATTTGTCACTAACATAAATAATTCTGCTCCAAATATTCTTATAATTAAAGTTTTGTTGTTCTTATGAATTACTAGTATGGGATATATTTTCTGCTATGATCGTTTTTGTTTTTTTTTTTGTTTTGTTTTGTAGCTCTGCTGTAGAAACTAATTTATGCTTTACCAGTAACACTCTCCCAAGTCTCACTGGCACTGGATTTTATCATTTATCCTTATACTTGTTTATCTGATATGTGTTAAATGGCCCTTTTTAATTGTTTGCATTTGAATTTCTTTAATTAACTTTTGAAGCTTAGCGTTTCAAATGTTGGCTTAATGTCGGCGTTCCTGGTATTTGAAACTGGGCTGCGTGTGTCCCAGCCCCTCTGGGAAACTGGCTCAAATAAACTCAATATATTTTAGATGGTAAACTTTAAATACGCTGCTGTGTCTAGAGTAAATACTTTCTAATTCTCTTGCATCTCTTTTTTCTTTTCATTTTGTGCACTTTCATTATGCCAAAAGTTTGCATTTTTATATCGTTGAACCTATCATTATTTTTTACTTTGAAAACTTCTTCTTTCCTTCAATTATAAGCAAGAAGAATAGGTGCTATAAGTAATAGTTTAGAGACACTGCGTTTCATGCTCTATGTGTGATTTTTAATTCTCCAGTATACAGACACAAAACAATTAAAAACAAAAGCCCACCAGCCTCCCTTTCATGAGCATGTGGGTTAAGAACTGAGTTGTGGTAAGTTTTGCTTTGGTTTTGATTCTGTTATTTTGAGACAAGGTCACATGCAACCTATGCCCTCCAACTTCCGTAGCTGAAATCGGCCCCAAACTGATCTTCTGCCTCCACCCCAAGTGCTGGGATTATAAGCAGGAGTTGCTGTGCCTGGGGCAGTATAAACCTTTTTATTAATATGGTTTTTTAATCTTTGGTTTTTCAGCGAGTAGTCTCAGACCAGTGTCGTCTAGAACTTGTTAGAAATATAAAACTTGGGCCAGCAAGAGGGCTCAGTGAGCAAAGGCACTGGGTGTCAAGCGTGGTGACAACTTGAGTTTGATCCAGAAACCTCCATGGTAGAAGGAGAGAACTGGCTCCTGCAAGCTGTCCGTTGACCTCCACATGCATGTTGCAGTGTTTACACACACACACACACACACACAGAGAGAGAGAGAGAGAGAGAGAGAGAGAGAGAGATGAGAAAAGCAAAAAGGAAGGAAGGAAAGAAGGAAGGAAGGAAGGAAGGAAGGAAGGAAGGAAGGAAGGAAGGAAGGAAGGAAGAAAAAAGGAGAAGGAAAAGATGGATGGAAGGGAGGGGGAAGAAGGGAGAGAAGGAAGAAAGGGGGAGGGAGGGAAGGAAGAAAAGAAACTTCAATACTCCTCCACACCCACTGTATCAGGATCTGAGGTGGACCATCACCTTGTTTTAACAAGCCCTCCAGGTATTTCTGACACGGGCTTTTACTTGAATACAAACTCAGCAGCCACTTTAAACTTTGAATTAATTGGTACTAGAAATCATCTTCCTTCGATAGATGATTCCCCTGGGGTCTACAGAGCTGTATTTATTCCGTTTATCAACATACCCGGCGACAGTGCCCCTCCATCCCATCCTTGGCAGCACAGCCAATTACATACCGGCATCTTCATTTGCGGTCTCACTGGTAGCCCCCTCCCCTCAACACCCACTAGGACTTTCTACTTGTTAAGGTTTGCGTGAGGATGTTCTTCCAGTTGCCCTCCTGGGTTATTAGCTTTGTGATGCTATGTGTATTTTTATCTCGGCTTTATGGGGAGCCTCTCACTATGCTTTCTCATTATTTTCTGCTCTCTGGGGTCTATCCCTGGTGACTTCATTGCTGATCACTTCCCTTCTCTCAAGGTCACTTTTGAAGCCCTTTTTAATAATGATGCAGGCAGACAGAAGATAACAGTCTTAAAATATTGAAGTTGAAAACCTAAGAAGAAAAGTTCAGAAAATTCGAAGGGAGGGGGTGAACCCCAGGAAATACCAGTGTTGCTAACTGGGAATACTTTGGGGACTTTCAAAGGTCATGGTGTTGATGGGGTCAAGGAAGCAGCTGGGGTTGGGTTCGAGGTGTAGACACCCTAAAGTGGATTCTGTCAGTTCATGTGAAGTTAATCAGGCTTCACCCCTCCCTCCTCAGAAAAAAAAAACTGTCCAATTAGAGTCAGCTTCAAATATACCAAAAGTATTTGGCACACTCTTTCAAGATACTTTCCCAAAGTTTCTTAAATTTTACTATTTAAGATAACAGAATCCTTAAATCCCGGCTGTCAAAATGGCTCAGTAGAAAATGCACTCGTACCCAAGCTTGGCAACCTAAGTTCGATTCCAGGAAACCATGTAGTGGAAGGAAAGAACTCATGCCCATAAACTGTCTCTGATCAATCTCTCTCTCTCTCTCTCTCTCACACACACACACACACACACACACACACACACACACACATATATACAAATAAATGTAAAGGAAAACACTGACCCCCTTAACTGGGCGTGCCCAGAGTATAAGTTGTCACAGTGTGAATGCAAACAAACACCCAGGGAAACCCTGTTCTGCCTCTAAAAAGGAGCTGCCACACCCACTCCTAAAAGGGAGCTGCCACCCCCATCTCTGGACAAAGCCCTCTGATAAATAACGAACTCGGAAGTCACTGATTTCATCCCATCTTTAAAATGTTTTTAAAACTTGGTATGTCAAACACAAGAAGAAATTTATGGTTTTTTTCTTCCTGTCTAGGAAACCACTAGCTACATGACCAGTGCCTTTATTATCTGTAACAAGAGCTAGGTGCAGCCAAGATAGTTAATTCAAGGCTGGGATCTGGCTCAGCTGGTAAAGGCACTTGCCAGCAAGCTGGATGACCTGAGATGGAAGGAGAGAACCGACTTCTCCAAGGTGGTTAGTTCGTCTGTCTTCATGCTCACCATATGGTTTCCTTTTGGGTCATTGGTCTATTTCCTTATCGCTGTAAGATGGTAGCTCATGTGCCCAGCTTCACCCCATAGCACTCAAAAGCAAGAAAAAATAACTTCTTGTCCATTTCTTCTATGATCAGATAACTACTCACGAAACTACTCAATTCCAAGAGGCTCCCATTCACACCTGCCAGTCATGGGCAAGGAGGGTGATGTTATTGGCTAGCTGCCATTGGCTAGCCATCATGCATCTTCCTGGTTCAGAAGGATTTCCATTCTAAGCCACTCAAAAAAAGTAGCAATAGTAATTCTGATAAAAATTTTCTTAGCAAGGATGTACAAAAGAAGCTATTGGCTAGAGGCCGAGTGTCCATCATAAGCATTACACACATGATGTTATCAGAAAGGAGAGCTTCAGTCCTTGGTGTCTCCCAGCCCCTGAGTCAACCGTCTTAGAAGCATCCTGAACTTATTCACAGAAAATAAAGTACTTGTCATGAAGGTAAGCATAAAGATAACCAATTTCTTTGTGTATTTTGACATATTGATCTTTTTGAAAGTATTTAAAATACCAAGTGAAATCAGTAGCTTTGCACGGTCTTGTTATCTGTGACAGAGCTGTTTCCACAGACAACTCAGGAGATTGGAGGGACAGCCTCATGAAAAGCAACAGGACTTCCTGGTGTCTGTGTTTGTTTTCAGCCCATCATGACAACTTACAGTGTGGACATGAGCAGTTCAGGGGGCTTAAGGTGAGTGTGTGTGTGTGTGTGTGTGTGTGTGTGTGTGTGTGGTATGTGGTACATAGTATGTAGTGTGTTTGTGAGATGCACATGAGCTTGTGGGTGCATGGGTCTGTGCACAGGCATGTGGAGGCCTTTCCAACTCTCTACCCCACTGTCTCAACTTGTCTTAACTGACAAGGAGTTCTTGGAAGCCACTTGTCTCTGTTCTCCAAATTCCAGGGTTACAGACACACACAACCATGCTTTTTTTTTTTTAAATGGATGCTGGGGATTCAAACTTAGATCCTTATGCTTGCAAATTACTCACTCTTCTGTGCCATCTTCACAGTCCTCTAGTTTTAATTGTTAATTGAATTCTAGTTAATTTTGAATCTTCTGTTACTTGTGGTCAAAGTAGCCTCATTTAATGCTTTCTTTAAAAATGACTTTCACAATGCTAGGGTGTAGTGGCACACATCTTTAATTCCAGCACTCAGGAGGCAGAGGAAGGGTGATTGCTGTGAGTTCAAAGCCAGCTTGGTCTACATAGCAAGTTCTAGAACAGCTAAAGCTCCATAATGAGACACTGTCGAAAAAAAAAAAAGCCTTTTTAGGCTTTTCTAATTTAGAAAAGCAGACTTCATTATTGAGAACAGTTTTTGGCTTGGCTTACCGGAAATTCAACAGAAAGAACAGCCTCTGTACACTGTTCTCCCTCAACTTCCACTCTGCTTTGTTACTAGAGTCTTATATTAATGTGGCTCATTCGTTACCATCGATGGTTCAATGCTATGACCTAAAACTCCAAATCACATTAAGATTCCGTCTGTACATTCTCTATATTTTGGTAAATGTGTGATGATATGTATGTTCTCTTATAATACAGATAACAATCTCACTGCCATAGAAACCCCTTATGTAGTCAGATATGGCAGTGTAAGTATTTGATCCCAGGACTTGTGAGACAGAGATAGGAGGATCTCTGTGAATTTGAGGCTAGCCTGGTCTACATAGTAGGTTCTAGGCCAGCCAAGGCGACCTAGTGAGACCCTATCGCCAAAACAAAAAAAATCTTCTATGCCCAATCTATTCACCCCATCCTCTACTCTTGGAGACCACTGATTGTTTCTTTCTCAATTGTCTCCATAGTTTAGCTTTTCCAAGAATGTTACATAGTCGGACTCACACATAAAGCCTTTCCATATTGACTTTTTTTCCCCACACTTACAATTTTCATTTGGGTGTCTTCCATGTCTTTTGTGACTTAATAACTCTAATTCCAACTTTTTGATTTCTTTTTTATCACTGAATAATATTTCATTGTATGGATGTACCAGATGTTGTTTATACATTCACCTATTGACAGACATCTTGGTGATATCTGTACTTCAGAAACTAGGACAAAAGTTCCTGTGAAATCCACGTGCAAGTTTTAATGTGTACATATGTGTTCAGCTCATTTGGGTAAACAGCAAGGAGTGCAGTTGCAGTATCATATGGTAAGAATGTGTTTATTTTTTTATTTTAAGAAGCTGTCAAATTGTTCTCCAAAGTGGTTATGCCGTTTTGCTTCCTAGCAACTGAGAAGCAAGGGTTCCCATTACTCTGTATTCGCACTATCATTTGGTGTTGTCGGGGTTTGGACCCCAGCCACTCTGACAGGCACGAAAGCGAGCAGGCTCTCTGGAATGGTTTCTCATTGTTGCGCTAACTTCCAGCTCTCTGATGACATTGGATGTGGCCATTTTTGACTGTTTACAACCCATCTGTAGATCTTTATTGGTGATTTATCTGTTCAGATCGTTTGGCCATTTTTAAGTTGGAGCATTTATTTTCTTATTTATTTATTGAATTTCTTAAGTTCTGTGTGATATAATTTAAGTGCCAGATCCTTATCAAATATATGTTTTGTAAACATTTCCTCCCCATTTGACTTATCTTTTTCTTTTAACTGTCTTTCCCGGCGAAGTTTTTAATTTTAATGAGGACCAGCCTGCCTTAATTTTTCTTCCATGAGTCATGCATTCTGTGCTGCTTCCACAAAATCAGAAAACCAGGCCTGGTAGCTCACACCTGTAAACCTAGTACTGAGGGGCAGGGCCAGGTCCATCAAGAGTTCAAGGCCAATCTGGACTTTGTAACAAGACCTCATCTCAAACAAAACAAAACAAGCCCAACAAAAAACAGTTTTTAAAAAATTCCAAATTCATCATCAAACTCAAGATCATGTAGAATGTTCTCTAACATTATTGTCTATAAGTTTTGTAGTTTTACATTTAGCCTTACAATCTATTTTGAGTCAATTTGTTTTTCTGTGAAAGGAGTGGATATTTGGAAAATTCATTTTTCCCCCATGGCAGTGCCCAGTAGTACCAACATTATTTGATGACTGAGAATATCCTTTCTCCTCTGCATGCCTTTATTCCCGTACACAGGTCTGCAGGTGTGCCTCTCCTGGTCTCTTTCTGGGCTTTCTGTTTCATTTCCTTGATTCTTCTGGGTCATTCTTTCAACAGTTCGTTGTCTTCAACTTTCACTGTGGGTTTGTGTGTAGTAAGTCTTGAGTCTGGTTAGTAACCAGCCACCCCAAATTTCATTCTGTTTTCTTTTTGCCTTTCCACGTAAATGGTGTAGCAGGTCCTTTAATTAACCCCTTCACAGATGATCTGGAGGCCCAAGGTCATTTAAGATCTGTTCCGCACCATATTTAAATCCAGATTTGTTGCTACTGAGTTCCCAGTGTTTTCCTTTCTCCCATGGCTCTAGACAATGAACCAAGCATGTGTATGAACTAGCATCCAATTTGGTTTCTTAGCTAGTGCCTCCAGCCTGTACACTAAACAGAACCTGGGATCTACCAGAGATATGGGTCCTTTACACAGCATCTTTCTTACAAAGCTACCAACAAACAGTTCTGAGCAACTGGGAAAGTACTAGCTTGTTCTGTTGGGAGGACTGGAAATGAGGAAGCTGACTGGGAATGGGAGTGACCTAGAGTCGGTGTGTTCTTTGAAAACCAAACTAGGCTCTTTGGAGCTTTCCTCCAGACACTAACAGTCCTGAGGGCTGTTCAAATGCTCGGTGGGTAAAGGTGCTTACCGAGAAAGGTGCTGACTTGAGTACGGTCTTTGGGATCCATAGAATACAAGGAGCAAAATGACTCCTGCGGGTTGTCCTCTCACTTCCACACGTGTACCGTGGCGGGCATTCCCACATATCCAAACATGGAAAATAAATAAACGTATTAAAATAGGAAGAGACTAAGTAAACTTTACTAAAATATAGCCAACCCCTGATCTTCAGTCTTTCACTATTTCATGAGTATGTCTCTACAGCTGCAGGGACGGGCTGTTCTCTTGTTACATTTAGTGTGTGATACCCCTATCAACCCGAAGGCATAAACTTTTCCTTATGAGAAAAAAAATACAGGTTTGGGGAAGTAGATGTGCTGTGTGGTAATTTCCTCTGAAATTAAACGTTCCCTCCTGGGAAGAGGGAGATTCTTAAGACATAGGTAAAGGAAATCTACGAGTCTCACGGAGCTCCTGAAATTTACAAGATTCCCAAGACTCCTTCCTGAGGTCATACAGAAGAAGCGTTTCTTGGGAGAAGAGACTCTGTCCAGCCCAGGTGCCTGTAGGTGGTGCAGGAGACTCCCGGGCTGCAGCTTTCATGAGTCACCACCCAGGATGGGATGGAACTTTGCAAAGCAAAACCATGTCCTTCCCTCTCTCACACACGGAGCCTCGCTCAGCTCAGCATTTTCCTGTGGTCCTGCTTCCATGCCTGTGCCCTTGAGCCTGTTGTGTCTGGCATATGTGCACGTCTGCATTTACTCTCTATTGCGGATCTTTCCTATGACGCCACAAATATTTCACGAATATAACTTTCAACAGTGCATTCTATTTACTACATTTGTTTATCATCTAACATTCCAATTCTACTGCTAGAATTTTCTATTATAAGTTCATAGTTCAATGTGTGCATGTCTTCATCCATAGCCCTGATTTCAAACTTGTCCCTAAGCGAAGATGCTGCTGCTTTGTGTTTTAAGGAGGCGTCCCCTCTTCAACAATTTTGCTGTCACTTTTGTCAAAATATGTGTGTTTTTAACACATTAGTGCCATGTTCTTACTGTTTTCACATCCAAACACAATGCAAGACACTTATCTTGTCTCCTTCTTGTCAATTTGTTTGTTTCTGCCCTTCTGGTAGCTCTTAGCCAGATATAAATATCTTTTCCTTTTTCAAGTTAAGACAGAGTTATGGGACAATGGCCTTTAAGAGGAGATTCTTAAATGAAAGCTAAACCAAAGAGCTGTCAACAAAACCCCATACAGACTTGTCATTAATAAGGACCTGCCACCAGAACTTACCAATGGTTTTAGATGCATCTCTGCATAAAGGTTATTGGAATGACCTGAAAACCTTCTCTTCCATACCCAAGAAGTTGAATTATACCACCACTTCAAAACATATAAGTCAAAATGTAAAAAGTAATTATTATTCCTCTTCGAAACATATAAATCAAAATGTAACAAAATTTAGAATGAAATAAAAAAATACACAAATTCCCCCTCCTGTCTCCATGTAAAGTTGAGTGATGAATCCTTCATTTTGCCATTTTAATATTTTCTGCCCAGTTTATCTATGTTATGTAGTCAGTAGGATTGAATAATTGAAATCTCCCAAGACTACTATATCAAATATGTGTGTGTGTATGTGTGTGTGTGTGTGGTGTCTTAGCATAGAGTAGGTCATTAATTGATTTCCAACTGGTGCAATTATCGAGTAGTCAAGCAGCATAGCAACCACAGGCCAAATCACTGCCATGCTACCTACTGATAAAAATGTAGACTTTGTTATAAGACAAGAAAACCATAGTCAAAGCTTCCTATCAAGAAACATGAAAACCCTCAAAATCTATGAACAAATGAAGTCTAGTGACATGTATAGACAATGACAAAGTGAGGTTTGTTCTAGGAGTACAATGTTAGATTAGTAAGTCAAATAAATCTTTAATTCATTATATTAACAGAATTAAGGAGAAGCACACTATGATTGTCCCAGTAGAAGAAAAATCAGTAGTAAAATTCAATAGTCATTTATTATAAAATTCTCAGCAATTCAAAGGAAACTTCCAGCTGGTTAAACTTTGAAAATCTATTTTTAAAAATCTACAGCTAGTATCAAATTAGCAGAATTCTGAACATTGTCTCACTAAGACTGAGAACAAAGCAAAAATTTCTGAAGCTGCCACTTCTATTTACACTTCAGTGCAGTTCTTTAGGATTTGTTTATGTGATATGTGCGGGTACAGGGGATATGTGCATGTGTGTGCACATGCTAACAGAGGCCAGAAGAGGGCATCGGATCCCCTGGAGCTAGAATTACAGACTTACGTGAACTTTCTGGTAAGGGTGCTAGGAACCAAACTTGGGTCCTCTGTGAAAGTAGTACATAATCTTAAGCACTTAGCCACCCCTCCATCCCTAAATTGTGGATTTTAACCAGTGCAGAAAGGAAAGAAGAAAAAAGAAAAACAGCACCTCACTAAACAGCATCACCCACTGGGGCTCAAATGTTCAAATGTCAAATGGGGGACATTTTGTATTCAAACCACCACGCCAACTGCAGTTTACTGCACATGGCTAATATTGACAAAGCAGCTCCGGTTTTGATTCACATATCTGAAGTTGGGGTAGTCTTGGATTCCTTAGACTATGGGATGTGACACTAATTCCAGGTATTGACCTGAACTGAACAGAACTGAATTGGATTGAATTGAAGAATATCCAGCTTATGTTAAGGGATGGCTACTGGGAGAAATGTCCTCTACCCATTTATTCATAGAAATGGTTTGGTTTTATATTGAGAATATAAGGCAAAAATGGTTTGTCTCTCCTTATTATACATCTCTGTGGCTTAGAAGTAGCTAGATAGGACAGAAAGAGGACCAACTTTTAACAAAAACACTAGAAACTAAGACTTCATCAATCATAAAGTTTATGTTCCTTGGTTGACACTATTAGGAGCTGGAGACATGGCTCGGTTGGCTTGCCTGAACTCACAAAGGCTTGGATTTGATACCTAAAACTGCTTAAAAACCATCTTCAGAACCACATAAAGCCAGGCGTGGTAGACAATACCTGTAATGCTACCACTCAGAAGGCAGAGGTAGGCAGACTGGAAGTTCAAAGTCTTGCTGAGATGAGCAGGTGAATTTAAGGCCAGCCTGGGCTAACTAAGATTCTGTCTCAAACAGACACATGAAAAGATGAGCTTCAGGGCCTGGAGAGATGGCTCAGAGGTTAAGAACTCTGGTTGCTTTTCCAGAAGTCCTGATTTCAATTCCCAGCAACCACATGGTGGCTCACAACCGTCTGTAATGCCTTCTGGAGCCTCTTCTGGCTTGCAATGCAAGCATCCATGCAGGCAGAACATGTATACATAATAAATTTTTAAAAAGACAAGCACAGACAGAGATAAAGTATTTGCAAAGGACTTGTGTCTACAGTACCTATGATTAAGAAAGAAGTGTCAAAGGACTCAGTTTCTTAAATTGAATCAAGAGTAGCGCAAATATTTCACAAAGGAAAAGTTATGACTCAATAAACACAAGATAAATGACCCAACATTCTCATTTATCAGAAAGTTGCAAATTAAAACTACAGCAGGATACCACCTAAAGCCACAAGAAAATGAAAGTAAAATTATTGACAATACTAAAAGTGTACTCTTATCTTGTTAATGTAGATGAACAACCATGTTGGGAACGTTTTGAATATATACACCTACCCCTTCACCCAGCAATTCTACTCCTGTCTGGGTTAGAGAAATGAAATACATATGCATAAAGGATTTGTTAGTAGCAGCTTAATCTACATTACGTAGTGAGTTAGTAGAAAACATAAATACCCATCCGCAGAGAGAGGATAATCTGAGCCATAGTCATATCGTTGAATCCTACTTAACAATAAAAAGGAATTGCTAATTTCTGTACCATTATACTGTGACACACACTAATATATATATACATACACACACAAAATAAATAAATATTCTAAAATTTAAAACTCAATAAGAAGACAGCTTCTGGTGGGAAGAAGTGAGTAGAAGACAACTCCAAGGTGTCATACCTTGGGAGACATCCCTCTTGTTCATTAAGACAGGGTCTCTTGGCCGGGCGGTGGTGGAGTGCACCTTTAATCCCTGGACTTGGGAGGCAGAGCAGGCAGATCTCTGAATTGGAGGCCAGCTTGATCTACAAGAGCTAGTTCCAGGAGAGGCTCCAAAGCTACAGAGAAACCCTGTCTCGATAAACAAAAGCAAAAAGAAACAAACAAAAGACAGGGTCACTTGGTGTTGAGTTCATGGAGTAGGTCAGACAACCCAAGGAATCCACCCAACTGTCTTGTCAGAGGTGGAATTACAAGTTACAAGTGGATCCCACTGTATGTAGCTATAATGCTCATGGGCAGGCACACACACACACACACACACACACACACACACACACACACACTATATAAATAGATAGATAGATAGATAGATAGATAGATAGATAGATAGATAGATAGATAAAATAATTTTTTTTTATAAAATGGGCCTCCAAATGGTCTGTCCCAGAATTTCAAAATGTCTTGACTGAGCAAGCCGCCCGCCCAGTGTTGTAGTAACAGACCTCCCCAGCCCCAAGACTGTGGCAGTGAGAGTATGTGAACCATCAGCTTCCCCAGCTGAGCAGTGCAATCAGAGAAACAGAATGGAAATGTTCTCGTAGTCTGGAATGAAAAGATTCATCCATGAAGGCATACTGCTATTGAGGACTTGCTTTAAAAGGAAGGCAAGAAACCCAACGCAAACTAGCTTAATTCCGAAAGAAAATAATCTGTCGTCAGAAGGCTGCTGGCGGAATTCACAATCAAAGCGGGAGATGGTGGATCGAGGATGAAAAGGGAAGCCCGGGGACCAGAACGCTGAGCACACAAGCCAGAACATGTGGTCTCTCCTCTCATCTTCCCCTTCCTCTAGATGGCTCCTAGGAAATGGGATGCTAATGAAGCCATCCTTGAGATGCAGATGTGTGTCTAAAATAAATTAGTCATGGTTACTCTTCTGGGTTCATTAAAATCACGTACACCTCACTTGCAAAGTGATGATTGCTTTATTTCTTTCTAGTGTTATTTTCTCTCTCTCTCTCTCTCTCTCTCTCTCTCTCTCTCTCTCTCTGTGTGTGTGTGTGTGTGTGTGTGTGTACAAGTGTGTATGTTTGTGAGGGAGGGTGTCATTCTTCAGTTGCCATCCAACTTCTTCACAGGGTCTCTCATTGACTTTGTCCTCACTGAGTAGACTAGACTGGATGATCCTGGAGCCCCCAGAATTTACCCATCTCTACCTCCCCAGTGCTGAAATTACAAGCCCCACTGCATCTAGCTTTCTTATGTGGATTCTGAGGACCAAATCAGGACCTCTGCTTGCAAGGAGAGAACTGTAGTGGCTGAGTCATCTCCCAGGCCCTAAATTTGTGTTAAAAACCATTCTTAAAAGAGAACTTCTGAGCTGGGAGTGGTGGCACATGACTTTAATCTCAGCACTTGGGAGGGGAGGCAGAGACAGTCAGATCTCCATGAGTTCGAGGCCAGCAGGATCTACAAAATGAGTTCCAGGACAGACAGGACTGTTACACAGAGAAGCCCTGTCTTGAAAAGCCAAAACAAGCTAGGTAGTGGTGGTGGATGCCTTTAATCCCAGCACTTAGGAGGCAGAGGTAGATGGATTTTGTGAGTTTGAGGCCAGCCTGGTCTACAGAGCTAACTCCAGGACAGCTGAAACTATTACAAAGAGAAACCCTGTATCAAAAAAACAAAACAAAACAAAACAAAAAGAGAGAGAGAAAGAAAAGGAAGAAAGAAAAACCAAGCCAAACAAACAAAAGATATCTCCTTAATCAGGTATGGTAGTGCACATGTTTCATTCCAGCCCTCAGGAGGCAGAACCAGGCTGCTCTCTATGAGTTTGAGGCAGCCTTGTCTACATAATGAGTTCTGGGCTAGTCAGAGCTAAAAGATATCTCCTTAGTAACTTTCCTAAGGCAAATTATTTCATTTACCTCAGCCTGCCTTGGGTTGCCATTTTTTTAACCTTTATATTTATGTATATGGGTTTTCTGCTTATATCCTGTCCACATAGCACCAGAAGAGGCCAGAAGAAGGTGTTGAACCCCATAGGCCTGGAGTTACAGACAGTTATGAGTTGCTATGTGGCGCTGGGAATTGAACCTCGGTCTTCTTGAAGAGCAACCAGTGCTTTTAACTGCTGAGTCACCTCTCTGGTCTTTGCTGCCCTATATGTATGTGCCCCTCCAGATGTTCTTCCATCATCTGAATTATACACCATACCCATAGAGAACCATGAGACCTTATTCACACGCACACCAATTAAAAGAACTACCATGAACATTGCTTTCTATTGACTATAAACAACAAGGTTGTTTTTTTTTGAATATTTTGTTTTTTAAATGATGTGCATGTGAGGATTCCTTTTGCATTGGAGCTACAGGTGACTTCCAAGTGTGCTGTGGTTCCTAGCTGTGGGTGCTGCAGACCACACTCAGGTCTTCTAAACAGGTAGTCAGTGATAGTTGAGCAATGCTTGTTTGTCGAGCTGAATTGGCCTGTAAGAGCCAGCATCCCACAGGTCCAGTTACGCAACCATGAAGGGAAGCAGCTGTACTCCTGGGGACGTTTCTATAGCCCCTTCTCTAGGGACAGAGGGATTCACTCCTTCACCACAGTCCAGCCTCCTTGGAGACAATGCAGCTCTTGGGAGACAGCCAGCACATCGTCTGACCATTACTGCTACCAGGATACAGCTGCCTACCTGAGGAGAACAGGAATTGAAGGTTCCAAGGCTGCAAGTGGCTCGGCTCTACCTGGGTTCTGATCCCTGGCACACCCCGGGGTTTGGCAAGGCCAGAGATCAGCAGTGAAGTCACTATGCATCAATCACAACAGCACTAATGACGTGTATAGGGGGTTTAAATGTGGAGAGTTGGGGCAAAGATATAGTTCCATTGGCAGGGTGCTTTCCTGGCATGAACAAAGTCCTGGATTTGATCCCTAGAGCCCGATGATTCAAGCATGGCAATACATGCTAGCAATCCCAGCACTCTGATCAGGGAGTTCAAAGTTACTCTGAGTTACCTACTGAGTTCAAAGCCAGCTTGAGCTACATGAGACCTCGTCTCCAAAATACATACATACATACATACACATGGAAAGCTGAAAATAACTGGACAAAGTGAAGCCAAGTGTTTCTGACGGTTTAGTACAAGAAACACAAACAAAAGCCTCATACCTTAGGTGTCGCTGGGCGGGATCAACCATCATTTTCAAACTCAAAGCCGTCTTTTTTGTTTATTTTCCTACAGATGGACAACTTACTCGATAGAACAAATCACGGACTCGGCACATAAATGCATCTTCGGAGGTCTCCACAAGAAGAAAACAAAAAGGAGTTGTTTTCCCTGCCAGTCCAGATGCCACTCAGCACCAGAGCGCAGAGAAATGGAATGGAAATCGAGTCTGCAGAAAAGTGTGCTGTTAGTGTATTAGCCAGGCTGACCTATTCTTTCAAGCTATTCAGAGAAATAACAGTCATTTGTGGTGATTTTAGTCAACTGCTCTCCCTGTCATTTTGTGTAATTAGGGACAGCCATTTTCTTGAAGGTAGCAAAACACGGAGCGCCATACATAGCCCCCGCCCCCATAGCTCCATTTCTGTAGCCCTCAGAAAGTTAATGGTCTCCAGGCAGAACAAGTCACTGAGGCAGTGGCAACATCAGCACGGGACAGGAGGGTAACCAGGCGGAAAGGCAGGTGAGGCTGACATATACAGTCCTCATTGTGGACGGAGGAAAGTTGAGTGGCCGAGCTGTTTTCTAAATGTTCTACCTGTCCATCACCTGGTGCCAAAATGCCCCCTTGGATATCCGGCCTCTTATTTTTATCTCTGGAGATCAGAGCCCCTCAGGATTCAAAAGCTTATGTATTTTAACATGTCAGAAGAGAAAGTGATAAAGTGAAATTTTCCTGCCACACAGGGCGAAGGGAATTTAAATATGTAATTGCTTTCAGCCGAGCCTTTGTTCCAGCACCACCCTTTCATCTACAGCTCGCAGAAATGACTTCCTTCACCCCAGCGCCTTCCCTCCTGCCTCCACCACAGGCTGGTTTCAAAGCCTCCCACCACACGTGGCTCTGCTTCATTAGCGTCTTTGCATTCCAGCATCACTGATGGTACCACCGAGAGCTTGGGGAGTAGAGTTTGTCCAGACATTAACTATCATTAGGAACAAACAACAAACAGCTTCTGTCGGGAGCAAAGCTGGCTCCCTGAGCTGACACTTAGAGCTCTGGAAATGGGGCTTCTTCCAGGTAGTGCCACTGCCTGCCGTGCTGGCTTAGTGCTGTGCTACGGAAGCACACCCTCCTGAATGCAGAGCAATCCCTATAGCAGTTTAGAAACTTTCTCGTGTTGTAGATGTTTTTTAATAAGATTCACAAACAGTATCCTGCCCCACAGGCTTCATTCTGTATGGATTTGTTTGTTTTGTTTTGTTATTTTGGATTGTCATTAAGTCAAGAGTGATCTTTTTTTGTTTGTTTGTTTGTGAGTGTGTGTGTGTGTGTGTTTATTGTTGTTGTTTTGGGATTTTGTATTTGTTTTTGTTTTGGGAGAGTCTCTCTATGTAGCCCTGACTGGTCTGGAACTTGCCGTGGAAACTAGGCTGGCCTCATATTTAGAGATCTGCCTGGCTCAAGTCATAAGTGATCTTATTCCTATCATCTTGAGGCTAAAGTTCTGGCTCTCAATTCAATGTATACAGTTCAGTAGGAGGAAGACAGGGAGGAGAAAGAGGAGAAGGAGAAAGAAAAGGAGGATGAGGAGAAGGAGGAGGAGGAGGAGGATGAAGAAGAAGAAGAAGAAGAAGAAGAAGAAGAAGAAGAAGAAGAAGAAGAAGAAGAAGAAGAAGGACATACACTGAAAATTAATTCTCTTGTTATAGACTGTTATCTATTAATGACCAATTTGGACAATAAAAAAAATCAAACCATCACCTGTCATGAGAGTTTCTCAAACAAATTATTCGTGGTTTTGCTTACCTGAACACTGAAAGACTTCTACAGAGCTGTAGACCGCCAACACAGTCCCTGAATCAAATCATCCAGACACATTGCATCTAAAGAGTACAGTGTCACCCAACTGCAAATCGCTCAACCGTCGATTCTTCTTATCAGCAACTCATATTTATTTTATGTTGTATCGATTTCTTAGGTCAAGACTATTAATAAAACAAAATGATTCTAGTCTATAAGCTTGGCCAGGTGTGGTGGTGCCTGCCTTTAATCTCAGCTGAGGACAGGTGAGTTTGAATTTGAGACTCAAACTATGAGGCACTGATCTACTAGTGAGTTCCCAGTCAGTCAGAACTGCATAGTGAGACCCTGACTCATTTAAAAAAAAAGTCCCTAATTATTTTATTATTTTATTCCTTATCTTTCCCACTTCTGTTTGTCTATCTGTCTCTGTCTCTCACTCTATTTCCTCCCCCAACTCTCTGATTTTTTTTTTTTTTGCGACTCTATAAGAAAGAAAGAGGAGGTGGGGGGAGAGGAAGAATTAAATAACCATAATAGAAACAATCTTTCTGCAATAAGCCGCCCCAGCCATCCTCACATGTGGGCAGAGTAGGAACCACACTCCTGCAACTGACAGCCTGCAGGCCAAGGTCAGTTGAGACCCCCAAGAGGGTCCTTGGGGAGTCACCTCCAGGCCCAGGGAGGAGCGCAAAGCCCTGCAGACATCTTCACGACCTGCCTACGGCTGGAGTAGCTTTCTTCCCTGTGAAGAAGCTGACAGAGACAAGAAATGTTTATATTTCCTGCCACAAAACCCATCTTGTGTGCTACCCCTCGGAAAACGTGCAGATCTACCCTCCCAAAGCCTGTTTCTCTGAGGACTCTGGACTCATCTTGCACACATGCCTAAGTCTCCAACAAAGGACATCCAGAGCAGGACTTCAGCAAACTCTTTCTGTCAAGGTGAAACACACTGAGCTTTCATCTTCACAGGTTTTCACGCAAGGCTTTAATCACAGCTGCGCCGTCTGGTCGCTGTGGTAAAAAGTGTGACTATTAGCAACACGTCACACCGGGTGAGGTGGTGCAGGCTTTTAACCTCAGCCCTCGGGAGGCAGAAATAGGTCGCTCTCTGTGAGTTCAAGGCCAGCCTGGTGTCCATCTAACAAGTTCCAGGCTAGCAGAGCCGCACGGAGAAACCCTGTGTCAAAACAACACCCACCGTCAAAGATGTTGAAGAGTGACGTCACTCTGTCGCAACTGATCACAAATTAATCACACAAATCACAGCAGGCTGGATTCGACCCCCCCCCCCCCCATCTACCAGGTGGTGGTGAGGATGGAGGGAAAGATGTATTGTCCCCTCTCCCCACTGGCCACTTCCTACCTGAGGCAGGTCGGGGAGTTGATCCAACCCCTCGCTAGTTGCTTCACTTAGGAGAACAGGCCCTGCACCTCAGTTGGGCAGCACAGCAAAGGTGATCCTGCTGGCAGAGGTGCAGAGACGCTGAAGAAGAAGAACGCGAGGATGGGGGATCTGGCTCTACCGTCGTTTTCCATGTGGCGGCACGAGTGAGGGAGCTATGATCCTGCGCCCCCTCCACCTGTGGCAGGTGGGAGAGCTTTCCCTGAGGTCCTAAGAGCCAGAAAGCTGTCCTTGCCCCTCATCAGCTGCAGCACTCAGGGGGTGTGACCTACTGGGAAACACAGTCAGGCTGGTGCAGGTGTAGATGAGCCAGCCCCGAGAGTATGAAAGCAGGAGAACCCGCCCTTCCCCTTGCTCCTGGCTGCCTAGGATGAACTAGCCAGGGCAAGGCTGGAGCGCTCACCCTGGTAGAGAGGAGAGGAGAGAGCTGGCAGGCTGAATGCCTCTGAAACTATCCCCATCTAGAACCCTAGGGTTCTATGAATTGGTCCACCCCAACATCCATCCCATCGATCATTGCTGGAGCACATGAAGGGACCGGTCCTGAAGACCCAAAGCAGCAGGATCTCCATGACACAGGGCAACAACAGGATACCCGAGAGGAGCTCCAGTGAGCACCCAGTGTTGATAGTGTAGGAGAAACCCGAGCCCCTGAACCAGACCAACGACTCTGTGAAATGGACACTTGCAAGTAAAGATGTATGCACAAAAGGGTTTCCTGTGTGACTCACTATGTCACTGTGTGACGCTGCAGCTTCCATGATGAGATTCTTTCTTCCTGGCTCTCTTTTTAATTTTCTCCTAAATTTTATTTTATTTTACTTTGGGGGTGTGGAGGTTGCAAGAGCAGAGGGTGGGTACAAAGGAATGGGGAGATCGGTGGGATGGAGATGCATGCCATGAGGGACAGAGAATAAACGAAAATAAAGTTAAAAATTTTAAAATTCATTTAAAACATTAAAATCATTTAAAGTGTGTGTGTGTGTGTGTGTGTGTGTGTGTGTGTGTGTGTACATAAGTCAGAGGGTAGCACTGGAAGTCATTCTGAGGAATACCATCCCATCCACTTCCTTTGAGACAGGTACTGTTATTAGCCTAGAATTTAGCACTTAGACAAGGCTGGCTGATGAGTGTGTCCTGAGCATCATCCTGTCTCTACTTCCCCAATGCTGGGATAACAAGCAGGGGTCACCAGGCCTGGCATTTTCACACGGGTTCTGAGTATCAGACTCAGGTCCCTGAGTTTGTGAGGCAAACATTTGTACTTATGCACACATACAAACACACACACACACACACACACACACACACACACACTCACTCACATACACACACTCACATTTTACATTTTTTTAATGAATTTTTAATTTTTTAAACTTTTATTTATTCTCCGTGTCCCTCGCATCCTGCAGCTCCATCCCACTCGTCTCCCTGTCCCTTTGTGGCCACCCTCTGCCCTTTACCTACTGAGCCATCCTTCCAACTCTCACTCTCTTTTGTTGCAACAGACTTATACTCTGTGGTCTGTATCAGGCATTGACCTAAAAATATTTAAAATATCAACTTATTTAGTTCCCACAATATCCCTGCGTGAGTGTGCCTGTGTGTGTGTGTGTGTGTGTGTGTGCGCGCGCGCGCGTGCGTGCAAGCGTGCATGTGTGTCCCTTTCGTCCTCTCTCACACATTGGAAACGGCAGCACAGAGTATCAAAGGTGACTTGTCTGGCTACCCTGGGGAGGTGACAGGTTCCTAGCGTCCTTCCTGAATTAAGCTACTGAACAAGGCGGAAGATAGACGTGAGCTCCTCTGTGCTCTTTACTTTCTCTAAGAAGATGAGATTTCAGTTCAAATTTGTTTTTCGGGAGTTTTACTTGTCTACTTAGGGAACAACGACTATAGATAATGCGGTTCAATGTTGAGTATGAGCAATGATAAACTGACAGAGTGGCTTTGACAATGAATGAGAGGCCTGCTGCCGTTCTCTCCCCACCCTTGGCTGCCTTTTTCCTAGGAAAGCCAGAGAAATGTATTAATCTCACAGAAAAACCAGGGGTGCCAGAATCAGTGTGTAGAATCAAGATTATCCTTCCTTCACTTCTGCCAGTCATGTTTTGATGATAAGACCTAACACGTTCCTCCTGTCCCCAGATGGAGCATCTTTGCTATGGCTTGAACGTGCAAGGTCCTTCACCGGCTCGTGTGTTAAACACTGGCCCGCCAACTGTTGGCGCCATTTTAGGAAGTTGTTGGAATCTTGGTACGTGGGATCGCACTGGAGGAGTAGGTCACTGGGTGGCAGGTCTTAAGGTTTCTCTCAGCTCTACACTGCTTGCCATCTCTCTTATAGGCAGCCACATGTTGGTCCTGCCACTGTGTCTTCCCCATGTGATGAACTATATACCTCTTCAAACTGTGAGTCAAAACAACCCTCTCCTGTTCAAATTTCTATTTCAGGCATTTTATCATGCAATGAGAAGTAACTAATAAAATCCAACTAATATACCTCCTAGGATATGCTTGCTACCCATCTCACCAAGAGGGATGACCTTATGGCCCAATTATACTCTTTCCAATAAAATATTAACCTTGCTTATAGTAACAGAGGGGAGACTAATCTATCCTGTGATTAACATTATATTAAGATAAGCTTAATTAGAGGGGTTGCAGGTAGCATGGCATTAAACTTCTGCTGCCTTTAATCACATTGCTAATTAAAACCCTGCTCCTCTCTGCTGTATTTAGAGAGCAAATAATCTTCAAAGCCCTGGACTTGAGCACCAAGCAGAAATCTGTTGTGAAGTACCCCACCCAGAGAAATTCCTCCTACTGTTCATTTCTGCTTGTGAGTGAGTCCTTACTGTTTTCTAAAGCAGAAGCTTTCAGACTTGCTCATGCGCATATCAGAAGCAATCAAAGGGCTTGCTGTCGCACAGACCCTGGGCTCTGCGCTGGAGCCACATTTCCTACTTGGTAGTCTTGGGTGGGACCCAAGAATTTGAATTTCTAGCAGATGCCCATATGACATCATTGGTTTAGGGGTCACATTGCAGAAGCTCTGTCCCTTAAAACTGTCGGCGCTAGTTTCGTTCCTGTTGCTGTGATAAAGCACCCTGGCCAAAACCAGCTCTTTTCTTAGGGGAGAAAGGGAGATATATATAGATATATATAGATATATATAGATAGATATATATATATATATAACCTAAAAATTCCAGAGTACAGTTCATATTGTGGGGAAGCTACAAGCCAAGGAATACCAAGCATTGTTAGCAAACACCAAATGGCAGAAGTAAAGAGAACTTTTTCCCTTCAGGCTTCAGGGGTGTGACTTGACCCTTACGATGCTTGATCTAAGACTTCAGGGCTCCATTAAGTTATATTAAATCATTAGTCAAGGTTCTCTAGAGGAACAAAACTTATAGAATGAGCAAATGTGTGTGTGTGTGTGTGTGTGTGTGTGTGTGTGAGGTTCAACTAGTTCAACAATGGTATCTAGTGGCAAAAAGTTAAGGAATCAAGTACTTGTTCAGCCCATAAGGTACGCCTCAGCTGGTCTCCAGTTATCTGTTGGAATCCTAAAGAAGTAGACTCCAAGACCAGGGAAGGAATGACTGTGCCAGTGGGAGGAAGGGCAAGCAGGCAAAGAACAAGGGCTTCCCTCTTCGGTGCCCTTTATACAGGTTGCCACTAGAAACTGTGGCCCGGATTGAAGGTGGATCTTTCCACCTCAAAAAAACAAAACAAAACAAAAATCTGTACTAAGGGTGGGTCTTCCCTCTTCAAGTAATTCAATCAAGAAAAACCCCTCACAGGTGCAGTCAGCTGCTTGGGTTTAGTTAATTCCAGAGGAAGTCAAGTTGGCCATCAAGAACAGTCATTACAAGAACTGTGAGTCAATAAATATCTGTGGTCTTAATCTAACCAGTTTGTGATCTTAGCTGCAAGAGTCCCAAGAAACAATAACTCTCCTCAGGTCTGAAGAACTGAAGGGCATCTTCTTCATGAGTAACCCTACATTGTTCTCTTGCTTTCCTGTTCCTAATAGCATCACAGTATGCAGTCTTGTCAGTTACGCAAGATAAAGCCTTGATTCCCCATATTCTCTTGTATTAGTTGCTTTTTGGTAGTAACTTATAGAAGGAGTTTAACTGGGCATATAGTTGCAGAGGGAGGAGAGTCCGTTATGGTGGGGAAGCCTGGTGGCAAGCATCAGGGTGGTGACTGTGGCAGGAAGCTCAGGACCAAGCACAGGGCAGAGAGAAAACACTGGAAATGATGAGAGGTTTTTCTAAACTTCAAAGCCTTCCCTTGGAGATTTGCTTCCACCAAGAGGGTCACACTTCCTAGGCAGTTACACCAACTGAGGACCAAGTATCCAAACATCTGAGTCTATGGGGAACATTTTAGTTCAAACCTCCACAATCCATTCTTTGACTTGTGGTGATAACATGATGCAAAATGTTCTTAGTCCACCCTTGAAAGTCCACAGTCTCTTGGTCCCAACACTGTTTAAAAGTCCAGTCGCAAGCAATCTCTTCATCACAAACCCCTGTAAAATCAGAAAGGAAATGACACGCTTACCACATTCAGTGACAAAGAATATAAATTTCCATTCCACTTCTCTTTACCTTTGTGTCCTGTAAGCCACAAAGTTTTGCCAACCTGAAACTGAACATAATCATCATACATTGTGGAGAGGGAAACCCTCAGAACAAGCACGATCAAGAAATAAAACTGTGTGTAGAAAGGCTGATTGCCTGCAACACGTGAGAGGAACATGTATTTATTTCCAAATCAATGGCATCCTCAGACAAAGGAAGCATGGGATTTTCTTGGAAGAGTTCATACATATTCATAACCTGGATGGTGGGCACATTTCTGAACATGCTCAATTTTAGGCAGTAGTTTAAGATGGTGTATTAGGGTTCTCCAGAGGAGCAGCACTTATAGAATGAATATATATGGAGAGGCTTCATATATTACTATTATATTATCTATAACCTGGTTTACATGATGTGGTCCAGCTAGTCCAATAATGGCTGTATACCAATAGAAGGTCCAAGAATCCAGTAGTTGTTTGGTCCATGAGGCTGATGTCTCAGTTGGTATTTAGGGAATCCTGAAGAAGTAGGCTGTAAGGCCAGTGAAGAAATGAACATGCCCGCTAGAGCAAAAGCAAGCAGACAATGAAAGTAAGCTTCCTTCTTCCATGTTTTTTATATAGGCTGCCACCAGAATGTGTGGCATAGATTAAAGGTGGATCTCGCTCCTCAAAAGGTATGCATGAAAGTCATGTCTTCCCACCTCAAATATCTGGATTAGAAGTGGATCTTCCTCCTTCAAATGATTTAATTAAGAAAAAAAAAAACCCTCACAGGTATCCCCAGCCCCATGGGTTTTAGCTAATTCCAGATGTAGTCAATTTGACAACCAGGAGTAGCCATCATAAATGGAAAGATGTCAGATAAATTTGGGGTATGCTTAGCTAAAGGTCGTAACACGTGTTTGAAAGGGTAAAATTGGCAGACAGGAACACTTTGGGGCATGCTCAGTTCATCCCATAAAGAGCTCAGATTGCATTTGTATCATAACCTGATGAACCAGCCTTTCTCCATCTTAGATTTGAAAGCCACCCTATAGTAAAGACAAAATAGATTCATTCCTGTTTAGGATTAAGCCTCTCTTTCTCAAGGATTGGACCATGTCCCATATGTTACCTTAACCACAAATGGTTCTGTACTGCCTGTTCAGGAAACTGCAATTACGTCTTTGCTTGAAAATGTTGTTATGACCATCTTGCAGCCCTACCTTTGTTTCAAGGGGTTATTATAATCTCCTGTTGTTATGATTACCTTGTTTTTAACTCCCTTGTTATGACTGCTTTGTTATGTTCTGCTTCTGTTACCCCGCCTATTTGCTGCCGAATCCCACTACACCTAAGCTATAAAAGTCTTATATTTTCCCACATCCAATGCTGACCTCTTGAATCCCACCTTGGGGGAGGCAGACCATATACAAGAATTAAAAAGCTCATTTTAATTAATTGGTTGCTTTAATTAATTTAGCCACGATGGTTTGGGAAGGCGGTCTTTCTCCTCGAGTCTTTAGGATTAACAAAAGACGGTAGGCAAGATTGTTTCCGGGCAGGCTCAATTTTTGTATTAGTTAGGGTTTTATTGCAATGAGGAGATGCTATGACCACAGCAGTTCTTATAAAGGAAAACATTTCACTGGAGCTGGCTTACAATTCAGTTTAGTCCATTTTCACTGTGATGGGAAACATGGGAGCATGCGGGCAGATATAGTACTGAGAGGTACTGAGAGTTCTCCATCCAGATCAGCAGGAAGACAGAGTGAGTCACTGGCCTTGACTTGAGCTTGTAACCTCAAAATCCACTCCCAGTGACACCCTTCCTCCAATAAGGCCACACCTACTACAACAAGGTCACACATCCTAATCCTTTCAAATACTATCACTCCCTATAAGCCTCTGAAGGCTATTTTCATTCAAACTACCACAGGGTGGGGCTGAAGAGGTCCCTCAATGGTTAAAAGCCCTTGTTGCTCTTGAAGAGGACCTGGATTCAACTCCAAGCAAGGACATGGGACCTGGTGGCTGACATATACCTGTAACTCAAGTTTCAGGTGATTTGATGCCCTCTTCTGACTTCCACAGACATTAGGCAAGCATATGGTTCATATACATACATGGAGGCAAAACACTCATACATATAAAATAAGTAATTCCTAAAGAATTTAAAGAAAAGGACACCTTGAAGGTACATTAATATATAGGAATTTACCCCAAAAGATACCTACTTCACTTACTGGCTAACAAAGTCTATTCCTCATTTAAATTTCTCCATAACATCTTGGGTATTTGATGGGGAACCTCCTTCAACCAATGATCTTTAAGAGGATGGACCAGGTTGGGGAGTACTTTTCGGGTACTCGGAGAAAACCACTGGCCCACCCAGCTCTCTCTCTCTTGTTCCCGCACTTCACACCTTGAGGTTGGACTTTTCATTCCTGCTCCATGAGTTTTTCTCTTACAATGAAGAATAAATATTAGAATCTTTTGGAGTTAGCGTGCGATTATTTGCCTGGCGTCCCCCCCTCTTTATGCATTTAGCTACAGTTATTGTAAAAAATGCTCATTTCCTCCTTTTCCCCATCCTTTGCCTCCTCTTCCTCCTCTTCCTCTGTTTCTTCATCTTTCT
Organism: Myodes glareolus; assembly: GCF_982192425.1. Classification (NCBI taxonomy): domain Eukaryota; kingdom Metazoa; phylum Chordata; class Mammalia; order Rodentia; family Cricetidae; genus Myodes; species Myodes glareolus. The sequence goes on along the minus strand of NC_142029.1, from coordinate 77,392,219 downwards.
TGTATCCCCAATTAACTTTTAATATCTGCCTACAATATTAAAACACATTACAATAGCCATCTTTTCTGGAGACCTTACTTTGTGTCTCTATTTCTCTTATATATGTCTGATTTTCACAACAGTCTTAGGTGGAAACTAATATTATCTCCATTTTATGAATAAAAAAGCTGGTACTGGAGCTCAGAGAGCTATGAAATGTCAGAATCGAGATCCACAGTCTTAGTCCATTGAGTTTCTCCTGGCATGCAGTCTCACCTCCATAAAATGTAAAGAAATGGCCTGGCGCCCAAGTCCTCCTGAAGGTTGTTATCCTAGACATCCTTCTGCCTCCTATGCGTAGCCCTCTGCTCCAGGCTGAGACGCCTCACCTCATACACGTTTACTTCTTGCCCTTATGGCTTCAGTTGTTCAGTTCCAGCGACCTATGGAACCAACTGAAACCCTCCAGATACCTTGTGACGTGATCTACAATGTCACCTGGCTTGGATTTAGAATCATCTAGGAGACACGTCCCTGGGTGTGTTTGTGATGGAGTTTCCAGAAAGATGTCGTGAGGGGGAAAGGCCACCACGAGTGGTCATTCTGCGGGCTGCAGTTCCACACTAAATTTAAAGGGGGAGAGGAAGAGGAGGGGAATGTGCTGAATGGAAGCGTTCACCTCTGGTTCCTTTCTGCTCACAGCTGAACCCTGAGAAGCGGCCTCACACTCCCACAGCCACACCTCTTCTGCCATGATGAGCTGTGAGCCGAAAGGAAGCCAGCCTTCCTTCAGTCGCTTCTCATCAAGTGTTTGGTGACAGCAAGAGAAAAATATAATACATTTTTAATGCCAACTTTTTTTTCAGTTCCCCAGGTCAGAATTACTCGCCTCTCTGGGGTTGCCTCATTAGATCTTGGGCTGTCCCACCTTGCTTTACAGCAGCCATCTGTATGTTCATGTCTGTCACTGTCGCTGCTCCCAATTCAAGGACTAGGCCATTTATTTTCCTTCCATCATTTATAGCGATGCCTTGACACATATTTGTTGATTTGAATTACTAACCATGTCAGTGGTAATTCCAATGATAGTGACAGCTAGCCTTTGCTAGGTGTTTACACCCAACAATTTTACTTCTGTGTGAAAAATTAAGTTTTTACTTAAAACATGTTTTTCAGCTTCTCTTTTCCCACAATTAAACAGAAACGTCTCAATCTACTCACCAGTTTTTCATGTCATCTGAGATGCTTCAGTGGAAATCTCTCTTTCTTTCATGAGATGGTTTTGTGTGGTGGAGATTCATTTATGTGCCATTGCCCTCTAAAAATCTAACGCTCACAAGGTAGGCTGAGAGCCAGTTTGCCTGCTAGTCCCCAGAAGAGATTCCCCTCGTCTTTAATCTTGGCAACGCTACTCTGTTTACGGTTTATGCTCCAGTTAGTTTGAACTTAACCCAGAATCTTGTTTCAGGATGGGGAGAGGTGTCCAGACTGAACTGTGAACATCATGAACCCACGCCTTGATGGTTCTGGCAGCTTACACTTAGCCTTACTTCTATGGGAATCTCTGAGGTCTGGATTCTGTACTTCTGGGCCAACAGTAGGGATCTGAAAAAGAAACCAGACAAGAAACAAAATGCGCCCACAGGAAATGCAGCCAGAGTGGACACACTGGCAAGAGGCAGAACAACTTTCTGCTAAACCTAGACACTTTGGAAGCCAGATGCGTGTAAATGACATGAGAAAATGACCGTGGCGGTGGGAGCCTTAATCAAAAGCAGACTGAAGAAAATGACTGGGAAATAATTAAAAAGGAATGAGCGGAGTCCAGAGAGCGGGGAGACACAACAAACGATAAAGCGATCGGTCCACCCCTTGGGTTTTCCTTTCCTCCAGCTGGAAGACTAATCCTTGTTTCTGCTCATAATTTGAAATATCTGGGCTGCTGAATTTATTGACAGGACGTGTATTTACCATCTAATCAGAGCGCTCCCAAAGGGAAGTGAGTGCTGAATGTATCAGAGGTGCCCTAGAGACTCGCCCGCCCGTTCAGAAAGGCACGAAGAGGAGGGAAAGCGCCCTATTTCCATTACAGAGAAGCTCAGTTGGTTAAAGTCTGAACAAAAGGCAACGTTTCTTCATTAGTGTCATTGCGGGGAGCCGATGCCGTGAGAGCTGGAGGCCATCAATGGGATATTGTAGCAATAAAACCAAATGAAAAAATGAAACATTCTGGCCTCTTGTCAATCTCATATCCTTGTCTCTTTCTTTCTGGGTTTTTTTTCCCCCCTTAATATACCAGGCACGACTCTGGTAAGATAATGCATATTTGCACTTTCGTTTTGTGCTTGGTAATTGTGCTGTGGGCACTCATTCATTTGACGGAATTTGCTCCAAATGAAGGAAACTGGCAGGTTAGAAGACAAAACCCAAGGCTGCCAAATCACCAATTAAGGCAACTGCCTGAGGGAAGGCTGGGCCTGAGACTGGGATCTGTTAAAAGTGAGAGAATGAAAGCGGAGCTGGAAAAGACGTTCGGAGGGGACACCTAATGAAGGAGACCAGAGGGGATGACAGGGCGGTTAGCGTCTGCACCTGCCAAAGTCAGACCACGGAGACAGGCACAGTGGGGGACAGGCACTTCTGCAAAGTTTTGGGCAGCTAAACAACAAATGTGTCCAGTTGTGCTGTAGTTGTTGAGAGAGTCGATTCCCTCCCTGTAAATGGAGGAAGCCGACCCCATAATCAGTCCTGTTCAAATCTTCTCCTTGGGAAGTGACATCACCATGGCGGGTATAAGCAAGTCCTAGCCCTGGCCCAGGCGCCTGGAGCTCCCATCCTACTCAAGGAATAGTCAGATCCACAAGTTGATTGGCTGAAGCTCAGAGGGTGAAGCAGGACACTCCCCACTGGCCCTCTAGGGTAGCCAGCATAATGGAGTCCTTTCTTTCTCCAAACTTCCTCAATTCCCATCCCTATAGGATCCCTCAGGATCCACCCCCAAGACCCAGCTCCACCTGCAAGGATAACCTCAGGAATAAAACCTATTTTTGCTGTTGGTAGTATCAATGGCTACTCAAGGGATAAATTAAATTCAACAAATTATTGCATTAACCAAATCTCTTTTTTTAAGATTTATTTATTTATTCAGGGTTTATTTATGTAGTCAGTGTTCTGCCTACATGTGTGCGTGCAGGCCAGAAGAGAACACCAAATCTCATTACAGATGGTTATGAGCCACCACGTGGTTGCTGGAATTGAACTCAGGACCTTTGGAAGAGCCGGCAAAGCTCTTAACCGCTGAGCCATTTCTCCAGCCCTCCCCCCCCATCTTTTTCAAAGTACAAAAGGTGCTTCCAGAAACTTTTACAAAAATTCATTTTGTTTGTTTTAGCAAGGGGTGCTTTCCCTTCTGAGAAATGTAGGGAAACGGAGAAAGGAACCACCACCTTGCCACATGAACTACATCGTGAAAGTTGGGCTTTCATTTGTCTATTTTTTCTTACACTGTGTGTGAGAGAGAGAAAGACAGACACAGAGAGAAACGGAGAGGGGAGGGGAGATGATCTCAATAAAGATGACCTCCATAGACTAATAGGGAGTGGTTCTATTTGAAAGGATTAGGACGTGTGGCCTCATTGGAGTGGGTGTGACCTTGTTGGAGGAAATGTGTCGCTAGGGATGGGCTTTGGGGTTTCCGAAGTCTAAACCAGGCTCACTGATTATCTCTTCTGCTGCCTGCAGGTCCAGATGTAGAAGATGTAGAACTCTCAGCTACTCTCCAGCACCGTGTGTGCCTGCGTGCTGCATGTTTCTTGCCATGTTGATAATGGACTAGACCTCTGAACCCATAAGCAAGTCTAAATGCTTTCCTTTATAACAGTTGCTGTGGTCATGGTGTCTCTTCATAGCAATAGAATGCCGAGAGAGAGAGAGAGAGAGAGAGAGAGAGAGAGAGAGAGAGAGACTATGTTTGGAGTCTGCTTTCAGGAATCTGTTTTCTCCTTCTACCATATGGGTGAGTGGCTTCAGATCATTGGGCTCAGCAGCAGGTGCCATTGCCCACAGAACCATTTCACTGGCCTGAACATCATGTGTCACGAAAGACTCAGAGAAGAAGAGATGGTTTATTGATGGAAAGTGCTTGTCCATATTATAGGGCTGGCTACGGTCTAGACAGAAGGTTTAAGACACATGCCCTGACCTGAAGAAGCTTTGAAATTACCCAAGAAGATGAGATAAACACACATGATATATAAAGTCTACAGGACGACCTGGAGTTACATTTGTGATGTGAGTGCATTGACCATCTTAGAACAAGGAGAGAGGAGCTAGACCACTTGTTCTCAAAGAGGCTCATTTCTGAAAGCAATTTTGTTGCCCAGCTTCACTGACTTAGTAAATTACCAAGTGTAGTGTGTTGGTCAGTACTCACATTGAGCACCCTGCTTGGGGTAATCATCTCTCTGTACCTTTTATGCCACAAGTTCTGCTATGTCTTGCAGGATTTGCCTTGACCACCTAGCTGTGACCCTCATATCCTAAGACGATGCTCTGTAGTTTACCCCTCTGCTAGAATGCTGGAACTGCTGGGGCAGTTGCTCTCTGACTTGTAGTGAGTCTAGTGAGGGTGACTTGAATGAAAGGTTTCTTTTGGGTGGCCTTCTGAGGGAAGAGCAACCCATAGTTTCCATAAAGACAGGTGTTTGTGCTCTCCTGCGGCCACACAGGTTGTGGACAATTCCTTTATTAGTGTGAAGTCAGAGCTCCCAAATAAAATGCTGAGACTGTGTATCTACAACATTTAATAGTGAAAGGGCACATCAGCTGAGAAGCACCCAGAGGTCCTGATCATGGGTGAGGTGGCAGACCGTGGCTGAGCTACAGATACAGGTTTGAGGAGAGGTTTGTAACCTCATCCCTTGCCTTATGCTCTATTAGCCAAGGTTCTTTCTGAAAGAAAGGATTTAAATCAACCTTGTGTTTAGGGATCAATGCACTCTGAATTGAGACAGACTGAGAGGGGAAGAACGCTTGAAGAGAGTCAATCTATAGACAAGGAAGGGCCTGGAAATTTCAACATAAGGTGGGTGGTCACGGGGAGTGGTGCTTGCACCTTGGATCCTCACAAGTACGTGTCTGTCCAGTCAGAGGCTCAGTCAACTTAAGGCTGTGCACATAGTCTGAGAAATGTTTAGAGCTAAAAGACACCTCACTGAGTTTAATGTCACCTTGAGGCTCAATCACCCCTATTGGGAGCATCCCCCAATAATGAGCGAAGTAACAGGGAAGGGATTTCTGTTAGCTAACCTGTTGCAGGGCAGAGCTCAGAATACACAAAACACTGGTAGTCGAGTTGATTTTCTTTGGCATAGGTACATATGGCCTATGGGGGGGGCAAGAATGACCAACACGTGTATTGTGGGGGAAGTATTTAAGATCCAAACCCTAACATAGCGACTATAACCCACCAGTGAGGCACTTACTCAAAGTTAGGGGAAGGCATTTGATGGAAGAGACTCGGGTCCTAGAGTAACTGTAGGGAGAAGAACTGCGCAGGGGGAGTTCAGGCAGAGCAACAGCTGCCCTGAAACACAAGCCCACATCAGACACCCACCCTCCAGTCTCCCAGGAAGTCTGCAGATACTCTCAGGAAATCTTAGCCAATAGTGAGTAGATTTAAACTGGAATCTTAAGGATTCCCCTGGGCTTGAGTCCCCAGTCTGGGGTGGCTTGGAAACATCTGAGTCGCATCGTATGAAATCCCTGATCTCTTGAAGGCGTCCCAGTGGGAGGGAGGTGGCTGTTGTGTGTGCCATTGCAGAAGAGACTCAAATACAATTGTTTCAATCTGGGTCTCCTTCTTAGTTCATTGAATGCTTATTCTCCATAGATGACTGTTCATAGTGGAGAGGTGAAGAACATGAAGAATTCCAAAATAATAGAAGCCGTGGAGGCAGTAGGATGGTCACAGAATGTGGCAGAGAAGACAGGAAAGAGAACATCAGGGAAGCCTTTGTCCCTATCTCAACCCGATTCTATTTATCTTCCTCACACAGTATGGTAGTGGCAATGTGTTCTATAACCATTCTAGCTTAAGACCAGACCAAAGGAAGTCACATGCCCTTCCCTTTCTAATGTGTGATAGTCAGCTTTTTCTTGCTTGACAAAATACCGAAGGTAGGTAACTTATAAAGAATAGAGATTTTGTTTGGTCTTATCTTGCTCTTGTTTTTAGGGATTCAGTTTCGTGGTTACTTGACTCCTTTGTCATCAGGCTGAATATGAGACAGAAATTCGTGGCAGGGAGTATATGGCAGAACAAAACCACCAACCTTATGGCTGCCAGGAAATAGAGAAAAGAGGAGATTGGTGTCCCAATATACCCTCCAAGGAGGTGTTCTCTGTGACCTACTCCATCCATGGGGCCTCACCTCCTGACCCTCCCTACCATCTCCTGAAAGCACCACCTGCTACTAACAGAGTCTTCAACACATGTGCTCTGCGAGGACATTTAAGATCCCAGCCACAACATGCCAATTACAATTCACATGAGAGACTCACTTGAAATTACACAGAGTTGCTGGGTACGTAGCTCAGTTGGTAAACTGCCTGCACAAAGTCCTGGATTTGTTCTCAAGCACCTCAAAGTAGGCCATAGTAATCTGTAATCCCAACACATGTGATCTGCAACCCAACACACGGTGATCTGTAAACCAGCACATGGTGATCTGTAATCCCAACACATGGTAATCTGTAACCCAATACAGAGCCTTTGAATCAGAAGGTTAAGGTCATCTTGGACTACAAGAGAAAGTTTCAGACCAGCCTGGATACACGAGATCTTTTTATGGGATAGATGAATGAATGGGGTGACAATAAAGAAGAGAAATAGGGAGGAGGAGGAGGAAGAGGAGAACAACAACTATGGACAGGAACTCAAAAGTCATGGGATAATTGACGGAAGAAGAGAAGCTTGCTAAAATAAAATATTTTGCCTGAGCTGTTATGTTTTGGAGTCTTAGGATGTTCACCTCTTCCTACTTCAGGGTATCTCACAGAAATGTCAGAAGCTAAGGAAAGCTGAGTATGTGCCACTTCCTTAGAACTTTTAAAGTGTTTTACAAATATGTCATGGCTGCTACATAATTGAGAGTCACCAATGGAAGCAACAGCTGTGATAAAATAAAACAGCCTGCTATCCAACTCGGGTAGTCGGTTCAATTTACCACTGTGAGTAAACTCAGTAAGCATAGCAAACACACATTGCCCCCTGGGTGTTTGCTATCAACGCTGTCTTCCTAACAGCTCTCCTCTTTGGGGAGTCTTGGGAGGTAATGACCACAAAACCTGTGTGGCTACACCTATGGCTACAAAGCCTATGTGGCTCAGGCTGTAAGCAGACTAATGAGAGGGTGGAAGCACTTCTGTGGGGTGCACAGCGGAGCCGCAGAGGCTCTCTGGACCAAGCCTGGAGCCTGCCCTTTGCTTCACAGCAGGAACCTTGACAATGCCCCAGGCAGTCGTCAGTCCCCACACCTGAGCTGACTCAGACCACAACCCAAGCAATTAAACAGTAGCAGTCTTGAGAATCTCCCAGTTCCTCATTACAACCTGTCCAGAATCCCCTCAATAACCAAGAAAGTGAAAGGCAGGTGTAGCTCCTAACTTGACAGCCAGCAGATGTTTGAGACGGGATTAACCAGCTCACAGGGCACACGGAGACAGAAATGAGCAGTGTGTGGGTTCTGCCCCAGGCACCTGCTGCTGACCCCAGGACTGCTAAAGCCTTTCTCAATAAAGTCTACTTTTTGCCTGGACTACCAAGACCTTAGCATTTAACTCTCAAAGTTTTAAAACATTCCTTTGTATTTCTTAGAATTCTGTTCTTTATTTCTAAGATTTATTTTTTTTGAAAGTATTTTTATTAAATTATAAAAGTTTCCATTTACGCCCCTCTTCCCAACACCCTCCCACTCCCCCCACTCCCTCTCCTCCTCCCTCTTCGTCCCTTAGGGCAGTCAGGGTTTCCTGCCCTGTGGGAAGTTCAAGTTCCTCCCCCCTCCCTCCAGGTCCAGGAAGGTGAGTATCCAAACAGACTGGATCCCCAAAATCCAGTTTATGCAGAGGAAACAAGTCCCAGTGTCATTGTCAATGGCTTTTCAGAAAGACTCCGGGCCAGCCACATTCAGAGAATCGGGCCACATTCAGAGAATCTGGTTGGATCACTTCCTCGTTCAGTCGCAGTCCAACTGGCCTTGGTAAACTCTCATTAGATCCGTCCCCTTGTATCAGTGGGTGATAGCATCCCTCGCAGTCCTTATTTCCTTTTTCATTTTCTTCCTCTTTCTGCTCCTCATTTGGACCTTCGGGGGCTCAGTCCGGTGCTCCAATGTGGGTCTCCGTCTGTATCGCCATCCATCGCCATATGAAGGATCTATGGTGGTAAGCAAAATATTCATCAGTATGGTTATGGGCCAAGGCCGGTTCAGGCACCCTCTCCTCTGTCCAGAGAACAATCTGGGAATCTCTCCTTGGACCTGGGATCCCATATATAATCAGGTCTCCTGTAAACCCTAAAATGACTCCCTTAGTTGAAATATATTCTTCCCTGATCCCATATTCATCCTTCCTCCATCCCCCCATCCCGGTCAACCGAGCTTTCCCCATTCCTCCCCTACTCCCTTCTCTCTAACCCTCTCCCCTTCCAACAACCCTCCCACCCCACCCCCATACACCTGAGGTTACCTGGGACTCTTGACTATTTCCTACCTCCTGGCGGATAGCTAAATAATCTTCATCAGGTTCATCTTCTTATTTAACTTCTCTAGGATCACGAATAATAGGCTCCCTAAGATTTATTTTAAAAGTTTTTTTTTTTGAGATAGCATATCACTCTGTAGCCCTGATTGGCCTGACCTTGAGCTCACAGAGTTCCTCCTACTTCTGCCTCCCTGCTGAGTACTCTGACAGAAAGTGAGAGCAGAGCCAGACCACTGGACTCTCCCTGGGGCAGAATGGGATGGTGAGTGTCCTGACTAAGCCACCCCCCTACATCCCCCATCACTGGGGAGAACACACCCACTGAGTTGGGAGTCTGTCAAAGCAGGAACTCATTTAATGCTAGCAAGCAGGGACTTATATAGGGTTATGATGCGGGTGGAGAAGCCTGGGATGGGTCAAGGCAGAGCAAGGAACAAGGGCCAATAATATTCTGCCACGTTAGTGGTGGCTGGGCAGAGGCTGGTCTAGGTCAGGTAGCCAGAGACAGGCCTTCAAACTCTAGCTAGGCTCAGGAAGTTACACTAGGCCTCATGCCAACTCAAGTTAGGCTCAGGAAATTACACTGGGCCTCATGCCTGGACCTCATGCGATCCAACATCTCCCAAGTTCTGGAATTCAAGCTGTGTATTACCATGTGTGTATGTGTGTAAACATACATGCCCATGTGGCCATGGAGGACAGAAGAATAAAGACTAAGATTCCCCAGAGCTGGAGTTACAGGCTGTTGTGAGATGCCTGACATGGGTATTAGAAACTGATTTCCAGTGGTCTTCAAGAGCAACAAATGCCCTTAACCACTGAGCCATCTCTGCAGACCCAAGAACACTCTTTTTCAGGATGCAGAGAGTCCTGGGCAAGAAGTCTCACTCTGTTTCCATTATTGCCTAAGCTGATGGTTCAGATGAGTGCTTTGAAACCCTGGTGGGTTCACACAGAGCACTCCCCTAAAGAGATAGAATAGGATTAGAATTCAGGTCCCACTGTTGAGTCTAAACATCTTCTTTTCATTTTACTGCACTTTGTCACTAGAGCATCTGGTGCCCCTTTCCCTGCATGGGCTGCAGCCTCACCTAAGAATCAGATTCTTCCCTCAGGAGCTTCTCTGATGTTCTCATTGTATTGTGTCATCAAGATCTCCTGTTTATCATTGAGCAGAGCAAAAGAGTACCTTCCCCAACTTCTTCTGTGTTATAAGGCTGCAAAAGGGTGTGAGAAGGAATGACCCCAGGATGCAGCCATTACTGTTGGAGTCTCTGGATTTTTGTTTTCTTGAAGAAAAGATTGAGTTGAGAATATAATTTAAGCAGTTTATTTAGCAAAGCAAAGCACACACTGTGATGGTCTCTCCTGCCCCTTCAAGAGACAAGCCCCGCCCACTCCCTCCCCCATCCACTGAGGCAAGCAGATCTTCCTTCCTCTGCCAGCCTGAGCTCCTTCCTTTCTGTCTCTCTCCTGAAGAGGTAGCTGCTGCCATGGCTCCTCTCGTCTTCACACCCCGTGTGTGTGTGTATGTGTGTGTGTGTGTGTGTGTGTGTGTGTGTGTGTGTCTGCCTCTCTGTCCTTGTCCCCCTTCTCACTCCCTCTCCCCTTTCCTCTTCCCTTCCATAACCCACTAAATAAATAACTAACCTCACTCTTCATGATGTGCCTATCCATCACTGTCTCTCACCCACCATGCGGCTCCCTGCCTGGGACTGGCTGCCTTTGTGACCCACCATGGTCTCATGGCCCTCTGCCCTCTGCCCACGGCCACCACTTAGGGAACTGTAGTGTTTTACTTTTACCATAACACACACCCAAAGAGAGATTGGAGTGAACTGTCCCAAAGGGGAGGGGAAAGCAGTGGGTTTGGTGTTGTAGATTTTGATACTATTTTATGACTATCCATAGGTGAATGGGATATTCATGAAGTAAGATGATTGTGGTAGTTTGGATGTAATTGGCCCTCATAATCTCATAGAGAGTGGCGCTAGTGGAGTAGATGTAGCCTTGTTGGAGGAAGTGTGTCACTGTAGGGGCAGGCTTTGAGGTCTCTTTTTCTTAAGTTTCCCTCAGTATCACAGACTGCTTCCTGTTGCCTTCTGATCAAGATGTAGCCAATACTCTGCCTGCCTGCATGTGGCCATACTCCCCACCATGATGATAAGGGACTGAACCTCTGAACTGTAAACCAGCCTCAATTAAATGTCTTCCTTTATAAGAGTTGCTGTGATCATGGTGTCTCTTTAAAGCAATAGAAACCTAACGAAGACAGTGACCCCTTTTCACCCCTAAATCATGGTACACCAAATCTTCCTTTTAGGATATTTCTTCCCACAATCCTCTAGAAAAACCCACAAGGGAAGTGTGCTCAGTAGCTCTATCTCAACTTGAGACAAGCTGGAGTAACTTGAGAGAAGGGAGCCTCAATTGAGAAAATGCCTCCATACAATCGGATTGGGCTGTAGGCAAGCCTGTAAATCATTTTCTTAATTAGTGACTGATGGGGAAGGCCTGCCCATTGTGAATGGCACTACCTCTGGGTTGGTGCTCCCGGGTTCTATAAAGAAGCAGACAGAGCAAGACAGTAGGCAGCCCTCCTCTATGGCCTCTGCATCAATTCTGCCTCCAGGTTTCTGCCCCCTGCAAGTTCCTGTCATGGTTTCCTTCGGTTATGTAATAAAATGTGGACAAGTAAGCCAAATGAACTTTTTCCTTTCAACTTGCTTTTTGGCCATAGTGTTTCACTGCAGCAATAGAAACCTTATCTAAGACAGGGACTGTAGATGTAGTCAGTTCCTTAGTCCAAAACATGAGAATCCTCAAGCTCCTTAGTTTCCTATAGTGGAAAGGAGACAGTGCCCCTGGGGTGCCATGTAGATTTTCTGGTCAGCTCCAGTCTGATGTTTTTGGGAGGGGTACACACTGACTGAACTCCTGGCTGGCTGAGACTCAGGAAAACTGAGGCTTTAGTTATGAAAGCCAGAATTTGACAACGCACCAGAAAGCGGCACAGACTGGAAACAGGACATAGCCTGTGTTATAACAGAAAGGCCGCTTGTTTGTTCTCAGCTGCTTAACCACAAAATAACAACAAGGAAACTATATTAATTAAAACACTGCTAGTCCATTAGCTCTAGCTTCTTATTGGCTAACTCTTACATCTTAATTTAACCCATCTTTATTAATCTGTGTGTCACCACAGGTCATTGTCTACCAGCAAAGTTCCAGCATGTCTGACTCTGGTGGCAGCTCCATAGCGTCTCTCCCCAACTCCACATTTCTTTCTCCCAGCATTCAGTTCTGTCTTCCCCGCCTACCTAAATTCTGCCCTATCAACAGGCCACGGAAGTTTTGTTATTCATTAACCAAGAAAAGCAACCCACAGACAAAAGGACCTCTTATACCATTTCCCCTTTTCTGTTTAAACAAAAGGAAGGCTTTAACATGGTAAAACTTTAGCAATAATTACAGTTACACAACACCAGGGTAGAGTCATGTGGCAACCTAGGGAGTAAGAGACATAGGAACTTTGTCAGGTTACCTGCATAAGATTGGGGCAAGCCCCAAACCAGGCACCTCAGCCCCTCCTCTGTGTCAGACAAAGCAAGGCCAGTCTCTGAGTAGTTTTAGAAGTAGAGTCCTTTTCCTTGTCTCTAATCTCTGCTTTTCTTTTTCTCCCGAGGCAGGTCTTGTCCTGTTGTTCAGGTTGACTTTGAGCTCAAGTGTTCTTCCTGGCCCCAACTCCCAAGTAGCTGAAGCTACACACATGTGCAACTGTACCTTCCTGTGGCTCCTCCCCTTTGTGCATGTTGTTCTTGTACCAGCTTCTGGTCTTTATTGAAGTCGTCCCCCTGCAATAGGCCCTGATTCTCTAGAGTCCAGCTCTTCTTCTGGGGTGGTTTGAATGAGAATGTCCCCCATAGGCTCAGGCATTTGAACACTTGGTCCCCAGTTAGTGGTATTGTTTTGAAGATGTTATAGGGAGATGCACACTTGATGGAGGAAACGTATTATGAGGGGGCCAGCTGGAAGACTTAAAATCTCGCCTCATGTCTGATTGCCTCTTCACTTTGTGCTTCTAGTGTCTTCCCTCAGCTTTCTTTTCCTGCTGCCATGACTGTAGCTTGCCATCCCTCCTTGTCGTGTTGGAGTGCCATTCCTCAGGAACTGTAAATCAAAACTGTTATGCCCAGTCCATGGGAACCCAAAATACCACCAGGGAGACCAATTCACCAAAATGCAAGAAGCAATGTTTATTGTGTGTACAATTACAAACCGGCATGGACCTCATCAAAGCAACTGATACAACAGCAGCTAGAGGAGGTACCCTGCCCTTCCAGAGGGCATTATTGAAAGGCAAAAACCAGAAAAGTTACATTAGCAGGATGTGAGTTGACAGGTTCAATTCTGATTGGCTTGTGTCTAGGGGCTCTTCAGAAATTTTATTTTCAAACTTTACCTGTTGCTTGTTGAGTTTTCTTATTGGCTGACCTTTGGGTGGGGGCATTCTGCGGTTATCTATACTCTCCAGTTACTTCTGTCCCTAGCCATTTCTGAGGACTGGAATGTTTTATTGGAAATAACTTACACAAGACACAAGAACTTTGGTTCTTCAAAAACAAACATCTTTAAGTTGCCTTGATCATATCATTTTATCACGGAAAAGTAACTACTACATAAATAAGTACTACTAATTTATGACTGTTTAACCTTTCTTTGGAGTGACTTTCACTTCTTTGAAAGGGAAAGGAAGATTTTTAAAACAAATTTTTTTTATGTGCTGGACAATGGTAGCTCACTCCTTTAATCCTAACACTTGAGAGGCAGAGGCAGGTGAATCTTTGTGAGTTCAAGGCCGACCTGGTCCACAGAGTGAATTCCAGTACAGCCAGTACTGTCTGGGAAACCCTGTCTCAATCCCCACCCCACACAAAAAAATTGTGTTTGTTTGTTTGTTTGTTTGTTTAGTGTATGCATGTATTTATGTGGGTATACACGCACCATAGCACATCTATAGAGTTGTTGGTTCTTTATTACTATGTGGGTCCCTGAAATCAAACTAAGGTACCCAGGCTTGCAAATGCTTCACTATCTGAGCCATCTTGATGGCCCCAGGAGATGAATTTCAGAGTCATGCTGTCCTCTTGTTCTAGATCAAGAGGAAAACACACTAAGGGCCACAGTATCGCAAAGGCTGTTGCTTGGTGCAGGTAGGTGTCCTGAAAGAGGCAGGGATGGAGTGGAGCCCTGCAAGAGGGGGATACGGAGATGGATCCAGCATGGCACCTCCGTAACTGCTCAATATAGGCTAAATACTTCAGGACTCAGTTTCTGCTATATCAGATGGAGATACAGACAGTGTACATGCGCCCCAAAAGTTTAAGTGTTGGGAACTAATGTACCACATTTATATGCTGCTGCTGTTTGGAGACTTGTAGATGAAGTCATGAATGTGTCGTCTGTGACTCCATATAGGAAGACAAACCTGAGCTTACACACTTGCCCTATAGCCACGTGATACCTCCCTCTGTGTCATGACATAGCAGGGAAACACTCACCAGCTGCAGGAACTTGATGCTGGACTTACCAGCCTTCACAACTGTGATAAACAAATAAATAAATACGTGTATAATTCTCCATCAATTATGGTTGCCTGGTCTTGGGTATTCTGTTATAGTAGTGGAAAATAAAGTAAGGCAAACTTCTTTCTCACAGTCTATCCATAAAAATTAAAAGATATAACAAATGCTAATCAGTGTGACCACAGGGGGCCACAGAAACCATGCGTGATGAAATCCAAGGACCACGCTAAGCTGGTTTCACCCTTTGATGGCCCTGGGAAAGCTGGCCTGGCCCCCTCCTTGGACACTGCCTCAAGAAAACTGACTCCAACCCTCACAGAAGAGCTGGCCCCAATGTCCTGGGCATGGGAGAACTGGCCTCCCACATTCAGGTGAGATGGGCCCACCAAACACCACAGGTGTGGGAGAACTATCCTGATGACATGGATGTAGGAGAGCTGGCTCTGACTCTCACCTGAGGTGGGCAGCCCCAGCAGCCTGGACTGACCAGTTTAGCTACTACCCAGGCCCACATCTAGGGTCTATTGTTGGCCTACCCTGACATCTACTCCATCTGGGAACATGTGAAAGAACTGGTCCTCTGGAACTATACCCACAGGATCTCCAGAATGAAGAGAGGCTGTGGAATATCCAAGAGAGTTTTGTCAGAGATGAAATAATGCTATACCAGAATCCAGATGCCTTGAACTAGACCAGTGACTCATTGAAATGAACATTTGCAAGTAAAGCTGTTTGGACAAGCGTACACTGTGTGACACGCCTCAGCTCCCAGTGCCACTAAGACGAATGAAGCGGTCTTAGAGAGGTGGTGAAGAGAGAAGAGAGAAGAGGATTTTGTTTTGATTTTTTTATTTAGTTTTGTTTTAATTTTAAAAAATTGGGGGGGGAGAATTGCTGCAAGGGTAAAGAGTGGAAATGAAGGGACTGGGAAATGAGCAGAATTGGGGTGCATGGTGTGACATTCTCAAATAATCAATAAAAATGTTATAAAATATGCCAATTAATTTCCTACATCCTGTGGATAAAGAACTTGGAAAAGGTAGTGGCGGTGAAACAAACTATACTGTGTTTTTGCTGTCTGAGCTGTGGTCTCAGAGCTTCCGTGGCAGGGCAGGAAGCATCATTCGGCTAGAGGGCAATGTTTTGCAGCTCAGGATGCTGGCTAGCAATCACAAAGGCCATAGCTTGGATCCCAGCGCCTGTGTAGCAAACCAGGCATCCAGCAACACATCCAGAAATCTGACAGTCAAGTGACTTCTGTGAATACGTGTGCATCCACTCACCGGCACACATAAATAAAATTAGTCTTTTAAAAAGAGCATCACATAGGAGATTGGTGCTGTTCTCCAGCTCTTGTCTCTCGTGGTGAGAGTCCGAACTCTTGGAGGGATCTCTTCAAATGAAGATGGTGACAGCCGGTTTTCAATTCATTACAACTGAAGTGCTCACACATTACTCCTGTGGCTGTGTGGGGGGAAAAACTGAAAAAATTGAAAGGTCGTGGTGAAGAATAGAATGGAAAGACTTACTGGTTTCCTTTTTAAATTTAAAAACAAGGCGTTTACCACACAAACCTAATAACTTGAGTTCAGTACTCAGAACCCACAGTGGAAGAAGATAAAGTACTCCTGAACATAGGCCTCTGACCTTCACACCTGTGCTCTTGCATGTGTATGCATATTCATGCACATGCACATGTGCACACACATGCATAAATGAAATTTAAAAAAATCGAGTTTAGTGTTGGAGCCCACAAGACTATACAGTAAAACACCTCAGCAGTGTGACTTCCGCAAAGGCAACGGAGTCACCTTGCTCCATTCCCCCACGTTTGACATTCCAAACGTTTGGAGCGTTTCACCCTTTGTCAAACTTACGCAAAGTTAATCCCACAGAATTATCTGTTAACAGACCACATAGAAATTCCTGTAGAAGACAGGTACTGAGCAGGAAGGCAGCATGCCCCACCTTCGCTAATAAACAAATCTGAGCATTCCCAAAGCTGGTTATCACAATAGAGATCAGATGAGGACTGGGTGAATCCAGGATTCAGGGATGTTTAGTAACTTTATCTAATAGTTTGGAATGTCAGGTACTTCCCGTTGAATGCTGGCTCTTCCTTGGGTCAGGCTACCTGTTTCAGAGTACTGCTTTGTGAGATTGTATCTGCCCCCCTTTTTTTGTGATTTTGATATGCATATTATCATTGTCCTTGCCTATGGAATTTTTCAACTATGTCTGTGTAAACTAGAAGCCTCATGGTGATTAGAACTTACTCTTCTTCTCCTTGCTTCTTCTTTTACTCCTTCCCCTTACTCTCCTTCTTTTTTTCCTTATTTTTTTTCTTCTCCGTGCCCCTTCACTTCATTTTTTCCCCCTGCACGAAAAATAAAGAACATGCAGAGTTAACGTACTTAAGTTAATTTTTTATCCTCAGATCCCCTCCTGCCAGACATCCAGTTCTGAGCCCTGAGGGGGTACTGAGGTTGGTGCTCAAGGCCCCTGATTGTTTAGGTTATTTGAATGCAGATTTTACTACTTCATGTAAAATAAAAGCATAGAATAAAAGGTCTGAGTAACCAGTTTGGACTCTTAAATCAGAATGTTCTTGGATTTTTATTCAGGTCTTATCTTTAAGATAAACTATGTGTTTTCAGACAACTCAATCTTTGACACTAATTTGAGTGTTTCATTTGACTAAGTAAGATATCAAAGTCAAAAGAAGGGAATCATATGGAAAGAGAGCTACTATGAGTCAGCCTTTGAACTACACCTTCAGTAGCTGCAGATGTGTAGAGCTTGTCTAGCATGCACAAAGTCATGCGCTTGATCCCCAGGGCTACACCATACAGGGTGTTGTGGTACATACCTGGAAGACCAACACTTTGGAGGGGGAACCAGCAGGATTAGAAGTTCAGTGTCATTCTTGGCTATATACCAAGTTTGATGAGATTTTATCAGTTATTTTCCTATTTCTGTGATAAAACACCATGACCAAAAGCAATTTATGGAAGAAAGAGTTTATTTGGGCTACGGTTCCAGGGTGACAAGAGTCCATTGTGGTGGGGAGGCATGGCAGTAAGCAGGAGGAACAGCAAGCTGGGAGATCAAATCTTTAGTCCCAGGCTTGAAGAGGAGAGAGACAACTGGAACTAGGAGTAGGGCTACAGAATCACAAAGCCCACTTCCAGTGACATATTTCCTCTGGCAAGTCCATACCTCCTAATAGACCTCCCCAAACAGAGCTGACAGCTTGGAACCAAGTGTTCAAATACCCAAGCCTATGAAGACCATTTCCTTCTTTGCTTGTTTAATCTTCTTATTAAAATTTTAAATTTATTTTATATATTAACCACAGTTTCTCCTTCCTCTTCTCCCACTCCCTCCCCCCACCTCCCTTCAACACCTCCATCCACTCTTCTTCCATCTCCATTCAGAAAGGGTAAAGCCTCCCATGGGAGTCAATAAAGCATGGCATATCAAGTTAAGGCAGTACCAAGTTCCTCCCCTCTGTATCAAGGCATCCCACCATAGGGAAGATGTTCTAAAAAGCCAACTCATGCACCAGGGACAGGTCCTGGTGCCACTGCTAGGGGGTCCCACAAACTGATCAAAGTACATAACTGTCGTCCACATGCTTGCTCCCTAACTGTTCACCTAGAGTCCGTGAGCTCCCATGAGTCCCGGGAGTAATTGGGGTCAGCTGTCTCTGTGGGTTTCCCAATCATGATCTTGTTCATAGAATCCCTCCTCCCTCTCTTCAGCTGAACTCCTGTAGCTAGGCCCAGTGCTTGGCTGTGGATCACTACATCTGCTTCCATCAGTTACTGACTGAAGGATCTATAATGACAATTAGGATAGTCACCAATCTGATTACAGAAGAAGGCCAGTTCAGGCACCCTCTCCACTATTGCTAAGAGTCTTAGCTGGGATCATCCTTATTGGATTCCTGGGAGTTTCCCTGGCACCATGTTTCTCCCTAGCCCCACAATGGCCCCCCTCTATCAAGGTATCTCTTTCATTGCTCTCCCTCTCCATCCCTTCCCCCAACTTGACCATCCCCATCCCACATGCTTCCATCCCCCATCCTCTCCCCTCTACCTCCAGACCTCCAGTTTACCCAAAGGATCTCATCTATTTCCCCTTCCCAGGGTGATCCATGTATCACTCTGAGGGTCCTCCTTGTTACCTAGCTTCTCTGGGACTATGGAGTGTAGCCTGGTTATCCTTTGCTTTACATCTGATATCCACTTATGAGTGAGTACATACCATGTTTGTTATTTGTCTTTCTGGGTCTGAGTTACCTCACTCAGGATAATTTTTTTTCTACTTACATCCATTTGCCTGTAAATTTCGTATGTGATTTTTACTGCTAATACTCCATTGTATAAATGTACAACATTTTCTTTATCCATTCCTCAATAGAGGGGCATCTAGATTGTCTCCAGGTTCTGGTTATTACAAATAATGCTGTTATGAACATAGTTGAGCAAGTTTCTTTGTGGTATGATTGAGCATTCTTTGGATATATGCTCAAGAGTGGTATTGCTGGGTCTTGAGGTATATTGATGCCCAATTTTCTGAGAACCTGCCTTACTGATTTCCAAAGTAGCTGTACAAGTTTGCACTCTGCCAGCAGTGGAGGTGTGTTCCCCTTACTCCACATCCTCTCCAACATAAGCTGTCATTAGCATTTTTTTATCTTACTATTCTGACATATGTAATATGGTATTTCAGTGTGTCTTGATTTGCATTTCCCTTATAGCTAAGGATGCTGAACAGTTCCTTTAATGTGTCTCGGCCATTTGAGAGTCTTCTGTTGAAAATTCTCAGTTTAACTCTGTACCCCATTTTTTTAATTGAATTATTTGACTTTTTGATGTCGTTTCTTGAGTTCTTTATATATTTTGGAGATAAGCCCTCTGCCAGATGTGGGGTTGGTAAAGATCTTTTCCCGTTCTGTATATAGGCTGTCATTTTGTCTTATTGAAAATGTCCTTTGCCTTACAGAAGCTTTCTAGTTTCAGAGGGTCCCATTTATTAAGTGTTGATCTTAGTGTCTGTGTTACTGGTGTTATATTCAGGAAGTTGTCTCCTGTACCAATGTGTTCAAGGTTACTTCCCACTTTCTCTTCTATCAGGTTCAGTGTAACTGGATTTATGTTGAGGTCTTTGACTCACTTGGACTTGAGTTTTATACAGGGTGATAGATCTATATGCATTCCTCTTCATGCCACCATCCAGCTATGCGAGCACCATTTGTTAAAGATGCTTTCTTTTTTCCATTGTATATTTTTTGCTTCTTTGTCAAAAAATCATGTGTTCATAGGTGTGTGAATTTATGTCAGGGTCTTTAATTAGATTCCATTGATCCACATGTCTGTTTTATGCCAATACCAAGTTGTTTTTACTACTATAATTCTATAAAGTACAGTTTGAAGTCAGGGATGTTGATACCTCTGGAAATTCCTTTATTGTATAGGATTGTTTTAGATATCCTAAGTTTTTTGTTTTTTAATATGAAGTTGAGTATTGTTCTTTTGAAGTCTGTTGGGATTTTGATGGGGATTGCATTGAAGCTGTAGATTACTTTTGGTAAGATTGGAGAGCCATTTTCTATTCAAACCACCATAGATCCTGATCTCAAAAACATAAAAAGCAACAAAATAGTAACAACAAATCTGTATCATTAAAATGCATACTTGTGGAAAGACCAAGTTTTATCAAATGTCCTATAAAGCAAAAACAAATGGTCATAAGACCTACAGTTCATTCAAACAAATGTTTGAATTTGAAGCTGAGGGAAGGAGGGGCTTCAGTGTTGAGGAGGAAGTCTTTGACATGCCCAAACTCCCTGAAATTACTCACTAAGTTTTGTGTTCATGGGATTATGTACATTTTCCCCAGAAATTTTTATCTTTTCCCTCTTGGTTTGTTACTATTGCCCTTCTGGGAATTAGATTAGTCCAAATGGCAAGGGCCTATGTATACAACTACTGTGATCAGCAGGGGGGAAAGGAGTATGATTTCTTCTGCAGCCATGGGTATGTGAGAAAGGATTAGCTTGGCTACCTGACTTTTGCAATTTAATGGATGTATTTATGGTGGAATATTAGAGGTGACTTGTCTTGATCCAGAAATGCTAAAAATTTTTTTAAACCTGGACTACGTTTTCAAAAATTCAAGATGCATTTTGCAAAGCAAGGGAAAATGAATTCAGGCTGCTAGCTTGGCAGCTGGTCTGGATACAGTATTTTGCTCTGTTTACTCTGTCAGGAAGCCAGTTCCATTTGATTAAATTCTGAAATTAGAATGCATGCACGCTGGAAGATAGCAGCTTCATGCTTTTACCCGTATGGAAAATGTGATTAAGGAAATGAACTCAGAAGCTGTAGCGCCAGAAGAGATCAATGCAACAGCTGTATTCAACCAGGCGCAATGGGTTAGACCTTTACTTTATTAAAATGGACGGCTTTAGCAGAGAAACTGTGTCCACATCACAGTACTGTTGTAGTGCTCTGAGCTCAGTCCGAGAAAAGAGCCAAGTTGGAGCTGCCATAATATTTGATGGCAACGGAGCAAGTGCAGATCTGTTCTCACTCCACAAAGCTAAAATTAAGCCAAAGGAGAGATAATTAAAGAATTTATATGCACAGTCTTCCCACATCAACATACTGGATTCTTTTCAAAATTGCTAGTATGTTCTAATTTGGCAGATTTTCCAGAACAAACTACACAAAAACAATCTTGAAAGCCTCTGTGAGGCGGCAGCATCTTCCACTTTGTCTAAAGTAGAGTGGACTGTGGGTAATAATTGATATGTGAAATATTGTTAGAGACCAGATCTGACCAGATAACTCACAAGAAGGGTTTCACTATGCTTAGTTATACAGTTACCAGAGAGGATGAAAGGAATTTATTAAAAAATATTTAAATTATTGGCTTAGTTATACAACTACCAGAGAGGAAGAAAGGAGTTTATTAGAAAATATTTAAATTGTTGCCTATGATTGCCAACTCTTGACTTTGGCCACAGCAGGCCTGTTAATGAGTTGAAAAAGCAGCAGATGTGAAGGGAGCATGTCCTAAGAGATGCTTAATTAGGGGATAACCTAATAAGAATGTACGGCATAGGTCATCATTCTCCACACTATGCTCCAGGATGTAATCCTTAGGCTTCCTATGTTAAGGAACTGTTCAAGAACTTGCAAATGTGATCAGATTCTTTGGAACACTTTCATGCCAAACAAGAATCTGGTGCAAAAGGCAGAATTCTGGCCATTTGAAATGCCCAGGGGAGCGCTGAAGTGCAAACATGCTATTTAGATGTTTGCTTCATCAGCCTGGCACCAGGGCTTGAAAAGTCAAGGAATCTCATTGGTCAGGTTTATGTGGCTAAGACTCCATATCCACAAGTTAAATGATGTCTACCTTTTTACTTTATTTAAATGTAACTTATTTATAACAGATGCATTTATTCAAAAGTTATGGTTTGATGGTGTTTTAACTGTGACATATGCTCATGTAATTATCGTCACAACCCAATGTAGGACAGTCTCATCATTCTTTATAAAATTATTTTGTGTCCTTTACCACTCAGTCTCCACCCCCAAGCAATCACAGACTGGCTTTTGCCAATACAGATATGTAGATAAGGTTATATGACTAACAAAGTTTCATATTCAGTTATTAATCATGTGTAACAAAAACACCGATGGAATGCCCATGACCAAAGAAGTGTTCAGAAACATGTGAATGTCTACATGGAACGGCAAATGAGGGGTTGCAAACTCAAATGACTTGATTCGTCAGGCGGGTAACTGAAATGTGTGATAGTTGTAGGGAATGGTAATTGAAAATTCCTGTCCAAAAAAAAAAGAAAGAAAAGGAAAAAAAAAGAAAGAAAGTTCCTGTCCTATCAAAAGTCATTCAAATGTAGTCTTAGTTTTAACTACGAGCTGGCAAAATAGCGACAAGAAAATAAGGTATTCACAGAATACATGCAGAATAACATTACATATGTTGTTATAAAGCAGGTGAGATTCTTTATATTATACATGAGAGATATGCATAGAGCAAAAGTAAGTTAAAATAATTAAGCAAGGGAATGCAAAAAAAATGCACAGTATCTGGAGGAGATGTGAGCCGGTCATCATAAGGAGTTAAAGAGGGAACTTAGAACATTCTTTTAATTGAGGGATAAAGTAAGTGCATGGACTCTGGTTGCATTTTACTCACTGTCTTAGTGTTTCTATTGCTGCAACAAAACACAATGGTCAAAAAGAAAGTTGGGGAGCCGGGCGGTGGTGGTGCACGTCTTTGATTCCAGCACTTGGGAGGCAGAGACAGGCAGATCTCTCTGAATTCAAGACCGACCTGGTCTACAGAGGGAGTTCCAGGGCAGGCTCCAAAGCTACAGAGAAACCCTGTCTTGAAAAACCAAAAAAAAAAAAAAAGTTGGGGAGAAAATGCTTTTTTTTTTTTTTGGCTTACATTTCCATATTGCTATTCACTATTGAAAGAAGTCAGGACAGGAACTCAAACAGAGTAGAATCCTAGAGGTAGGAGCTGATGCAGAAGTCATGGAAGAGTGCTATTTGCTGGTGGTTAACTTTCCCTGACAAGCTGAGCCTGTCTTCTTATAGAACCCAGGACCACCAGCCCAGGGATGGGCACGCCCACAGTGTGCTAGCTCCTTCCCTATCCATCACTAATTGAAAAAATGCTTTACAGCTAAATTTCATGAAGGAATTTCCTCAACTGAGCCTTCTTCCTTTCTGATGACTCTAGGTAGTGTCAGGTTGACCCAAGGCTGGGCAGTACATGCATCCTCTTTTACATGCAGCAAATACTACGTAATTCATCTTTTTAAGAAAAGAGAGTGTTAGGAGAGAAACAGCCATGAGGATTTGGCTACTGGCTACCCTGGGACAATAAACACAACGACCAAGGGAATTAGGTTAGGGGTTAGGCTGCCTGATCAAATTTCACCCCCTGCTCTACCACTAAATAGTTTTGTGCCTTGGGGCAGGTTAGCAAAGAATTACTAACATTCTCTGCTAACCAAGGTCCAAAGGTTAAATGCCTCTGCCAGTTTGAACAGCCCTCTAGCTAAGAATAGTTTGCAGTTTTAAGTGGTAAAGAAAACTACCCTCAACCATTGTCGTGGAGCTGTGACCGGCTTTAGATAGCAGTCTCTGTTACAGGAGTCCATGTGTCTCTGCTAAAGCTGAGTGGTGAAGCATTTTCATACCAAACTGTGAAGACGGTCTAGTTATTTCAACATCAACTAATAGTCTAAGGGGCTGGAGAGAAGGCTCATAGTTTGCTTCCCAGCACCCAAATGGTGCTCACAACAGCGTCTAATTCCAGGTGCAGGGTATCTGACACGCTCTTCTGGTTGCTGCTGGCTTCTGCATGCACATGGTGTGTGTAACTGCATATAGGCACACATACATTAACATCAAAACCAAAACAAACAAAACCACCAGCTTACAATCTAAACGAGCAGACAACCTCAAACTGTCCCAGATACTTGTGCCATCAGAACAAGTCACAGCCTCTGTAGTCACACCGACAGTCAGAACAAGTCACAGCCTCTGTAGTCACACCGACAGTCAGTTGATTTATTGTCTGTGCTCTAACTACAATCTAACAGCATCTGATGGAATCGGATGAAAGTGAATTTTTTTTTCATATTTCAAAAGTCATTTAACTGTGCAATTGAGGAGCTTCCACCTAAATGTCAATTGGAAGCAATTAATCTGCAATGTCATTACATTACAGGCTGAAAGGCGAATCTCAAGAGAGGGGTTTAATAGTATTGTGTAAGTGCCTTCCAAGCAATGAATATACTCAATTAAACCATATGCTCAGAGATTCTTATCAGTATTTGGCAGTATCTATCTGTATAAAAAGACATTTTCGAAGACGCAATACATAAAGCCTCATTAAAACTGTGTTAAACAGATGAGTAGTTGCTGCTGATTTGATAAGGAACACAACTTTGAACTCCAGGTAAGTGAAATGCTATTCGGTACCCCCTACTTTAGCCCAGAATTTCATCTTCTCCTTAGAATTACAATAAGTTGTATTCAATTCTTCATATGTGTGCCGTGGGAGCCATAGGACGATGTCATGTGTCTTCCTTCATTGCTAGCTACATGATTTCCGCATGACAGAGCCTCTCACTGAACCTGAAGATGGATTTTAGCTAGGTTGGCTGGTTAGCATGCTCCTGTGATCTGCCTATCTTTGCTCCGTTTGATGTCAGTGCTAGGGACTTGAACTCAGGTCCCCATGCTTGCATAGCAAGCCCTCATAAAGCCATTGCACTATCTCTTCAGCCCACCAATTACTCTTATATTTTGAATTTCATCAGAATATATTATGTAAGTTCCCATTGTTGTACTGGGAATAATGAACTAAAAGTGTGGGGTGTAAACTCATCAGATCAGAGACAATAAAAAAGTGTTAATAAGGAACATATACTGTGAGAGACAGAAACAACAGGCAAAATCCTAAGGGGGAACACCTTGAAATAAAATAAAATGGGAACCCTTTTGTAACAGTTATTTGGCCTTGTTGTGTGGACACTATCTGGACAGGTAAGAAGTTGGCATATCACTATCTTGTTAAGCAAAAAAACTCCACAGCACCATCATGGGAAGTCAGGATCTGGGTATTTGTATAAGGCATTACAAGTCACTGGGGATAACTCTAAGCACCATAGTCTAATTGTTAAAGACTGGTGATACTTGCTATGTTTAGCCATTTTGATTCTACACCTATACAGGTCTTAACTTTGTCTCTTGGCTCACAATATCTGAAATATTTCCTAACTGACTCTTTACAAAAAAATTACTAACCCATCACAGTATGATTGTGATGAACGGCTAAGCAACCTCTGTGACATGGCTCGCAACAATACAGAATGGAGGAGTACCCACATTCTTTACCAATTATCTATTCTGGGATGTTCTCCATGCCTCCACTTTTCTTATTTATAAATAAGAAAAATGCTAGATGTTGTAAATATTCACATGCATAAGTGCCAGCTGAAATCTTGGGTTAGGATCTAACTTTTTATTACAGTCTCAGAGACAGTTTGATTGAAAACTGAAGCAAACTTTAAAGCATAATTTGCCTTAATGTTACACACGTCTACTCCAGTAAGATCATCTTACACCAAAGTGCTAACAAATGCTGTCCTCATGGCTAGCAAGATAGTTTGACAGCCAAGAGGTATTTGGTACCAGTTCCATTTCTGGAACCCATGGGTATGACAGAATTGACTTGGATTGATGGCCTCTGACCTCCACACAGCTGCCATGGAATGTTGCATAAACATGCTAAATTAAAATGAAAAAATACTGCCTTTGCCTTCTTGGAATGTTCCTTCTTCAGTTTTGAGTCTAAGGAGAAATAGCCTATGTTTTTTTTTTTTTTTTTTTTTTTTTTTGAGACAGGGTTTCTCTGTGTAATAGTCTTAGCTATTCTGGAACTAGCTCTAGTAGAGCAGACTGACTTTGAACTCAGAAGCCACCTGCCTCTGCCTCAGAGTACTGGGATTAAAGGCGTGCGCTGCCACCACCCACCTTGTCTATAAAGTCTATTCATTCAGTCACTAAAGAAGCACTATTTCCTAGGGAAGACTTTATAGACATAAAAAAAGTAAGCATGTTGAACGTCTCCAGAAAACTTACATTAGATGAAACAGAACAGAGTGCATCTGTCCCTGGATTTAGGTGTGAAGCATTATAACATGAAGGGTGGGCTCCAAGACAAAGGAAAACCAAAGATAGAGGGTAAGGAGTTGCTAGGAAGGCACAGTATCAAATACTTATCACACTTGCCCAACTCTGCAGTTTAACATACTTCTTCAAGTTTAATCTGGTTAAAATTAGGTTTTACATTGTAGAGTCAATCATTAAGTTTAACAGGGAGACAAATGGTGACCTAGTTAGGGGATGAGAGAAGTTAGGTGTGCGGCAGAAGTGAACAGCCACCCAGAGGACTATAAGACCTGACAATGTAGATTTGTGAGATCACAGAAAACCACACGTATGTATGTTGGATGGTGCAAGTTCTTAGTCACTATGTACTAGGGACTCTGAGATGATCGAAAATCCAAAAGCAAAATATTTTTATATGATTTAGATGTGCTTACTAAAGGAGTGCTGCCCTCAGATATTCCACGGTAAAAGTCCAACTAAACCATTATTTTAAAAACAAAACAAAACAAAACATAGTATCCCCAAGAAATAACTGTGCTTACCTGTCTACATAAAGAGACATCGTCATTATTAACATCAGTCTTCGTCCTGTGTCAGGGGATCTTCAGTTGCATGTTTGTTCCCTCCCACCTGCCCAACAGGACATTGACAGGTAAAAAGTCAATCCTGTGCAGAACAGCTTAGGTTTCTCTACCTTGATGACCAAACTCTTCGCCCAAGAACACTTTGGAAACTTATTAAAATCTTCCCCACTCTATAATTTTCAATATATGAGAAAATGTATCCCACTAAAACATTAGCAGTGTCTCCAGTTATTCTTGCAGAAGAGTATCTTTCTGGGAATGAAATATGCAAAAATTAAATGTACAGAGAAGCTATCAAACACTGCTTCAAGTAAAGCAAAGTAGTACCTTCCTCTGAAGAAGCTACTTGAACTTTTAACATGCTGTCACACATTGGGCGACCTAAGGTCATAAAACACGTATCATTTGCCAAATTCACTGTCCTTGCATCATTTAAGTTGTAGCTTTTATAGCTAGTGAAGGACTTGAGAATAGACTGAGAAATACTGAGTGGTTGTGACAAGGGGAGGGAGGGAAAAGGAAGAGTGTGAGGGGAAGAAGAGAGTGTGTCCACCTACAGACAGGTCAGGGAGTAGAAGCCATCACAGGGACAAAACATTGGATCAGTTGAGGAATGACGTGGCTATTAGCTGAGGAAGAAAGACCTTGTAAATAAACAGGGAGAGGCAGAAAGGTCGGGGCATTGGAGCCATATTCAAAGTTCTGCATTTTTTTTTTTTTTGCAAACAAAAAGAAAACAGTTTTTACAGAAACTGGAAAGACCAAAGATACATCTTGTGTTTTGAGACAGGGTTTCTGTGTGTAGTCCTGGTTGTCCTGGAATTCGCTCTGTGGACCAGGCTGGCTTTGAACTCAGAGATCTTTCTGTCTCTGCCTCCCGATTGCTGGGATTAACCTGGGCCACCACAACTCAGTTCCAAAGATGTATCTTAATGGGGTCTGGAAAAATGAACGGTGTGAGACTTGACTGGAAAGACACTGAGGTCTTCAGATGATGACTCTTCTTTCTTGTATTTCCTTCCTTTCTTCCCCTGGCTTTCCTTCTACAGTCACTCTTGTAAATATCATCTAATACTAAAGGGAAAGCTCACTGGTCTCCTTTTGTTACTAGTCCCTTCAATGATCTCATTTAAAAAAAATTAGCATTCATTTACTATTTTGTACCTGCATGTGTGTATGCACACATGCACATGAGCTGTTGTGTAGGATCAGAGGACAATTTTGGGGAGCAGGCTCTTCTTTCATTGTGGGATCCAGGAATGGAACTCAGGTCCTT
This sequence comes from Myodes glareolus, assembly GCF_982192425.1. NCBI lineage: Eukaryota > Metazoa > Chordata > Mammalia > Rodentia > Cricetidae > Myodes > Myodes glareolus. The sequence continues at coordinate 77,364,300 of NC_142029.1, read as the reverse complement.
CAGGCTTTCCACAAGCTTCTATCTTCTCTCAATGGCTCCACTGGTCTCCTTTTAACATCCTGAATGTTCTTTTAAGATTTTAATTCTGTACAGAAAGCATGATAAAAGGAGCCCACTTCAACAAAGCTATCCAACTACTTACCCCAGGTGCTTATAAAGACATGCTAACTTTCCAGACTATTCTTAGAACTCATGTCATAGGTTAGCCTGCGCAATGCCAGCACTGCAAGGCCACTCACTCTGTGCATGAGCCCAATGACACAATCTGTTCTTGGTAGCATTTAGTTATCCATTTCAGGTAACTTCAAAGATTTATGCTGGTTCCTGCTTCCACGGTATAGTCTTTGTGACACACTAACTTCCACACTTTTCCATATACTAAGAACAAGGATTTGGCATCCATTGACTCTCACATAAAATAAGAGCGTTTATGTGAAGGTTCTCTTCCTTCCCAAGGAGACACAATAAACCATGTTACAGTATTACCCAACTAGAGCCAGACTCCTGATGACCATATAAACATCAGAACAGAAATGAAGACAGCTCCCTCCAACTCCTTCTTTGCCCAAGTGCACTTTTAGGTATTCATGATAGGTTTTGTTTCTTCATTTAGAAATCTTAGGTAGGGTATGTCCCATAAACTATTTAATACCAAGCCACCTCCAAGGTGATGAGTACTTAGCCTGCCATGATCTTCAATTAGCACCATCTTTCATACTATATAGTACCCTCATTTGCTGAGGTACTACCATTTTTAATAATAAAATTTCTTAATACCTACCTTCCAATGTTCAACCTCAACAGAATGTCTTCTTAGTAGAGAATTAGATAAATGGGCAAGACATGAAGTCTTTAGCCCTACTTTGCACACAAAGCATTTGATAAACTCAGGATTCAACCTCTTCTGAATTCTCTGGTAGCTAACTTCCTGCCTTTGGAGGTGCTATTGTTTAACACGAGACATCTCTAACTTTTGGGACTGCGCTATTTCTTCAAGCTTCATTTCACTATCCCTCCCCAGTCTAAAACCCATAGCATATAAGTGGAATTTTCTCAACTATGACTTCCAATTAAAGCTCAGTTAACTTCCTTACAGGTATCTGGGACAGTTTTGTTATAAATTATCTTCAGCCAAGCAGTAGTGGTGAACGTCTTTAATCTCAATACTCAGGAGGCAGAGGCAGAAGGATCTCTGAGTTTGAGGCCAGCCTGGTCTACAGAGAGAGTTCCAGGACAGGCTCCAAAACTACACAGAGAATCTGTTTCAAATAAATAAACAGATAATCTTCAGAAAAACTGTCAAAGTAACTACCCCAAGCTGTGTCTGTGTTGCATATTCTGATAAAGGACCTTAGCTGAAAGGCTAAGTTCTACCTCAACTGGATGACCTTGAACTACCCCAGCAACATAAATATCCTTCTAACATACCATAAAGTTCTGTTAGAGCAAAGCCACAGATATATCTTGTTCACTTTTTAATTCTAAGTGCCTGATGCAGACAACAGCAGGCACAGAATTCAATCAGCTCAACCTACTGCACCTGCCTCTAACACAATGCCACACACTCAGTGAAAAGTAGCTAATAATATTCTGCCAGCATCCTTCCTTTAGCACGATTTCCTATCTTCTCCCTGTACCAGTCATTCTACTGAAATTCTCATCTTAAGATATGGTAGTATGTGGTGATTTTGCTGTATCTCAATTAAGCGAGTCTGACTAGACAAGGGTCTGAGGACAAAACAAAAATCCCACAAACTTTCTCCCAATACTACTCTGGGGAACAGCATAGGAACGATCAGCCACCTAAGATAACCATAGTAACAGTTATCATGGGAAGCAATTACAACCAATACCGAACAGCATTACTACATTTAATGAACAGTTGAGTGTGGCCATTTCCGATTAGCTTCTCCATTCAGAATGCATTCATGGCTCTTGAGGGCAGGGATGTGTGAAGTTGACCTGCTGCTGGGTACACACCTATCACTAGGGATGCTTAGGAAGGATTTCCAGTTCTAGACCAACCTGGGCAGTACAGGAAGGCCCTAAGTTCCAGGACTCAAGAGTAAAGACAAAAGACTTCAGGTGATCATAGTGAGCAGAACAATAAGGAGTGGCTGTGACACAACTTAGGCTCCACCAGTTTATTTTGTACCAGCATTCACACTAAACTTGGAGTTAATGACATGACATGCCGGGCGGTGGTGGCGCACGCCTTTAATCCCAGCACTTGGGAGGCAGAGGCAAGAGGATCTTTGTGAGTTTGAAGCCAGCCTGGTATGCAAGAGCTAGTGCCAGGACAGGCTCCAAAGCTACACAGAGAAAGCCTGTCTTGAAAAACAAACAAACAAACAAACAAACAAACAAAAACCAACAACAAAAAACAAACAAAAACTTGGAGTTAATGACATGACACATATAACAATCCATTTGAAGTCTTTGGAAGAGTATGCACATTGGCTTAAAGTGGAACAGTACTTGTGTTTTGCGTGTCTGTCCAGGTCTGGTGGGGCACACCTCTAATCCCAGTACTTGGGAAACAAGTTTGTTGGCCCAGAACGGCCAAGGTTACAGAGTGACACCCTTAGGGGGAAAAAAAATGGAGTCTGTAGACATTAGTAAAAAACGGAGCACGTGGGTGGGGGGGATGTGGGGGAGCTGGGGGACTCTGTGAGGTAGTGAGGAAAGATGTTAAGGATAAAGCAGTGTGATAATTTGTTTTCCCTAACACAAATTCAAGGGTAGTCTAAAGTAAAGAGGAAGGTAGTTAAGAAAGCTTGAGTTCAGGGAGGGTTGTGGAAATCAGATACAGCTGGATTTTGTATTGAGTAACTGTCACTCAAGCTGGGTGTGTGGCTCACGCCTGTAAATCTCAGCACCTACAAGGCACAGGCAGGCAGGAGGACAATTTCAAGACCATCCTTAATACATGGCAAGTCTCGACCAGTCTGGACAAGAGACTACATTCAGTCATTTGGAAAATCCCTCCTACATCCTTCTTGGCCCCATAAGGATCGCTATTAAGACGCCCCCAAACTAGCTAAAACAGGTTGGCCTGGAACTCAGAGCCCGTCTCATGAGATTAAAAACGAGTGTCACTAAGCCCGGCCAAACTCTACTTTGACAGGCTATATTATCTGCCAACCTCGGTGAAAATACACCAGTAAAAATAAAACTGCCGTTACACCAACAAATGATTTCAGAGAGGCCTTGTTTGCAAGCTAAGGGAGAGGAGGCATTCGTTCTACGCCGAGATGCGGGCTGCCAGGGCAGTTCCCATGGCAACCAGACGCTGTTGCAGCACACTTCTTAAGAGGTCGAGCTTGACGCCAGGGATCGGGTAAGGCGAGAATCTGCCTTGGCGGCTTCGGCTGCGGCCACCGACGGGCATTCGACGTCTGTCGGTCCGAACGCTGGGTCGCGCTGGCGGGCGAGGTCCTGCCTGATTCGGTTCAAGACTGGTCACCAGGAAGCTGTCTCCGGAGACCATCGCCCAAGCCATGGTACGTTGGTTGAGATCTCCTTGAGAGGACCGATAGGCCACCCTGTTGGCTTGATCGCCGGCCGACAGAGACGCCGAGTTCTGAGCCATCTTCAAACACTGCCCGCAGTGTTTGCCTGACGTACGTCGACCAAACTGGGCTCTCGGCAGCGCCGCAGATCACTCCAGCCCGCGTCGGAGGCAACCGTTACTGACCACAGCCGCCATTTTCAACGCAACGGCGGAAGGTACCGCCGCCGGAAACGGGCTCCCACGCGCATGCGTAGCGGCCCTGCGCTCGCGCGAGAAGGGCGTTTACGTCGTGACGTCAGAACGAGAGGACGCGGGTGTCTCTGAGAGTGCGCAGTAAGGTCGGCCGGCCACCCGCGAGCAGTCCGACTAGGCCAGAGACTGGAATCCCGGCGGAGATGGGGGCGGCGGCCGCAGAGGCCGACCGCACTCTCTTCGTGGGTAACCTGGAGACGAAGGTGACCGAGGAGCTCCTCTTCGAGCTCTTCCACCAGGTAAGGTGCGGGCACGGTCCTAGGGCGGCTGGGGCAGTCCGGGGCCCACGTCGGGAGCGGAGCGCGCCAGGCCGGAACCCTGGGGCGTTCGGGTCAAAAGTGACGTCTGACGATGTGGGTGTCGGCGTCTTAGTGCCTGTGAAGGGCCAGGAACCTGAGGCGGAACCGCAGCATTACTTTCCCTTTCCTGGGTACCTCGCCTTCTCTTGTGAGTTTATTGGGCTTTGCTTCGTCTCACACGTTTCCGCTTCTCCGTTCGCTTAACTTGCTCGTGAAATTGCAGACATTGAAGTGTTTCTAAAACTCTAATAAACTTAACGTAGGAAAACAGCATTGGCATGTTTATCCCAAAAGTCCGAAAAGTTAGACCGATCCTGCCCTGCTTCATGGCTCAATCTCTGATTATAGTTGATCGATGCGGAAGTCTTTTTTTTTAAACTTTTCGAGAGACTGGGTTTCTCTGTAGCTTTGAAACCTGCCCTGAAACTAGCTCTTGTAGGCCAAGCTGGCCTCGAACTCACAGAGATCTGCCTGCCTCTGCCTCCCGAGTGCTGAGATTAAAGGTGTGCACCACTTCCCTGACTCCTGACTCCTTTCTGTTTTTAATAATATCTTTTTTTTTGAGACAGGATTTCTCTGTAGCGCTGGAACTAGCACTTGTAGGCCAGGCTGGCCACAAATTTATGGAAATCCACCTGCCTCTGCCTCCTGAGTGCTGGGATTAAAGGCATGCGCCACCACCGCCCGGCTTTTATTGAGATCTTGGTTGTTCTGGTGGAAGCTTCACCCCAGCCCCTGGCATCCATGTACCCAAAGAGTCTGAAATGTTCTGGTGGAAGTTCCACCCCAAGCCTCTTCCCCCATCTCTCTCAAACCATGCCATATCTAGGCCTGCCAAATGATGAGGGCTTCCCGAGAGATGCTCAAGACCACTCCCACAGGGTATTTAAACCGCCCCCCAGAAAACAGACATATGGTTTTCTGATCTCTTACCTGTCTCCTCTTTGGGGGGGGGGGGGCTGGAAAATCATCCTGGAGCGGTTTATCCCTTAAACTTGGACTTTTTCTTATTCGGTTTGTTTTGGTCTGATTTGGATTGCTGCGTTGGAGGAGAGGCTTATCAGGGTGCAGAAACTTTTCATTGATTACATACTATTGTTTAAAACTTTGTGTTCTCTTTGTAGTATTTGAGACAGAAACACAGTCTCTGTAGCCTTGATAGCCTGGGACTCCGAGGCTGACTTTGAACCAATCCTCCTGCCTGCACCTCCTGACTACTGACAATACAGGCATGTGCCACTGTGTGCTTGCATTCTTGTTTATTTCTGAACTTTCAATGTTTTCCTGAAATTGCCTTGTTTAAGTTCTGAATCCTTTTCTTTTGTAGGCTGGGCCAGTAATAAAGGTGAAAATTCCAAAAGATAAAGATGGCAAGTTGAAGCAATTTGCATTTGTGAATTTCAAACACGAAGTGTCTGTTCCTTATGCCATGAATCTTCTCAATGGAATCAAACTTTTCGGGAAGCCCATCAAAATTCAGTTTAGATCAGGTAATGACTCAGGTATAGTGGTAATAAGGAGAGGCTTTTGGTTTCTTTTTCTTTCACTACTACCATTCCAGGTTGTTTGTTTGTTTGCTTTATTCCAGGTTTTTTTTTGTTTGTTTTTTGTTCTGTTTTTGTTTTTAAGACAGGTATTTTAGGCTAGCTTCAAACTCACTGTGTAGCCAAGTCTGGCCTTGAACTCTTGATCCTCCTGCTTTTATCCCCAAATGCTGGGATTGTACATGTCGATGTCATACCAGACTAATATTTTAAAGATTGGATTAGGGAGCTAAATATGAAAATACTCTGTGATTTACAAACAGTGATTTTGTTGCTTCTGTGGTTTTTGAGACAGGGTTTCTCTGTAGCTTTGGAGCCTGTCCTGGAACTAGCTCTTGTAGACCAGGCTGGCCTTGAACTTGCAGAGATCCGCCTGCTTCTGCCTCCCAATTGTGCCACCACTGCCCGGCTTTGCCGCTGTTTTGTGAAGATAGGCTAAGGCTTTCCATCCATGCAGTCCCACAGTACATCATGGCCAGATCAGCTGTTTCTGCATTAGGTAGTATCTTGTTTGGAATGCTTTCTTTTTCTGGTATTACCTACTTAAAAACCTGTGAGGTAGTCTATAGCAATTTGAGTGATGGTTTTCATTGTTTTGTTTTAGTTGAGGGCAGTTGGTGTTGCTTTTAAACTGTTTATCTCTTTTGTGGTAATTTAGACTGGATGAGACATTTCAAATTGTTGGGCTTTTTGGTTTTCAATTAGAAATTTTAAATTATGTTTTAGGAAGTAGTCACGCCTCTCAGGATACCAGTGTGTCATATCCCCAGCATCATGTCGGAAATTTAAGTCCTACCTCCACATCTCCTAACAGGTACTGTTTCTCACTTACTAAGTCATTTGTCAGAAAGTTTCTGAAGGAATGACCTCAATGCATGAGGGAATGATTTCCTTCATAATGCTCCAGCTGTTTTGCCGCTGGCTCTGCTGGATCAATGTCATGCCTCTGTTTTCTAAGGAGGCTGGATGCAGATAGATTGTGTGGTTCTTTTGCACTAAATGAAATGCAACTATAGTCATGTGTGTTTGTAAAGATATGTCCTACCCACATAAACAGATGGAATTGAGACAAAAAATGTTTGTCATAATGATCATTCATAAAGGGCTTTCTTTGAAGAATTGAGCACATACCTGTTACCTATTGAGTGCCTCACCAAATCCTTTCTGTGTATGATCTCAGTTACTTCTTTTTTTAAAATATTTATTTATTTATTTATTATGTATGCATAATTCTGTCCATGTGTATGCCTGAAGGCCAGAAGAGGGCACCAGACCTTGTTACAGATGGTTGTGAGCCACCATGTGGTTGCTGGGAATTGAACTCAGGACTTTTGGAAGAGCGGGCAATGCTCTTAACCATTGAGCCATCTCTCCAGCCCCTCAGTTACTTCTTGAATCTACCATGAAATAGGATTTCTCTCTCTACTTTTGGTGCAGATAATATGGAATGGAGGTTAACTTGCCCAGATTTAAGCAGTTTTTAAGCAGTGTGTGGAGACAAACCTGGTTGGTCTGATCAAGCCATAGAATGATACACTGCCAGGTGGAACTTTGAATTTAGATGAGCACATGTACTTCGTGGCTACCTGTTTAATTACTATAATTAGTTCTCTTGAGAAGTAGAAAATGCTTTGAGAGAGTTTTAACAGCAGGAGATGATGCAGATGGATGAGGAACTGAAAGAAGCCAGTGCAGTGAAGGCAGTAGGGAATTTTGATGAAGTACATAAAGACTGAGTAAGTGTCTCATAGAGCTACAGTCAAGTTTTAGAGGATTTATTCTAAACAGGAAAAAAGCATTAAAATATTTTTAAGTCAAATGATGATACGAAGTTAGAAGTTTAACGAGTTACTTGATTGCAGTGGGAGAAGAATGTGTTAGAAAAGATATTAGTGAAAGAAATACCAATTAGGAAGCTATTGGCAAGTGACCTTGTGGGACTGTTGGATGAAAGTTGGTTTGAATTAAGGCATTGCCAAAGCCGGAGAGAATTGGATGGCTGCTGTGAAGAGAAATGGTGGAAGGAGGAATTATAAAAAGCATTAGTACAAAAACATTGCTTTCCCTGTGTTCTTTTTTGCCAGCCGAAATCAGTTAGTGGTGTTTAAACACTCATCAGTTGACACTCTTCAGCTACTTTCATATAACAGTCAGAGGTATCCTAAATGGAGCAAAGATCTTCTTCCCCTTAGAATTTCTTGAGAGGGTTGAATAAGTATGCTAGCCACTTTTTTTAACTTTAATCATAGGCTAGGGTGGATTATTTTAATACTCTGGCATAAAGTAAACTGTAATTTTTGCCTCTCTTAGAATCTGGACACATGATCTGCTCTGAGAGCCTCTCCCTTTCCCCCTACCTCCACCGAGTCTAAAGCAACACTAAAATGAGAAACAAATGTTATCCAAACCTTTTCACTTTAATGTCTCATCATTACCTACCTCCCTAATTTCTCAAGTTAAAGTCAAATTTAGTTTCTTTATTATTTCCTTCATTTATAGCTAGACAAAAAAAATCTCAGTCTGAACGATGGCATTGGCTTGAGGACCAATACGTTTTTGTTCTGTAGAGTCAAGGAGTTAATACTTCAGTTGTGTGCTAGCCCTGTTGTCTTTGTGTCTCCCATTGTATTGGTAAAGGTGATAGGTAACACAAGAGGAAAACAGTGTTCCCAGAAAACATCATGTTACAGAACTTTAAATGTGTCTTTTTCAGAAAGGCTGTCCTAATCAGCCGACCTAAAGTACAGTGCCCTTTGCTCCAGCTATTCCAATCCCCTAACACATAGGAACTGTCCTTGTTTTAATCACTTTCATCATTGAGAACTGTCTTGCTCATGACTAACTGGTGTTGAGTGTTTGTTGAATGATGACCACTCATCATTCCTGCTTTCTCTTTGCAGCTATGAAAGGACAGTGGGTAACATGACTCCATCAGCACAGATGGTTCAGAGGTCCTTCTCTTCTCCAGAAGATTATCAGCGGCAAGCAGTGGTAGGCAGTTTTTTTCCCAATTGAGTTGCTAAGACAAAGTCGTACTTGGGCTAAAGTATTCCTGTTACATCAGATAACTTATCACTTCTCAGTCAGTTTTATTACTTATGTCCTTTAAGCATAAGTAACTGTTTATTTTAATTCTTAATACTTTGTTGGCTGTTTAGGCTACCATGATCATTACAGTTTTAATAATTTAACACGTATCTTCTAGACCAACTTACCTGAAGTGGTTTTTGTAATATGAGACCTACCCTAAAACTCAAATCAGCTGCCTTCTGATGTTTTTTTCTTTTTTGTGGCAGTCTCACTATGTAGCACTGCTGTCCTAGAGCTCTGTAGACCAGGCTACCCTTGAACTCACAGAGATCTGCCTGTTGCTGCCTCCAGACTGCTGGGTTTAAAGGCGTTCGCCACTATGCCCAGCTTTTGTCATCAACCCTTAACAGCTTCTAAGATGCAGGACCTATTTCTGCTACTGTAGCTGTCTTTCTCAGAATCCATTCTGAATCTGCTGTGTGCTTCTCCCTTATAAAGATTTCTTTTTGTTCAGTTTATTTTCTTAACACTCAGATTGTATGCCACCTTCACAGAGATTTTCCTAGTGCTGGTGAGCGTCTAGTTTTTCCTGTGTTTGTTACAGTGATTCATAGTATAGTCATTTTGAGTGTTGGCTTATAACAGTCTTGAAAATAATAGTATGTATGAAACTTTGGTATTAGACCACATGTCATTACATTTCGCTTGGGATACATCTGGGCAAGGATGATTTTGATTTTTCTTTATTCTATGTATTGTTGATTGACTAATCCATTGGCTTTGCTGTTAAGAAGTGCTTACAATTAATGTTTCAATTACTTCTTTTCCTCTCAGATGAACAATGTTTTCAGACAGATGTCATATGCTGGGAAATTTGGTTCTCCACATGCAGATCAGTCGGGATTTTCGCCATCAGGTCAATCACATGGTCATCCCTTTAACCAGTCTTCCAGCTCCCAGTGGCGCCAAGATGCATTGTCACTACAGCGTAAAAGACAGAATTCTCACCCCTACCTGTCAGATAGACACTATAGTCGTGAGCAGCGCTACTCTGATCATGGGCCCGACTATCATTACAGAGGAGGCCGAGAGGATTTCTACTATGACGACAGGAACCATGATGGCTGGAGCCACGACTATGATAGCAGAAGGGACAGTAGTAGAAGTGGGAAATGGTCCTCATCTCGACACTAGCAAGCATTCCAGGGACATTGTTTACAGGGCCATTTTAGGCCCTCTTCATTAAGTTGTTCTGGAAATATTTCTAAAACTGCACAGAGTAGCCCCACAGTTTTCCACCTGTCTTTGAAAAAGAGAAGTTTTTCAGCCTAGCATCAGTTTCCTAGAGAAGGCAGAACTGCGCTCCACGTTTGTACCTCAGGGCTTCTGAAGAGGGAGGATTCTATACAAAAGAACGTCCCACCATTCCAGTCACTTCAGTCTAGGGAAGATGAACTGTATACATTGGTTGTATTATAAAGCAAATATTTTTAATTATCTCACCCTTTTGTGTTGCAAGGATTTTCTTGGTAATGAAATCATTTTGGTGTATATAGTAGGAAACATCCAAGTTGGTAGTCTGAAATGGCTATCTCCATTTTGTTAATAAATGAGAAAATGGAACTCAGTAATCCGTTTTATTAACAGCTTATTTAAAACAGTTTATTGGTTTTGCTTGGGGATAAATCATATTTTCTAATTCAGAATTTAAGTACAAATTCTGTGGTATGCTCTTGAATTTTATCACAATTAAACATACATTATAAATCTATACTAGTTCATTCTAAGAACTTTAAAATCTTTTCATTAAATTATATTTGATGTATGACTAGTCACTCAGGAAGTTAAATATCTACTTGTATATTTTTACATAAGAAGACAGTGTTGATAAACTCTTTTTAGAGGAACAGCAATGTTGATACATAGATAAAATGGCAAAATGTTTCACTGCAAGGATTATAGTTTTGAAATTTTGTTTAACAATACTTCCATGTTTCAAGATGCTGACGCTTGTTCATTGTAAAATCGTTTTTAAGAATTCTGTGAAAAATATGGATCCTCTTTATACCACAGCATTTATACTATGTTCCTTTTTAATATATTAAATACATAAAAAGAGAATGTGTCTCTTTATTTTACTGATATCAGAGGTATCCAGTAAGTTAGCAGTGTACTTTCAATCATGTCAGTTCACACTTTGGTTGGTAAAGATTGTGGATCTTAACGGCATTTTCTGTAGATTTGCCTTGATGCATGGCTAGACTTTATCAACATAGATTATGGTGTAGAGCACTATGAACATTACTTTATCTGCTCTCTACAGAGAGATGTTCTAAGTTCCAGGCTCTGTGTCCCCACCTGGCATAGTGTAGCCAGATTAATAAAACCCAGAGACAGAAATTGGGGTTCAACATGAAGGTCAGAAAAGCAAAACAGCCAGCCACTGGCTTTTACCTCTACCTCAGTCTGAAATGGCATCTTGCTTCTAGGAATCTCAGAATGAGACCGTGTCTGTCAACTGTTTCCTCCCGCTTTGTATTCCTACAAAAAGTGTGCATCACTGGAATTAGAGGCATTTACCATACTACCTGGTTTCTATGACAGGCTAGTGTGGCTATTGGGATTAAAGGTGTGTGTCACCACTGCATGGTTTCTGTAAGGCTAACCAGGGCAGCTGTTTTACTCTCTGATCTTCAAGCAAGCTTTATATATTAGAATACAAATGAAATATTACTATAGCATAGGTTAAGATTTTGTTTGTTAAAATAGTTTGCTTAAGCAGTTTTATTTCTAAAAAAAACCCTGATATTTCTAGGTATCTACATGGACACTTAGTACTTTATTGGCATTTATCTAGTTTGAACTAAGTCATGTTGATCCATAGGTGATCAGAATAATCTTGGCTTAATGGGGCGGGGACTAGCCTTGGAAGATCCAGTGATTATTTTCCTTCAGTTTTACTCAGTTGAACTAATAAACTAAATATCTGTACTTTATAAACAGGGCAAGAGAGCCTCAGGATTCAATATAGACAACAGTTGAAAGCTCTGTTAGTATAACTCAGAAACCTCTTTAAAAAAGAATATACTTAGTGTCTAGGGTGTACCCTAAATTCTCAGTGATGGGGCTGTTAGTGTCAGTATTAAAAATAATGTGCAGCAGGGTCAGGGAAACTGTAGAGCCATAGCATTCCTGTTTAATTTCCAGCGGGGTTTTTGTTTATTCTTAAGTCAATGGATGGTCTCTATCTGTCACAATAAAATTAGCATAGCAAAACTGATGTAGAAGGAGAGATTTATTATAGCGATGCAAACTTACACAGGTTTGTTGCTGATAAATTGATGTGCTGGCCGATATCTGGTGTTGGGTCTGAAGTCACCATGAGTTGGTGAGATTGTCAGTTGACAGGGACAACTGAAGAGCAAAACTGAACAGGAAGAAACTGGAAAAGGCTAGAAACTAAATTGAAATTTCATCTGTCTCAGTCTTAGATGTGCAGTTCTGTGCTCCATGTGATAGGAACTACACAGTCTTAAGACTGCCCGTGCTGAGCTAAGCCAGCCAACCAGTAAATGATGCATAAAGTGCCACAGTGCCTGTTAGCCTGCAATGTCTTCCAAAGTCTAAGAGCCAGGCCTGCTACTTCAGTTTTATTTTCGTTACCTTATTTTGTGTAGCAGTGGGCAAAATACCTGGCGGAAATAAAGGAGGGAATTGTATTTTCGTGTACATTTCTAGGGGAATTTTCAACTGCCATAGATGAGAAGGCATATAGCCAGTCAGGCAACTTGGTTTTGTTTTTGTTGTTTTTTTTTGTTTTTTGTTTTGTTTTGTTTTTTTCTGTTACAGAGTAGGAGGCATGGTAGGATAGGTCCAAGCAGGAGTATGTGACAGCTGCTTGTTTGCTTCATAACTTCCAAGGACCCCCGGCTCCCCAGTGGTCTATTTCTTTCAGCTAGACCACCTTCTAAAGGATCATAACCCCAACAGTGCTGCTGGCTAGAGATCAGTGTCCAAACACTAGAGCCTATGGGGCTCTAAGTTATATATCTTAACTGCAACATCTTGTTGATGACAGAAATCAGGTCTCTGAGAATGGTGAAGTCTCAGAAACTCAGTAGCCACCTAAGTAGCTTCCAGGTTCTTGACTCAGGAATTAAGAAGATGAAACTCAGAGGTCAAAGAGAGTGAAGTTTACAAGTTTATTACAGATTGATAGGTGGGAGCTTTAGTCAGGGATATAAAGCAGTGCTCCTGGATAGCAGAAGGATGTCCCAGAAAAAAAGAATATAAAGTGTAGACAGAGTTTTCCTGTCCCAATTGCTTGTTCCCAAATACCCAACAGTCGCTTCCCAAATAATTGACTCTGCAGTTTAATATAAATGCTTGCTCAATAGGTCAGGCTTATTACTAACTAGCTCTTAAAACTTAACCCATTTTTAGTAATCTCTGTGCTGTCCTGTGGCTTATGTCCTCAATCCTATTTTGTGTGTCCAACTCGTTTTCTGTCTCCAGCTCGTTTTCTGTCTCCAGCTCGTTCTCTGGCTGGCGACTCTTCTGACTCCACCCTTCTCTCATCCCATCATTCTCAGTTTGATTGTTCCATCCTGCCTTGCCTTGCTATCGGCCAATCAGCTTCTTTATTAACCAATGAAAGTAATACATATTCACACTGTACAGAAGGATTATTCCACAGCAACCAAGCTGTCCTTTAAAAAGTGCCCTTTTTTAAAGGAATGTGACAACAATGGGCTGGGCAAGCCTGGAGAGAACAATGTAGCAGGTGGCCCACCTGGGTGCAGGGTTTCATTCTCATTCTGGCCTTTAGGCAAAGGTGCTCATTTAGGAGAAAACATATAGGAGTCACATCTCTTTTCTGGCATTCTTGGCCTCAGGGAGGGCATTCCGAGAAGTGCTGCTTTGGGGGCCCTACCATACCTGACCAGTTTCTGTCTCCCGTTCTCATAGATATTTCTGTTTGGTCAACAGCATCAATATTCTGAGTAAGTTCCTAGAGTTGGGTCAAAGTTCTGATGAAGAGTCTTCTTGAGACCACCCTCAATTCAGACAGGAGCTGGAAGAGCAGAAACTCCCAGGCCACCCAGAGGTCGGACCGATTTGCTACAAAGTTCAGGGGTTTCCATTATACCTTAAGTGTTGAGTTTACCACAAAGACTCAGAATTCAGGAAAAAACTACACACAATTTTATTATAGCAAAAGGTCAAAATGAAAAGCAGTTCCCAAAGGAGATGCGGAGGAAAACAGGGAAGTTCTCAGAAGTGACGCTTCTGTGTTTTCTTCCCTTGGCCTCGGGTTGGATCACCTTCCTAGCAAAGCAAAGCATCACGGTCAGCCAGGAAACATGTCTGAGCTTTATTGTCCACTCAGAATTTTTATGGGCAGGCGGACAAGATGACTCAGCAGATAACGGTACCTGCTGACAACCAGGATCTTATTCCCAAGGCGATAATGCGCAACAAGGCGTTTTCCCCACCTCCTTACGGTGTCCTGAGGCAAACACACTGAAGCATACACTAATAAAATCTGTACATTTTTCAGTTTGGATTGAAGTTCCATAAAGTAGTCATCAGAGCTGGGTTTTTGACTGTGTCACTGAACCCAATCTTGCTTCTCTCCCAGGAGGTTCAAGCTAATATGCAGCTTAGAGCCCCAACCCTGTAATCACATAGCTGACCTTTGCCTGCTGCCCTGGTCCCAGCCTGAATGCTCCACCTTGATCTGCCTCAGTAGCATAAACTTTCAGGGCTCACCATTTGAAAATCATAATGAAAATACTGCTGCAACTTGAGAAATTCCAAGTATCTAGGCTTTCTCCCAGAGTTAGCAACAAAGCCCCAAATTCATTCAACGCCAACTCTAAGTAGAAACGGCAATAGAAGGGACATTCTGGAAACCATCATACTACCTTAGCTAAGGTGACAGAGCACAAAGCTATGTGGTACCATCATTTCTCCCTTACTCTATCAAGAAAATACTGGAGACAGGTGGTGGTGGAGAATGCCTTTAATTCCAGAACTCAGGAGGCAGAGAGTCAGGTTGATGTCTCTGTGAGTTCAAGGCCAGCCTGGTATACAGAGTGAGTTCCAGGACAGCCAGGGCTGTTACACAGAAAAATCCTGACTCAAAAAACCATCCTCCCCCAAGAAAAAGAACCACTCACCCACCCATCCCCCCAAAAAAGAAAGGAAAACGAAAACAAAAAGAAAAAATACTACTAGGCAGCTTTCCTGCTTCTTGTTACTTCCCTGTCCCACCACTAGCATACAGACTCTTCTGTGCTGTTACTTCCCTGTCCCACCACTAGCATACAGACTCTCCTTCTGTGCTGTTACTTCTTTCTCTTGAACTTTAGTTTTCAAGTGCTACAAATAGATTACCCTACTCTTCCTTCAAAACGTTGAACCCATCGAAGTAGGATGTGGGCAAAAGAACCTGGGGTAGGGAGTTTACGGGAAAGGGGAGGTACCGCTTAAGGAATGGACTGTAATTTGGTTCCTCTTGGCTGTGATAAGATGCTTAAACAAAAGTCACTTCAAGGAGAAAGGTTTTATTTTACTTTACAATCCCAGGCTACAGCTCATCTTTGTGAGGAAGTCAAGGCAGCAGGAACTTTGAAACAGTTATATTCACAGTTAAGAGCAGGGGGCTATGAATTAAATTACACAGACCAGAATTTCTTGCCGAGGGAATGGTGCCACCCACAGTGGGCAGGTCTTCTCACTTAATGTAATCAAGATAATCTGTTAAAAACATGTCCATGGCCTATCCTAATCTAGACAATCCTTAATTGAGATTTCCTTCTGAAGTGATTCTAGATTGTGCCAAGTTGACAAAACTAAACCGTGGGCCAGAGAGATGATTCAGTTGTTAAAGAGTATGTGTGACTCTTCCCGAGGACCACAGTTTGCTTCTCTGCACATGTACTGGGCAGCTGACAACCATCTGTAACTCCAGCACGAGGATTTGACAACCTCTTCTGACCTCTATGGGTTCCCACATAGATTAGGCACACACATACATATATAAACAAAAATAAATCTTCAAAGCAAAATCCCCCAGATCTTAACCATCACAGGGAAGGTAGTTTCAATTAGAGGAATAAATCTTATTGATCTTTTGCCTAGTATGATGAATATCATTAATATTAATGTATATTTCAAAAGTATTTCATTGCAAGTAAATAGTATTTGAGATGAAGGCAGTGGATTTGCTAGTTATCTCTATTGATCATCCTACAATAAATGCTTCTACTTGTCAAAAGCAAAACAAAACTTAAAAAATAAGTCATTTCTTCTCTTTTGTTTCTTAATAAACGTCTGAACATATATACATTTTTTGAGGTTTAATTATGATGTTTTGCAGTTTGCACTGTTCAATGTTCTTTATATCCTGTGTCTTTAATTATATAATAGTCAGTTTTTCCTTGGACTTTTAATATTAAGACCAAAACAAGCTTTATCATATCACTTTTTAATAGCATTATACAGATATATTTAATTTTTATGAATTTTGATATCAGTAAGGAGAAACGATTGGCAAATATAAAATTATGCTGTCATATTTAGCTTGAGTATTGGTACATTAATGTGTAAATGTGAATTCTTTTCTTAGAAACTAGTTTTATTACTGCATGCTAAACCATTTTCAACAGTTTTATAGAAGAGAAATTCCAAAGATTATATACTAAGTGGAGCCAAATTCATAGCTAATCAGTCTAATTCTAGAAACCAGGTTCTTTGCTTCCCTGCTTACTTGAATTAGGTGTGACAACATAAGGGGATATGTATTTGTAGCGAGTGTTTCTCAGTCCTGCCAGCTAGCAGGACTAAATAATGACACAGAGACTTATTATTTATTATGAAAACTCAGCCTATAGCTTAGGCTTGTTCCTAGCTAGTTTTTTATATTCATTTTGCATATATAAATATGTGCATATATGTATGCACACATATGTGTGTATGTTTCCTTTTTTATTGATTTTTATTGAGCTCTACATTTTTCTCTGCTCCCTTCCCTGCCTCTCCCCTCCCCTTCAACTCTCTCCCAAGGTCCCCATGCTCTCAATTTACTCAGGAGATCTTGTCTTTTTCTACTTCCCCCTAACTAGTTCTTGTAATTTAAATTAATCCATTTTTATTAATCTACATCTTGCCACGAGCATGGCTTGCTGTGGAATGATCTTTCTGTATGCTGTGAATATGTATTCCTCTCATTGGTTAATAATAAAAGCTGTTTGACCAATAGCCAGGCAGGATAAGGTTAGGCAGAACAATCAAACTGAGACCTCAGATGAGGAGGGGTGGAGTCAGCAGAGACACCAGCCAGCCACCAGAGGAGCAAGATGTATTAGAGCGCAGGTAATGCCATGAGATATGTGGCAAACATAGATTAATAGAAATAGGTCAAAGGTAAGAGCTAGTTAGTAATAAGCCTGAGCTAGTTGGCCAAACATTTTGTAATTAATATTAAGCCTCTAGATGAGTTTTTAGAAGCTGCTGCAGGTTGGGGGCATAACAGAGAAACCCCCAAATACATTACCTCTTTTTCTTTTTTTAAATTATCTCTTTTATCCTCTACTTCAACTTGTTCATCTCCTGTCATCTCCCTGGCTTCTATCTGGCATAATTTGTGCACCTAGATTACTCCTTCTTTTCCTTTCCCAGAAATTCTGCCTAGCTATTGGCCATTCAGCTCTTTATTAAACCAATTACAGCAACACATCTTCAAACAGTGTAAAAATATCACCCAACAGTAGTTGATATGATGGCCTGATATTTGAAACTTGTTTTCTCCTTTGACATAGGGTCTCATATAACCTAGGCAGGTCTTGAACTCCCTATATGGCCATGGATGGCCTTGAACTCACAAATCTCCTGTCTCCGTTTCCCAGGAGAGAGCCACCACTCATGGTTTACTTTTGTAAAATAAAAAATTGTGGGCCAGCAAGATGGTTCAGTGGGTAAAAGCACTTGCTTCATACCTACTTAGCTGAGTCCAATTCCCTAGAATCCACATTAAAAAAGCAGAATGCCTTGTAGGGCACACACCTTTAATCCAGCATTCTCAAAGCAGAGAGGCAGAGGAGGCAGAGAGGGGCAGAGGTAGGTGGATCTCTGAGTTCCAGGCCAGCCTGGTCTATAGAGTGAGCTCCAGGACAGCCAGGGATACACAGAGAAACTCTGTCTCAAATGCCCCCGCTCCCAAGCTGTATGTGATTGCATGCATCTGTAATCCCAGCATTCCTTCAGTGAAATGGGGGGCAGAGACAGGAGAGTTGCCTGAAGGATCAAAGGTCAGCTTGTCTGGAATATAGAGCAAGGCAGAAACAGTAAGAGGGACCATGCCTTTAAACAGGTGGAAGGAGAGAACTGATTCCTGACGTGGTGTACACGTGCGCCTTTCCCCACATATGTATAAACACTATACATATAAACACTAGCAGCAGCAACAGAACCAATACACCAAATAAAAAATTCCAGGTTGTTTGATTTTGTAATTTCAGTACTTTTTTCTCTACATGATAATAGAAAAGGTGGCCGGGATCTAACTACTTGTGCAACCATAGTTTGTGTCCCAATAAATGAAAGGCAAAATTGGCGCCATTGTAAAATTTTTGTTAATCCTGATTTTGATATACAAAGATGTATTGATAATCCATGTTAAAGTATGACTACTTGTGTTCTTTCTAAAGTTTTTAAGCCCTTGGAATAAATGATATCCTTGCATGACTCAAAACAAAAAACCTGTATGTTGAGAATTATCACTCCACTCTTGCTTCTTCTAACTGCTCCTTCCCATTTGCCAGCAAGTAATCAGTTTGTTAGTTGAGTGTGATTCCAGTGTTTGTTTTCATTTCACCTCTCTCGTTGCACTTAGTCGTTTTTGTGCTTAACAGTATAATTCAGATATCTTGAGTTGTGATTATTTGGATGCAATTTTTGTGTATCTGGTAAAGAATGCCCTTCAGCAAATTTGCATAATTAAAACATCTTTACAAACGTTATTATCTTGCTTTATTTTGACATCAGTGTACATTATACTTTTCTTTAGAAAAACAAACAATTAGTATAATATTATAAATGTTATTAATATTTCTTTGCCCGAGAAACAAAAGGGTGAGCTAGCTCCTGGTGACAAGGACAGAGGCTTTTTTCCCATTTGTTCCATTATCTCGGAACATTTCACAGATAGGAAAGTAGTCACTTCCTTACTTATCAAAGAAATAGCTCCAGATCAAAAATAAAGTACCCTAATTTTAGAAATTAAAACTCTTAGATTTACCTCTGTGTTTCCTGAGTATGGATTCAACTTGAGCAGCTTCCTTAAGCTCCTGATGCCAGGACCTCCCTGCCATGAAAGACTGTATTACCAAACTGTAATACAGTGAGCTGACATACTCTCCCCCAACACAATCCCCCCCCAATCCTAAACCAACCAACAAATAAATAAATGAATACACAGACCCCTACTTTAACCAGTTGTAATGAACATCAACTAACTTCGGAAGTGAATTCTTTGGCATTTGCGTTGGCTTTCCATTAGAGTAACAAAGTACCTGTGATAGCAGCTGAGGAAAAAGAATGATTTGCTTTGGCACACAGTTTCAGAGGTTTAAGTTCAGGGTCAGGTGGAGTCACTGCTTTTGGGCCTGTGGTAGGGTGGTGCATGTTAGCGGGGAACATGCTGTGGAATCAAGCCTCCCCACACACAGCTGAGATGGAACCGAGCAGGAGGAAGGAGTGGAGATCTCACTATTTCTGTCAAGGTCATACTTCCAGTGACTGGAAGATCTATCATGAGGTCCCACCTTTCAAAGTTTTTCACAAGCTCTCCACACGATGCTGAATCAAGCCTTTAACACTCTGGCCTTTGACAGACTTCCAGATCCAAATTCCAACAGCTTTGTAGTCCAGTGTGCCATATGTGTTAAGTACTTAGCTTGTGTTTGTTAAACTGAATTGACATAAAATGTACTTCACATCTAATAAAAACCAGGGTGGCCATTGTATACAAGGTACACTCAGCTTATTTTATTTTTAATAATGAATGTGGAGGAGATATGAATAAAAAAAAATTTCTGGAGCCAAAGATGTTACCTCATGATTGTAATCCCTGAACTTGGGAGGCAGGAAGGCTGTCATAAGTTTGAGGCCAGTCTAGACTACATAATGAGTGAGACCCCTTTTCAAACAAAAATGAAACAAATAGACAAAACCCTGTTTCTATAGCAGAAAACAGGGACAGTGCATGCAACTTCTAGGTCACGTCTCCTTCCTTCCAGGAAAGACCCTATCTCACAGCTAAATTCACAATATTCTAGCCTTGCCACATGGATTTGTACAAATTCCAAAAATTGTTATAGACATGGAAGGGAAGAAATTAGCATACCTATCCAGTATCTCTAGTTAGATGAAACTATGTATAAATCCAAATCCACTTTCCTTTACCATTTTCTGTTTTATGAGTTCTTTAGAATTTAGGGGAAATGAGTGTTTTATTTATGGTAACAACATTAATCTGTACTTACCATTGAATCAGGAGCATATTACTATAGCTGAATAAACATGGACACTTCACAAAAGTCCACACATCATTTCTGTTGATTTTTGAGACAGGGTTTCCTGTGATATATTTACATAGCTGTACTTTCAACCATTAATTGTTCAAAGAAAAAATCATGGGCATGGCTGATAAACCAAAAATTCAGTTTTTTAAAAAAGATCGATTTTATTTGTGGTGTGTGTGTGTGTGTGTGTGTGTGTGTGTGTGTGTGTGTGTCTTTACTGGTGCCCATTGAAGCCTGAAGAGGACAACATATCCCATGGAATTGGGGTTACATTCTCTGCAAAAGCAGTCAAGTACTCATAACCTTTTAGCCATCTCTCCAGACTAAAGATGTGGCAAGCAGAAGGTATTCTTTCAAAATGTAAAGAAATAGGTACTTTAGAGTGGTAATAAGCCCAGCTGATAAAAGTTTCTATATGGTCAGGCATGGACTTAGGAGGCAAAGTCCCAGGCCACCTAGGGTTTTCTAGTGAATCTCTAGATTCTCTAGAATCTCTAGTGTTTTTGTCTCAAAAACAAAAACAAAAACAAAACAAAAACCCAAACAAACAAAAAACAAAAAAAAAACCCAAAAAACAAAACCCCAAAACAAATTTCTATAAGCTACTGGAGTTCTCCTTCATATGAATAGGGTCACAAATGATTATAAACTACAAGCAGTATAACAGTATGCTTCACTAGGCAATGCTGTTATATAACTTACATCTCTATCTGCAGAGAAATTGTCCATCTCCTACACGGTTCCAAGATCTTTCCGTTTCTCTGGCCAAGCTTGGCAGGTTGAGTAGACAAAAATCCACTAGTAGGTTGCAGCATCTGCAGCTCTGGTTGGGCAACAATGGTTCTCACAGAACCAGCTCACCAGGTAGGAATTACTACGCCACCAACCACAGCTCTGTAATTATTGGCAACCCAACTTTCAGAAAAAGTATGTGATTCAAGACTGAGCACGTTCGTGACAAAACTGCCCTTTGCAGAGGTGTTTGCTACTAAGCTAAAATGTAAGCGATCCCGACATGGTCCCTTCCAGCGGAGTTGGTGAAAACCGCAGCCTTAGTGGGAGATTAAGAACCTTTTGATCAAAACCAGAATGGATGACAGAATCAGAGTGGACAGAACAGGCAGAGCTGTTTCAGTCGGCTTTAGTCGGCTGCAGAAATCATACAAGGGCATAATTTGAGAAGTTTAAAAGTAGAGTAGTATAGGATCTAACAACCGAAACACGGCCCACACGTTTCGGCAACCTGAGACAAGGCTTCTGCCAATGACGGAAAAGGAACATTTATGGAACACCTGATATGTGCAAAGTCATCTCTCAGACAAGAGCCCATTTAAGGACTTCTAAACGATGATGGCGGATTTGGCCTTGTAGCTCAAAATAGCACGTCATTCTCGGATTCTAAGTAAATAAGAAATATACTCAATACGTGGAAGGGAGGGGCAGGTTAAAAAAGGGGGGGAGGTAGCAATAAGGGAAAGATGCATTTTTAAAAATTCTTAAACAGATAATCAGATTCTTTTTTCAAGTAAAACCTTTTCATCTCCGCGGCTCAGAACTAATAAAAACTAAGGAGTGATAACTCCTGGAAACAGACAAACTTTAGCAATGAAATACAAGCGAGTCCCGTAACATCCGAAAACACGTGGCGGGGGAGGGGAGCTGGCGGCTGGACCAAGGACTCCCACTCCCACCAGCCCTTTCGGCAGCCAAGTATAGCTGTGGAGGGCCAGTCGGCGCACGGCATTTCGGAGCTTGTAGTCTTCTCCCGGCACCTCCCCGTGGGTTTGCGACGTTTAGCGACTGTGGCGCCTGCGCGCGTTGGGCCGGCGGGGCTAGGGCCGTGGCGGCTCGTGCCGGGTGATGCTAGGCGTATCCCTGGGCTCCAGGCTGTTGCGGGGCGTGGGTGGCAGGCACGGGCAGTTCGAGGCTCGAGGTGTCAGCGAAGGTGGCGCAGCCATGGCGGCAGGGGAGAGCATGGCTCAGCGGATGGTCTGGGTGGACCTGGAGGTGAGCGAGTCCGGCTGGGGGTGCGGGGAGACGAGCAAGGGACCGAAGGACCCACCTGTTCCAGGAGGCGGCGGGGGTCCGGGTGTCAGGTGAGGCAGGTGAGCACAGCACCGGGAGCCCGAGCTAGGAGTTCTGCGCGGTTCTGGGACTGTGTTGAACTATGGGGTTTCTTTCCATCTGGGTGGAGCCATCCGTGTGTCTTCCCTCTCAGCAGCCTCGACCTCCACCCAGGTGTGAATTTGCCTAACGCTCTAGTGTCTCTGGCTCAGGATCAAGGGTGGGAGTGAGGACAGCGACTTGAGCGTCCCCTCATCCTTCCCCCCCCCCCCCACGCCTTAAAAAACTAGGTTGCTTAAGCTAGTTGGTACTCAGGAGATGACTCAGCCCTACCCCTCATTCCATAAAAGAGAAAATTGAGGCCCCAGTTGAAGATTCAAGTTACTCAAAGGGCACTGGGAACAGAACCCTTTTTAGTTTTAACACATTCATACCTGGGCCTGCCTCGAGCCCCAGTTTTCTCCTTACAAAAAGAGTTTAGTTGTTAACTTTTTATGTTAGATTATGATAAAAGATCAGATGTTGGAACAAATAGGAAACTTTCATAAACTTCAGATAGGTAATGTTAGTGAGCTCACTTTTCTGTAATTGAGTGTGGTGTCTATCTTGTTTACCTTGTGACTGTTCCCAGGACAAACACATTTGCCAATAGCTCTAGCTCCCTGGTTATAGTGTCTGTTGCAGTTTCTGCAGCTTCCGAGCGCTCAGAACTCACTACCTCCATTCTGCGCAGGAATCAGCCATTGCTGATCCTAGAATGCAAGTGGGGTACGCACAAAGGTATCTCTATTAAACTTGGGCAGAAGAGGTTTACAAAAAGTGATTTCACGTGTTATATGCTTTTTTTTTTTTTTTTTGCAGATGACAGGATTGGACATTGAGAAGGATCAGATTATTGAGATGGCCTGTCTGATAACCGACTCTGATCTGAACATTTTGGCTGAAGTAGGTGATGCCGTGTAAATACATTCATACCACTTAAAGGGCACTGGGAATCTAAAGATGGCTTCTTCCACTCAGATTGAAAAATTTAGTGGATTGAGGTCTATGTAGATTAAGGTTCACCATATCATGCTAGGACATGTTAGAATTGGTACTTGGACCAACATTGAAGTAGAACCAGTTATAAGATTTTTCAATTGAAATTTATAGAAACAAAGGTATCTTTTTCTTCTGAGGGCTAAATAGCCATGAAGGTTCTTATGGCCATCAGTAGGTTCTGTTAATGATGCTCTTTTTATACCTGAAGACATTGGGTTACAGAAATCTGGGGGACTTAGCTAGGTTTTGGGGAAGCTGGTTAAACTACTCTCCAAATCCATGGTCTCAAGTGCACCTAACCAGTAGTCCAGCCAGCTGTGGTCCTGTCAGGTGACCTTTTCCAGAGTTTTCCATCTTTATATCATAGCTTTGACTTTAATTCCATATATAGTCATCCCTTCACTGCTCATAGGGGCTCGGTTCCAGGATTCCTCTGTAGGGACCAAAGTCTCATGTGCCTACATCCTTTACCTAATGCGTACTTGGAATCACCTCTAGATTGCCTGTTGTCATTCTTCCTGCAGCATGCCTGTGCAATGTCTGTGCATGGAAGTAGTTTTTACACTAGGAATAAGGAAAAAAAAATCCATATACGTTCCTAACAGACAGATGATGTTAGGTCTGAGTTGGTTGAATCCTCACAGACAATATCCATTGTTCCAGATGGCTGGTTGCCTTTTCAGCTGGATGTGTGCTTCCTGCATGGCTGTGTTAGGGTCCTAGACCATTGTTGATGCACTTCTAGACACTTCTGAATTTGTATCCCAGTACCTTCCTGTATCAGGTGTCTCACAAGCACCCATAACTCCAGCTCCAAAGAACTTGGCGGCCCTTTTCTGGCCTCCATGGTTACCTGCACCAGACACATACATATATATATAGGATAAAACTGCACAACAAACAGAACAACAACCAAACCCGCAGAGAGTAGGGATGCGGTGGAAAGGGGAGTCTTATTAATAACACGTTCTCAGAGGGTAGGCTGGATGGATGCTGGAGCGGTAGACATCTCCTAAACCTAGTTAGAACTTCTTTTTATTCCCTGGTTAGGCAGAGGAGATAAGGCATTCTTAGCTGGGCATGATGTCACACGCTTTGCAAGGCAGAAGCAGGCAGATCTCTCTGAGTTTGTGGTCTGGCTGGTCTACAGAGTGTCAGGTCAGCCAGGACCACACAGTGAGACTGTCTCAAAACAATGACTGCGGCAACAACAAAACTCAAAAAAGAACGAAAAAGGGACATTAGAGATGAATCCCTGTCTTGTAGTGGCATCAGACCTATCTAACATCTGGAAGAGAACCAGAGAATATTTCTTGTAACAACTTCTTTAAAACTTAGAAGTAATTGAATCAAGCACCGAACTGTAGGTTGGCTTGCTTATCTTTCTGGCTTGCAGCTGACCGATGATTAACAGTCAAGTGTTGTTATTTTACCAGCTCTGCTTAGCCTTGGCCAAAGAAGTATTTTTCTTTTAGATTCTTTGACGACCCAAAGTATGATTTAATGGATCAGTTGGTTGATCTGTACCCTGGGGGAACTTCGGGTGTGTGTCCATACAGTTGCTCATGAATAGAGGATTTGTTTAATGGCTTAAGTCAGATGAGGATAAGGGTGCTAAAGAAAATACTTAAGAGATGTCAATTGTGTGGAAAGTGTGTTTTATTCTCATGTGAGGGTCTGAGGAATGTGTTTTTTGGTTTTTGGCTTTTTTGTTTTGTTTTGTTTGTTGTTTTTGCTGCTAGAAGCATCCTGTTTTGCAAGCTTAATTGAATGTCTTAGGTTGCCAAAGGGCAGTCTAGAAGAAGTCAGTAGATTTGTAGTATGTCTTTTCTGTACTTTAGTTTTTTTAAATGTTTGTTTTATTTCTCCACCGAGATTATCAATATCTGTTTTTGTATTTGGCTACAATTCAGTTTCAGATAGTAGGCCTGTTTTAGACTAGCTGTTCAATTTCAGCTATAGGAGCTCAGCAGGGCCTTTGCTTGCTGCCAGTCCTAGTGACCTGAGTTCAATCCTTAGGAACCACATGGTGGAAGGAGAGGACCAATTCCTGTCCTGTGTCTTACACACACATATACACACACACACATACACACACACGTGTGTGTGTTTTACACTTACATTCTTGCATAGAAATAAATAAAAACTCAATATAAATTTTAAAAAAGGAGATAAGCTGTGTTGATTAAACTTGAATTCCTCAAAGCAATTGAAATCCATTTTTACCACCTTACTAGTCATAATTCCTTGCATTAAGTAACAGTCTTCTGCAGAGTTCACATAAGTTGCCTGTAATTTCTTGCATTCTGTTAGCCCCTGATGAGGAAAGCTAGACCTTCTTATGACCTTTTTCTTATGAGGAGTGGTTAGCTTAGTTCTACTGGTCAGGCTTCCTGTTAGACTCTGGAGTGTACTGGAGGACTGGCAGACTGACTCAGTGGGTAAAGGCGCTTGTGACCAAGACTGATGACCTGAATTTGATCTCAGAACTCAACTGGTAGAAGGAAAGAACTGTCTCCCACAGGTTGTTCTTTGACCTCCATGATGATTCTGTTACAAGTGTGTGTGTGTGTGTGTGTGTGTGTGTGTGTGTGTGTGTGGCGTGCAGATAAAATTTAAGGGCCAGAGAGATAGCTGAGCAGTTAAAGCAATGTACTGCTCTTACAGAGGACCTGAGTTCAGTTACCAGTATCTCTGATGGGCAGCTCACAGTTTATAACTCCAGCTCCAGGGGCGCTGTGCTCGCTGGCCTCTAAGGATACCAGCACACATGTGCAAAGGCACACACATGTACATAACTAAAACGAAATCTTGAAAGACTTTCTTAATTTAAAGAAATTTGTAAATGGAACTGAGAAGTTGAGGGCCAGTTTTTTCTTCAGATATTAGTTATATCTTTAAAAATATTAGCTTCTTAAATATCAAACTAGAACTACAGATTATAACTTGATTCCCAGGACTTGTATAGCAATCCGTTGTCTATTTGATTCTCTTCCTCAGTTCTATCTTCTCCAAAGTGTTTGTATTTTCTTCATATTTTGTATGCAGATATCAATATGTATTTAAAAAAGAAAGGATGTTGTCGGGGTAACAGCTTAGTCAGTAACGTGCTTGCTGTAAAAGCAGAGTACCCTGAGTTAGATCCTCACCCCGATGAAAGAAGCCAGCCTGGTGGTGCACATCTGTAACTCCAGTTCCAGGGAGGTGGAAATAGGGGTCTCTATGGGGGCTTGCTAGGTAGCCTAATTGGCAAGCCGTAGGTCCCTCGGTGGATGGCTCCTGGAGGAACCACACCCAAGATTGCCCTCTGACCCCACATGCTTGTGCATATACACCCCTCTCCCTAATACACCCATAAATAAATACAATTTGAAAGTAGGGTTATTTCTGTTGATTCTTACGTAGCTCTGGCTGGCTTAGAACCTGTCCTGTAGACCCAGCAGCCTCAAAAGTCGAGGAGATCCGTTTCTGTCTCAGTGATTAAAGGTGTGCATCACCATGCCCAGCCTCTGTTGATTTTCCTGGTGACTAATGGCTTTTCCCACCCACAGGGTCCCAACCTGATTATCAAACAACCGGATGAGTTGCTGGACAGCATGTCAGATTGGTGCAAGGAGCATCATGGGAAGGTAACATTACCAAATAACAAGAGTGCTGCTTTGGGGATCAGTCACAAGCTTGTTGCTCCCACATCCGAATCCTGTGCCCTTGGTGGATGGTGTTATGAAAGGGTTAGAGGAAGATGGCTTGGCAAGCCTGGGCAGCTGCTTGCTCGTTCACTTTTCATCTTTGGGACCTCTCGAGAACACCTTCTCCCGAATGTCCTCTTTTTCTCTCTTCTACACTCAGTCTGTCGCGAATGCATTGCGGAATTCCAAGTGTTACTCAAGTCAGTCTTATGGATAAGGTTAGACCTCGATCCGCAGAGAAGGGGACTGCCAGAGATTCCAGCCTTGGACTCTGAGCGCCATCTTTGCCGCTCTCCTCTTAGCTGCCAGAGATTCCAGCCTTGGACTCTGAGCGCCATCTTTGCCGCTCTCTTAGCTGTCAGAGATTCCAGCCTTGGACTCTGAGCGCCATCTTTGCCGCTCTCTTAGCTGTCAGAGATTCCAGCCTTGGACTCTGAGCGCCATCTTTTCTGACTGTGTGGAAGTGATCCTGACAACCAGGAACATACCTTCATTTGGTTTGGAGTCTTTTAGAAGCAGCACTGGTGTAAATATGGCAGCTTCAGTTCAATCTTGAGCCCTCCCCCCCAAACTGGTCCAGCTGTGGTTATATTTGCCCATTTTTAGAAGTGAAGTTTCATTTCTAGATGCTTTTGAAAACTGACTTCATGTGTTTCTGGTGGGGCTGGGGATTCTCTCTTGCAGTCTGGTCTTACCAAGGCAGTGAAGGAGAGTACAATTACATTGCAGCAGGCAGAATATGAGTTTCTGTCCTTTGTACGACAGCAGACTCCTCCGGGGCTCTGTCCACTTGCAGGTAAAATCCAGTCCTATGTCTGTCTTGTAGATAGTCCTCTATAATAGTGGTTAAAGAGGCCAGGGAGCTCCCGAGTTCCAGAGAACCCAGCTGAGGCCATCCTTGCCCTCCACCCACCCTGGTTTGAGTACACGTCTCACGTTTGTGTATTGGTGAAATGGCTTGGATCTCGATCTGAGCAGTGAGAAACACAGACGAACTCAGCCAAAACTCCCCCCAGATTTTTATTCTGGAAAAAACTTCCAAATGCACAGAAAAGTTGGGTTTTGTCATCGTTAACCTTTGTCACGTTGGTTTTCCTTTTTTTTTTTTTTGCTGCTTTTGGACATTTGAAAATAAACTGCAGGCTTTGTGATACTTCCTTCCCAAAGTCCCTCTCAAGCAGCTCCTAAGAGTAAGGACATTTTCTCATGTAACACGGTATTATTGTTGCATTGGAAATTATTAGCACCCTTTAAGGATATCCGTGGTACCCAGCCTACATTTGAAACACCCTAAAGTGTCTGTTTTTGAACCAAAATTTAGTCAGTGCTCGTATATATTTTATTTGGCTATTTTGTCTCCAGTTGGTTAGTCTAAAGTCATTGACCTGTGTCCCCCCCCACCCTGCCTCACCCCTGTGACATTGACTTTAAAGAGACCAGGTCTGTTATGCGAGAATTTTTAAAGGGTTGGTTGTCAGAAGAAAGGGAATATTCTGGGAGGGCGTGTTTGCACTTGTGTATGTAGACTGAGACGGTAACTTAACACTCGAAATACAAAGAAAAGTTTGGGCATTATATATGAGATCATATATTGTATCTTTTTTTTCTCCCTTAGCCGATGCGGCTGATGTCATTTTAAAGTTCTCGTTTAAAATCCAGTGTTTATAATATAAATCATTGTATGAAAACCTGAATATGGCTATGGTTTGTCAAAACTATTGGAATGTAAAATAAAGGTTTGTCTACTAAATGATTCAGTTAAATTTTTAGTGTTAGTAGTGTGGATTTCGTGACACTGGGAACAAGTTTGCATGTCCGGTATGAACTTGAAAAGTGACAGATTTAAACGCTTTAAGTTCATGGAATGGTAGAAGATCATTCTGCCCAGGAGAGGCCGCTTCTGAGTTTTTTGCGAGCTAGACTGGTGACCTGCCGGGAATCCATATATTTGTAAACTAATCGGAAGTACTCAGATTTGATGGCGACATCAGTTTTTAGGAACTGTTTTTAAAAAAAAAAATTAACTTCCGTCTTCAATATGACCTGTGAATGTTTATGTCATGCTGTACACTGTTAGAAACGCGCAGACGCGGTATGCTTCGTGTCTTTCTAGGGAATTCAGTTCATGCAGATAAGAAGTTTCTTGACAAATACATGCCCCAGTTCATGAAACATCTGCATTATAGGATAATTGATGTGAGCACTGTGAAAGAGCTGTGCAGGTAAGGGCTCTGCTTAGGATCTGTTCTATCGCCTCCTTAGCATGTTTTAATGGAGAATTTGTACAAAATAGTTGAGTAGACTGGAGGGTGCTGAGTGGGTGTGTGTCTTCCTCGCCCCAGTCTCATTTGTACGGGCTCTTATTTATTCGGAGTGGTGAGGCGTGGGAGAGATGTCAGAAGTCTTCCACACAGATGTCATTAAACCTTTGTCATTGGCCTACCCACTGGGAACATAGAGATGAAAAGCCCTTCAGTAGCTCGATCTAGTGAGTTGACAGAGGTGTAAAAAAACACCCTAAAAATAAACTGCCTGGTGATTTGTGTGATGGGAATGTGCATGCAGAATATGGGGGCTGGGGGGAGCTCAGCGTGTTGGAAGAAAAGGGGGAATCAGAAAGTTTTATCCAGCACACAGCCTTTCAGTGAGACTGAAAGAGGTTTGAATGAGGAGAGATTCCTGAATGCAAGCAGAGATAGGAGGATGCTAGGGAGTTGAAGGCACAGGGATGCTGGGATGTAGCACAGTTAGAGTGTTTGCCTAGCATGCAGGGAGTTCTAACTTGAAGCCCCCAGCACTGCATACACAGGAATGTTTTAGTGCACACCTGTAATTCCAGCCCTGGTGAAAATGGAGGCAGGAGGATCAGAAAATCAGGAAGCCAGCCTGGCTACGTGAGATCCTGTTTAAAAAAAAAAAAAAAAAGAAAGAAAAGAAAAGAAAAGAAAAAAAGATGTATGTTCAAAAAATTACAGATTATTTGTTAATGTTGAAGTGGAAGGCTTGAGATTGGCAAAGGTGCAGTGAGAACAAGGCTGGACCAGAAAAGGCCTGCTCAAGATGTTTGATTTCATCTAATAAGGAATGCAGTTCCTTTGAGAAAGCGTTACGGAAGGGTGAGAAAAATCAGATTGTGCCGCTCAGAAAGTGGCAAGGAAAGTGGTGGGAAGAAAGGGGCCGGATATCATCTCAGGGACTGAAAAACAAGTGAGGGAAATGGCCGTTGGGTCCTGGGAAGGGATTAAACATTTGCCAAGGGCAGCAGATGTGATGCTTCGTGAGTGGATGAGGGAGCGAGGAAAGAGAAGCCAGAGAAAGGGGTTGACATTTCTGGCTGAAGCAGGTGGATGGTGGACCTGCTCCTAGGAGGAGCAATTGAGAGTAAGGGCTGCATTTGAGGGTGGGAAGGAAGGATGTGTGGTCTTCTGTATATTTAATTAGAAGTGTCGGGTGGGTCAGGTGGAGATGCTCAGCAGACAGTTAGATATGTAGGACAGAAGTTGTGGCGAGGCCTGGGTTGATGTTAGAGACTTAGGAATCCCCTACATTGACAGACTTGTTTCAAAAGAGTTTCTAATGTGAAGAGAGGAGAAATCATTGAAGAGGTTTGGGATATAGCTCAGTTGGTGAAGTCCTCCTTAGTCCGTGGGAAGCCCTGGGTTCGAATCCCCAGCACCTCAAGCCAAGCGAGGTGCCTGTGATTGTGGTCCTCTGGAGGTGGAGGCAGGAGGACCAGGAAGGCAGCCTGGCGTACCTGAGACCCTGTATCAGACAAACAAAAGCCAGTAGCCAGATGACTTGAAGGTGATTGCTCAGTGTGCTGGAGACAGCTTCCTTTGAGAGTTTATGATTTTTACTGTGTATAGACGCTGGTATCCAGAGGATTATGAGTTTGCACCGAAGAAGGCAGCTTCGCACAGGTAAGATTGGGACTGAGGGCTGGCACACACTTAACCCAAGTCCTGACTTAAATAATAACCTCTCTTCTATTCTTTATTGGGCAAAATAAAGTCGTGGAAAGATAGCTTTCCGACAGTAAGGGTCCCAAGGATCTGGCTAGGCTTCTAGATTGTGTTCTCAGCATGGTTGTTCTTTGGCAGGGTTTTGTTTTGCCAGGGGAGGGGGTTGTTTTGAGCCATATAATCTGTTATAATATTAAAGCTTGGTTTGGAAGTAAGACAAGCAATTTGTGACCTTTGTAGAAGCTAGCACTGTTAGCTCCCTTCTTCCAGAGGATGCAGGTGCCTGGCCATCTGAAGTCAAGACACTGTAAACTTTTGTATCAGGCCATTGTCCTACCTAGACACATTGCTTTTTGGGTGTGTCTATGCTTGCAACCTCAGGCCCACACTGTTTCTTTTACATTTTGGAGCCATTTAGAAAGAAAAGCTGACTGGTGAGGACAAAGGAAGCATTTGGTTTACTGATTTACTTAGTCGATAACATTGAATACTGGTCTACTTAACTGGTCCTCTGTAGTGTACGGTTTGAGGCATCCCAGAAAGACCAGTCCCTGAGCTAGAATGGCCTTCTATTGTGTTCACAGGGGGCATCCCCAAATGATAGTGTACTACGTCAGGTCTCCGATACTTTATCAGAAACAATGGAGGTTTGGAATTTTTTTCAGATCTTATTGATTTTCTTTTTCCATTACTTGTGTGTGTACACTTGCGCACACGTGTGTGTGTGTGTGGATATGGTGCATGGGTGAAGATATGGAGCCGAGTTTTAATGGTTGGTCATGGGAGTGGAACTCGGGTCATCAGGCTTGGCAAAAGTGTCCTTACCTCCTGACCCATCTCTCCAGCTCTTCAGTTTAGGAAGCTGAGGTCACCTACATTGTTCATCATCATGCCCCTAAGTAGATCTGATGAAGACTTGCCTCCGTGATACACTGGACTTTCCTACAAAGAAATGTGGCTATTCATGCAAGATGGCATAGCTCATAAGTATATGTAAACTTACGCCAAGACTGGGCCCAGCTTTGCCACACTGCAGGTCCTGAAAATGCTTTGAGAATTCTGATCTTTTTCTGGGTTCAGTATTGTGATAAGAGATTATGCATTGTTGGGGCTGAGGAGATGCTTCAGGTGGTAAAGCACATAGTTCACCAGAAAAATAGCACACCTAGATTCCATCCCCAGAACCCACAGTGACGTGCTGGGTGGTGCACACTGCTCTCAGCACTGAGGAGGCAAAGAAGGGACCCCCAGCATCCCATGGCCGGCCACTCTAGCCTAGTTGGTAAGCTGCAGGCCAATGGGGGACCATGTCTCAAGAGTGGGTTGGCATCCTTAAGGACGTCATCCTGGTTGACCTCTGACCCACAAATGCATATACACATAATGTGTGAAAAATGTGTTGTTAACTAGAGGGGATATAGGTATGTATGTATATCTCGAAATGATATTTCAAAATTATTTTTGACGGTACCATACATATTTACAATCTCCGTCAAACTACCCCATATTCCCACCCTTCCAAGTGTCACTTCATTCCCCACTTCCCTTCTCCTTTGAAAGGTCCCCCTCCTAGTCTTATAGTTTGGTTTTGTGTGTGTGTGTGTGTGTGTGGTGTGTATGTACATGTACACATTTGGGGTTGAGACAAGGTCTCTCAGTATAACCCTTGATATCCAGGAATTTGCTATTTAGACCAGGCTACTAGCCTCAACCTCCTGAGTGTACACCACCACACCCATTTTCCCTTTTTTTTTTTTTTTAATAACCCACTGAGTTCAGTTAGTGCTGCCTGCTCATGCATGGATGTGGGGTCATCCACCAGAATATGAGTGGCCCTGCCATGAGGAAAAATGACCCCCACCCCTGCAGCCATCACTTGCCAATGGCTCCTCAGCTAGGGGTGAAAGACTATATTTTTGAGTTTCAATCCTCTATCATACCTATATGACTTAGGAAGAAAGCGGATTATTGCCTTTGTCATGGAAATGGATACGTTAAAACCCACCCCAGCACTGATGGGCACACACTGAATTCTCTGGAAGAGGCCCTGAGCCTACCACAGTGTATAGATTTACTTGCGCACCATTTTCATAATCTTGGTCACCTGACTTCTCAGGCTTCAACAGCGGAGAAACAGCACGTCAGGGAAGCAAGGCTGTTAGGTGGAGGCAGGCTGCCACGGGTCATGGCACATATTAGCATAGAAAGCAGGCAGAACCACCTTTCTGACTAGGTACCCTCTGATAGTCTGATAATCGGCCTGAGTCATGAGCTGCCGAGAGTATGAGGGTATATTCTGTTCAGGGACACCCCGAAGTTTTCCATAGTGTTTCCCAGACTCTGGTTCGTGGCTTCTGGTAAGTATTTTGTGAATGCGCTTGGTTACGTCGCAGAGATAGGATATGTGTAGTACAGGTTCTTCCTAGGAATCCATGTACATATTACATTAGTAAATGTTTTGGAGAGAACCTCAGAAAGGAAATGGTTAACTTCTTCCTAAAGTCATTTGAAGCTGAGATCCCCTCCACCTCAGACACATCCTAGACCTCTGAAATAGTGGGGATATTTAATCTCCTACATGTAAAACATAAAATAAAACCAACCCCAGCTCCGGGGGCTTAGTACCGCCGAGGTGGTGCTTCTTTCTGCTCCTTTCTGTTCCCACTGTGGCACTCACACTAAGCAGTTCTGAGGTTGCTCGCAAGAAGCCGCTGTTTTCGTCTCTATGGCTTGGGACATTCTTTTTTTTCAGTGTGGTGTGTTTGCTTGTAGGGCACTCGATGACATTAGCGAAAGCATCAAAGAGCTTCAGTTTTACCGGAATAACATCTTCAAGAAAAAGACAGACGAAAAGAAGAGGAAAATTATAGAAAATGGGGAAAATGAGAAGACCGTGAGTTGATGCCAGCTCCCCAGCTGCACGGCCCACTAGTTCTCCCGAAGTCCCCTTCGTGTCTCTCTCCTGCTGATGACTCGGCAGAGCACCTTTTCTAAAGAAAAACACACTTTTCCAGTTAACTTCGAATCTCCAGAAGCCTCAACCAGACAAGACGGCACGATTTGTTTCTTCTAACCTGCTGTTTCCATTACGACACAGCAACTCCTTTGTAAGCTTCAGGCCACGCCCACCCCCTCAGTCCGCATCTGCCTTTGCTTATAGGCCATTCTTTTTGTTTGAAAAATGAATAATAAATAAAGCTAGTTCTATTGAAATGCAACCCTTTCTCTACCATGTATTCTTTAGTAATTTGGTCGTTGGGGAAAGAT
This sequence comes from Myodes glareolus, assembly GCF_982192425.1. NCBI lineage: Eukaryota > Metazoa > Chordata > Mammalia > Rodentia > Cricetidae > Myodes > Myodes glareolus. Next base: position 77,330,050 of record NC_142029.1, on the reverse strand, counting down.
TTTTTTTTTTATTTTTATAAAAAATATGGAACGCTTCACAAATTTGCGTGTCATCCTTGCGCAGGGGCCATGCTAATCTTCTCTGTATCGTTCCAATTTTAGTATATGTGCTGCCGAAGCGAGCACAGGGAAAGGTTTTTTTTTTTTTTTTTTTTAAGTAGTATGGCTAAGGCGTAAATCTCAAAACGCGGTTGGATTAAGTTGTGTGTTTCAGACAGGAAGTGAACGTACTCTCTGATGCTTTACACATCAAGAGTTGGATGAGGGGCTGGGTTGTGAGACGATTTGGGCTCATCATTATTCAATTAACAGCTGTGGGACGGACTGCTCTCCACTAAGTTAAGAAATCCAGGTAAGCACACAGGGTTCTGTAGCAGTCCTGATACTTTATGGGCTAGAAAATATGAATAAGGTAGTCACCATGTCACGTTTATAGACCAACGCTAGCCTGTGGCCGTAGGTTAGCAGCCAAGGAGGGATTTCAGTGTAAATATGTTAACTTCCCAATTTAGCTTGTCAGGGCCACAGGACTGAAACGACTTGCTAGTGGGGACAGTAGGGTCACCTGTAGAAGTGGCCTAGTTTCTTTGGGCACTTCAGTCTGACAAACAGTTCCTCAAGGCTGTTAGATGCCGGAAAGGCCTACAAGTGCCCTGCCTCTCACTGAGAACCACTTGAAAGAGAGACTTTTATGATGGTCTCACGTCTAATACAAGTTTGAGGGGCTGGAGAGATGGATCAGTGGTTAAGAGCATTGGCTGCTCTTCTAGAGGACCTGGCTTGATTCCCAGCATGCGAATGGTGACTCAAGGGATCTGACACCCTTTTTTGGCCCCTGTGGGTACAGGATGCATATGAGGCACAGATACGCATTCAGGCAAACACATAAATTAAAAAAAAAGTTTGAGTAGGTAAAGGGGCTTGAGAGGTGGCTCAGCAATGAACGATGCACTCTTTCTTTGTAGAGGACCTGAGTTTGGCTTCCAGCACTCTTGTTGGGTAGCTCACAACCACCAGTAAATCCAGCTCCATGGGATCCAATGCTCTTTTCTGGATTCTGAGGTCACTGTACATAGACACACGTGAAAATTTGACTAGATCAATAGTTCTCAACCTGTGGGTTGTGACCCCTTTTGGGGGTTGAAGGACCCTTTCACAGGATGGCATATCAGATATCCTGCATATCAGATATGTACATTATGATTCATAACAGTAGCAAAATTACAGTTACGAAATAGCAGTGGAAATAATTTTATGGTTGGGGTGTCACCACAGCATGAGGGACTGTATTAAAGGGTCACAGCGATAGGAAGGTTGAGAACCACTGGACTAGATGAAAACTTTTAAGTCCACAGCTGTATGTGACCTGTGTTATTTCTGTTCTCTGACGTGGCATATGCCAACATCCATTCTTTGGAAGGCCAGAACAGGTAGTGTGGTTAGGAATAGGGCTTCTGTCTCTTCAAGCGCCTGCTGTACAGGCAAGTTCAGGGACTCGAACCTCAGTTTCTGTGTCTGTAGAGGGAGGATGGTGTCACGTGATAATGACATGTGACTCACGAGTTGTTAGCCTGAAGCTGAATGCTGTGGCCGGAGAGCTACACTCTGTGCCCATGACACTGTAAGTCCCCATAACAACAGCTCCCTGGTACTGTTGAGGGAGGCTTCGTGTTTCCACCTCAAGTTGCCACATGTTATTCCTCAGAAACGCCACAGATTCTAATGCAAGAGTAGGTGCCAGGATGCCAGGAACCAGACACTGCTGATGCAAGCGGGGTTTCTCCACCCGCAGTGACCGACTGGTATCCCCATCAGTTTTAACTGTTTGAGCTATAACATTAAGTTAAAAGCAAAGATAAAACCCTCCCAGCATTAGTTCTTTGTCACACAAATAGGTGCCTTCCTGACCTAGTCCCCTGTTCCGTATCTTCACTGTCATCCTGAAATGAGGCCTGCCCGTATGACATCCAGTGGAATGAATGGCTGACATCCTGGCCTGGCGCGAGTCCGCGGAGGGGCGAGTCCGCGTAGGGGCGAGTCCGCGTAGGGGCGTGACGGCCCCATGACTACTTCGTTATCTTTCACTCTGCTTAGAAAATAAGGAGTTCTATGGATAGCGCTGGCACTTTGGGTCTCTTAGGGGATTCCTGAAGCTGTGAAGTGATTTCTCTAACATGAACTGCAGCACAAATTGGTTTAAACATAGCTTCAGCTCAAAAACCCATCAGCATGTGTGCCTCGCAAAGGCTGCTCCTCTTGGGGCCTTTCCCCAGTAGTTCTCTCTGAATGGTGATTATCCTGCAAGCTATATTCCTAGGGTGACTAGGTGTACTTCCCCTGCAGAAGAATCGGGAGGTGACAGCATCAAGTGATAATCTTCTTTAGCATTCCAGCCACTGTACTGTGTGGCAAGAAAGACTCCTTTTCCTTCAACAGTGTCTTCATAGAGAGAAGATGCCCGAGCGCTCTCATTTACGAAATAGTACATCTGTTCAGAAAATAAAACCAACCAGACAAAAATCTGACAAATGCAGACAGAAACTAATCTTTGGCTTTTTTTTTTTTCTTTTTTAAGACAGGGTCTTGCTGTATGGCCTTGGCTGTCTTGAAACTTACCATGTAGACCAGGCTGGACTTGAACTCACAGAGATCTGCCTTTGTCTACCTGCCAAGTGCTGGGATTAAAGGTGTAGGTCAGTCATCAGGCCCAACAAAACTGGACTTATGCATGCGAGCTGTAAAGGACAAAAGTAATAACTAGTCAAACCAAATGCACGGATCGATCGCCTTGTGGTGGTGCACGAGTGTCCCAGGCTCACCCACATAGTTTTGCGTTTTGGAAAATTAAAAAGCAATAGAGACAGTAGAAAATTGGTTGCTGCTACGATAAGCCATATGCAGCAGATTGATGATGGCAAAAGCCATTATGTTTCGTATCTGATGATGAGGGCAAAGGCAATTAGGCTATGTATTTATTGCCCTGTGCTGAGCATCTGTTATGAAGACTGAATTGCAGATATTTAAGCAAAACCTATCCCCTTTTTTAAAAAAAATTTGTTGTTGTTTGTGTTTCTCTCTCTCTCTCTCTCTCTCTCTCTCTCTCTCTCTCTCTCTGTGTGTGTGTGTGTGTGTGTGTATGTGTGTGTGTGGTCCATTTAAAAACAAAGAGAGTCTAAAAATGTAAGCGAAGACATCCTCTCTGGTTGAGCATCTGCTGTCAAGTAAAGGGTGATCAGCTTCCAAAGCCCTGCAGAGGTAAGGGTTATCTGCATCCCACTAGAAAACAGGTTGATCAGCATGGCAAGTTGAACATGGAGGACATGAGACATGGTTAGTTGTCAGGGTAATTTAGTGAGCTTAGTTTTGCATATGCGTTGGTAATTTAGGGTACATTAACAAGGGTGTCTCTAGGGGAACACGTGTTTCTGCTTGAGCATGGAGCAGAAACAGTGTCCTTGTGCAAATGAACAAACTCCCCGTGAGCAGCCCACCAGAATTCTTAGGGATCCAGGACACATTACATGACTTGGGTTGTATAACCCTCCGAGTATGTTTTTATCATTGTGGATCAGCGCACTTAAAAGTGACAGAAATGGTCAATTTTATCACACTTGTTCACATCCAACATGCATAATTAATTATGAGTCGTTTTCAGACTGATCCTATCTTAGGATCAGTATATAGCGGAAGCAGCTTGGGGGCACTCACCATGGGTAGCCTGGTCTGTGTGCTTAGGAAAAGTGCATCCTCTTGGTTCTTCATCAGAAGCAGGAAGTAGGCAAGTTGGGATGGAGGTGCTCGCTTTTCTGTCATTGTCAAAGTGGTCTAAGGAATTGATGTTTTGTTAACAAGATGAAGGATGGTTAGCAAAACCCCATTTTTCAAGAGGGTCCAGCCTCTTCACCCAGTGAGGTGAAAAAGGAGATGCCTCTGAGTTGTGTGTATTGGAGAGTCTAGGTGAATTCCATTTACGTAATTTACAAATTATATGGAATGGCCGGACAGTGGTGACGCATGCCTTTAACTCCAGCACTTGGGAGGCAGAGGCAGTTGAATCTCTGTGAGTTTGAGGCCAACCTGATCTACAGAGCAAGTTCCAGGGCAGCTAGGACTGGTGCATAGAGAAACACCCTGTCTCAAAAATAAAACAAAAGAAAAAGAATCCACAAAAACCAAATTATGTGGAATAATCTAGTTACAGACATGTATAATGTGGGATATCTTTTAAAATGTGTATGTGTGTGTGTGTGTGTGTATGTGTTTGTGTGTATGTACTGCATGAATTCATGGGGCATTCATGGTGCCCCATGAATGTGTGCAGAGGCCCGTGGAAGTCAGCCACCGCCCTGCTTTATCAATCACCCTCTGCTTCTTCCCGATACAGGATCTCTCACCAAACCTGGTAGTTAGCCATGCCCCAGAGCTTTTCCTGTTTGTACCTCTCCCAGTGATGAGGGCAGTTGCCACACTCTTGCATGCACAGTACGCACTCTGACCCACTCAGCCCTTTTCCATCTCTGTGTCTTTTACTTTCCCCTCTTTTAGTAGTATTCCGTTCAATCATTTTTTCCTATGCATTCTTTATTATCTTAGAGGTTCAAAGATACTTGATTGTCTACATCTATATTTTTCTGTTTTTAAGCTCTGTGAAATGAGGTCACGTGATGGTCAATCATTTTTGGTGTGCATAATTCAGAACCAGCAGACACTGAAAGAGCTGGGAAGCACAGGCAGTGGCATTGAGGGGCACCTGAGTAGACCAAGAAGCTGCAAGTTTCCGGAGATGTAGGTGCCCTTCTGTTATTGCTGCAGGGTTACTGCTTCCTAGAAAACTCGTTTCCTCTTCAGCATTTGCTTTGTATGCAGCTTTGGATGTTCTCGGAGGTAAAAACTGTGCATTTGAATAATCTCTGCAGCCTCTACTTTGCCAAAAAAGGATGTTACAAATACCGTCTGCTGTCATCACCATTTCATAGATGAATTTTAAAACCCGGACTGAGGATGGAAGTTCGGAAAGGAAGAACAGGTACTTTAAATGGGATGAACGTAATTTTGTGAAAATTCCCATTTTGCCCCTTTTGTTCATTATACTTTAAACTAACTAAAAAAGTGCGAATGTAATGTCAGTCCCCAGGTTGGAGTTTGGGACTTAAGAGTGTGTTTATGTCTGTCTAAAACCCTGTCATAGAAAAGTAGCAGTATGCTGTATCATCGCCATTTTATTTTTACTATTATCATTACTTATTATTATAATTGACAGAATTTCAACTGTGTAGCCCTGGCTGGTCTGGAACTTGCTATGTAGACCAGGCTGACCTGGAACTTAGAGAGACTGCTTTTTTGTTATGCCTAGATCCACAGAGTCTCCCAAAAACCAACAAGGAGACTGAGTCCCATATGTAAAAAGCAAAGAACCTTTATTTTATGCAAGTTTGCAAACTCAGTTTCTCCGCATGTCCAACGTGTTGGGATAAAGGGAGAGATCTGAGCTCAGAGTTGGGTTTTTATAGTAAAGGTGGGGGTGAGGGATTTCTGAGGCTCAAGACCCCCTGACTGGCTGACATTGTCTAGGGGTGTCCTGGTGAGTGTGCTGGCAGGTGATCCTATCTACAATGGTTGGAATATTAGGCACTTCCTTTGGATGGTCTGTTCTTGGGTGGTGCTTGGGTAATCTCAGTTTGTGGTTCTTTCTGCGACCAGGTATTGCTTCAGGGTAAAGTACTGAGACTAGGGCCTCCATTAAACTTATCAGTGGCTGAGTCCTACTCTGGCAGGTGAAAGTGGTTGGAAGTAAAACACTTCCTTTGGGTGGTCTGTTTCTGTTTAGCTTATCATGGCTGGCTCCTACACCTTTACCTCCTGAATGCTAGAATTAAAAGTGTACACCACCACACCCAGCTATTTAAAAAATTATTTTCTTCTTTGACATTTTCATGTGTGTATATAATACATTTTGGTCAATTTTACCCCCTATTACTCTCGCTCATCACTCTCCCATACTCACTGAACCCCCTCTTCCCAATAAGTCCCCCTTCTACTTCCGTATCTCTTTTGTTTGTTATTTTGTGACCCACCAAATTTAATTTGACTGCTCTCATGAGCGTATGTGGAGGATTTACTGTAGCATGAACAAGATACCAGTGGCTACAGAATTAAATAGAAATGGCTCCTCCTCCCCTGTTTATGCTGGAATATTGAATGTATATTGTGTGTAGGTCTTCTGCAGGTCATTACAGCTGCTGTGAGTTCGTGCAATGGCTACGTCATGTCCACACATTGCTGTCATCTTACCAGCTAATTGCGTAACATGATTTTTGCACACTACAGAGTGAAAGGAGGCTTGGTAGTCTAGTTGAGGCACGATGAGTGTGGTAATGACCTGGGAAGCAAGTGTCTTAAAATGCTTTGTCCATGTCTTCCTTACATCGGTCTTTCTAGGAGTGTGGCAAATCAGAGCATCCGTCGACTTTGTATTCTAGTGGGCAGTGTGTGCACACAGAGGAGCAGAGGTGATGTGCCTGGTAGTGGGCTGAGGACGATCAGCGGCCTCTTCGGGACAGCGGGTTTCCCCTAGGAGGCATGTTAGTCTGATTCAGAAAACTGTGAAGTGGTCTGAAGGTAGCAAGGGATGTGTTGTATTCTGGAGACTCTCAGGAAGTCAATTGGCAGAGCATAATAAATGAGGGAAAGGAGACTTCAGCTTCTACTGAAGAATTCCGTTGCCTTCTATTCTGTTGAAGCAAATGAGTTCTACTTCAGTTCTGTTGAGGTAAATGATGATGAGTAAGGGGATGAGGGGCTGTCTGGTCAACTGAAGCCCTAAAATATCTCAGTGGGTGTTCAGGCCTTAGGTTCCCTGTTAGAGGCCCAGAATTCTCCTTTAGGGGGGATCTTATTCTAGCCAAACACACAGGAGCCTGATGTGTGATTTAGGATGCTTACTAGTTTACATTGGAAATTTCCGTGTGTGTGTGTGTGTGTGGTGTGTGAGTGTGGGTGGGTGTGGGTAGGTGTGGGTGGGTGTGGGTGGGTGTGTGAGAGTGTGGGTGGGTGTATATGTACACAGGAACGTAGACTTCAGCGGTTGACATCAGCCGTCTTCCTCAATTACTCTCCATTTAATATGCTGACAAGGTCTCTCCTTGAACCTGGAGCTTCCTGATTTGTCTAGGCTGGCTGCCCAGGGAGCCACAAAGACCCATTTGTCTCTGTCTTCGCAGTACTGGATTACAGGTGCACAGCATCGAGCCATCTCTCCTGTGCTCTCCAGGACTCTCTCTCACATCCTTCCGTTTGCACACCAGGCACTTTCCTGACGGAACAATCTCCTCAGATCTAATACAGAGTGAAGATGGAGAAGACTCAGATCTGAGTGGGTTTTCAGGAGAACATAAAGGAAAAGAGGGCGGGGCCGGGGTGGGGGCAGGGGACAGTGGCCAATGAGTTCCAGGGTGAGGCTGAGCAGTGAAATGTTTAAGTTGGCTCTTTTGTACATTGTCGTTTATGGCCTTTACTTCGAATATGAAACGCTTGCTACCTAGCCTTACATTAGCTAGCAGAAAAGCTGAAGTGGGGCCTGGACAGCTGTCGTGACAGGGTGGACAGTGGTTCTCAGCAGCTGTAGTCCAGCAGTCATTGGTGGAAGATTCTAACTCTTGCTTATGTCACGGTGTGGGTGTGCGGGTTCACGCGGGTCTGTGACATGAACGCTCAGAGACACCTTAAGAATGAACTCAGCCTTGGCAGCTGCAGGGGTCCCAACCTCGGTGGACTGAAGCACCTTCCCTTAGCTCATTGCGTTTTTATTTTCATTGTATTTACACTTCAGCCAGTAGATTTCCATATCTCAAAACAGCGTGAATGAAGCTTCCAAAAATACAGGGCCAAGTGCAAATACTTGATTCAGGAGGCACCATGGTTCTCTGGGTTGCTCCCTAACCAAGTTTTGCATAGGCTTTGTATCCATGGGAAACTCTTAGACAAGATTCACACAGGGCAACAAAAGGTATTTGTAACACAAAGGATGGATTAGAGCTGGGTGCTAGGCCAGGTATGGCCCTTGGGGAGTTATGGCTAATGGGGGTTGCCTGCTAACTTGCACCAAGTCAGCAGGAAACTCTGCCACAGCTAACAGTGAAAATGTCAGGGAGATTGGGTTTTCTGTAGTGCAAAAAAAAGGCTTGATTTTTAAAAATTAAAAGTATTCATGCAAAAGGACACCCCAGAAGGCTACCATTCTGAGGATACTCATTTATTCGTGTGTGTGTGTGTGTGCGCGTGTGCGTGTGTGTGCGCATGTCATGGTGTGAGTGTGGAGATCTGAGGACAATTTACAGCAGTTTCTTTCCATTGTGTGGTTCTGACATCATCAGGCATGTAGCGTCTATTCGTGGGCTTTACTATTGTTATTTTTTAGACTTGGTCTTCGTTATAGAGGAGAGATTATTTAAAAATTTAAAATATGCCACCTGTACCTGGAGGAAAAGCTGAGTGTCTGAGCTCCCTGCTGGAGAGCCCTGTTCTCTAGGCCCTAGCCCTTGGAGGGGGGGCTTCCCCCACCTACCACAGCCCCAGTGACCAGGCAGCAGCATCCTCCCTGCCCCTCCAAACAGCCTCCGCCACTGCATCAGCTACCACCAGGACCACAGGCCCCACCTGCACCGATTGAAGGAGGAGATGGATAGAGGGCAGTGTGAGAATGCCTTCAAGAACATAAAAAGCAATATGGCAGCACCAGGAACTACTGATTCTACAACAGCAAGTTCTGAACATCCCAACTCAGATAAAGCAGAGGAAAACAACCTGGGGCCGGAGAGATGGCTCAGAGGTTAAGAGCATTGCCTGCTCTCCCAAAGGTCCTGAGTTCAATTCCCAGCAACCACATGGTGGGTCACAACCATCTGTAATGAGGTCTGGTGCCCTCTTCTGGCCTGCAGGCATACACACAGACAGAATATTGTATACGTAATAAATAAATAAATTAAAAAAGAAGAAGAAAACAACCTTAAAAATAAATTTATGAAGATGATAGAGGTCCTTAAAGAGGAAATGAAAAATTTCCTTAAAAAAAAGACAAGGAAAAAAAATCAGAAGAAAGCAATAAATCTCCTTAAGAAAACCAAGAAAAAAAATAATCAAACAAGTGAAAGAAAAAGTTCAAGATTTGAAAATTGAAATAGAGGCAATAAAGAAAACACGAACTGAGGGAATTCTGGAAATGAAAAGTTTGGATAAATGAAGAGGAACTATAGATACAAGCATAACCAACAGAATGCAAGTGATGGAAGAGAGAATCTCAGGTGTTGAAGATATGATCGAGAAAATAGATTCATTGGTCAAACAAAATGTTAAATCCAACAAATTCTCAACCTAAAACATTCAGGAAATCTGGGACCCCATGAAAAGACAAAACTTAAGAATAATAGGCATAGAAGAAGATTTCCAGCTCAAAGGTATAGAAAATATATTCAACAAAATCATAGAAAAAACTTTCCCAACCTAACGGAGGATATGCCTATTAAGGTACAAAAAACTTACAGAACACCAAATAGACTGGACCAAAAAAGCCCTTCACTATATAATAATCAAAACACTAAACATACAGAATAAAGAAAGACTATTCAGAGCTGCAAAGGAAAAAGGCCAAGTAACATATAAAGGCATAACTGTCAGAATTACGCCCAACTTCTCAATGGAAACATGAAAGCCAGAAGATCCTGGACAGATGTACTAAGAGACCACAGATGCCAGCCCAGATTACTATACCCAGCAAAGCTTTCAATCATCATAGATGGAGAAAACAAGATATCCCATGACAGAACCAGATTTAAACAATACCTAGTCACAAATCCAGCCCTACAGAAAGTACTAGAAGGAAAACTCCAATCCAAGGATGTCAGTTACACCCACAAAAACACAGGCAATAGATAATCTCACAGCAGCAAACTCCAAAGAAGGAAAACACACAAACACTACCACCACCACCAAACCCAGAAATAACAGGAATTAACAATCACTGGTGAAGCATTTCTGCACCCCATAAGCCCCTCCACCGACGTAGTAATTCAAATCAGACCAAATCAAACTGAACTAGAAAAAGTCCAGGTTTAATGGATACCATGTTCCTGAATGGTTTTCCAGCCCCCACCCTCCACCCCCGAGAGAAGATGGGGAAGGAAGACTGGAAAACCACATGTTTGTTCTCTAGGGTACAATTTAAAAACCGTTTGGGAGTGGTCTTAAGTATCTCTGGAAATGGGTCATCATTTGGCGGGTTTTCTCTGGGGTGGAGTCTGAACTAAGGCAATACCCAGGGGAGGGGGCTTGGGATAGAACTTCCACCAGAACATTCCAGACTCTTTGGATATATGGATGCCAGGGGCTTGGGTGAAGCCTTAACCCAAACATTCCAGACTTTTTGGGTATATGGATGCCAGGAACTAGAGTGTAACTTCCATCCAAACATTAATATCTCTTAATATCAATGGACTCAATTCACCTCTAAAAAGACACAGGCTAACAGAATTGGTATGAAAACAGAATCCATCCTTCTGCTGCATACAAGAAACACACCTCGACCTCAAAGACAGACATTGCCTCAGACAGAATAAAGGGCAGGGAAAAGATTTTCCAATCAAATGGACCTAAAAAATAAGATAGTGTAGCTATCCTAATATCTAACAAAATAGACTAAAATCAATCAAAAAGAGATGGAGAAGGACATTTCATATTCATCACAGCAAAAATCCATCAGAATGAAGTCTCAATTCTGAATATCTATGCCCCAAATACAAGGATATCCACATTTGTAAAAGAAACATTACTAGGAGCTTACATCACATATCAAACCCCACACACTAATAGTGGGGGACTTCAGTATCCTACTCTTCCCACTGGACAGGTCTGTCAGACAGAAACTTAACAGAGAAATACAGGAACTAACAGATGTTAAGACTCAGACAAACTTAATGAACATCTATAGAATATTCCACTCAAACACAAAAGAATATACTTTCTTCTCAGCACCTCATAGAACCTTCTCTAAAATTGACCACGTACTCAGTAACAAAGCAAACCTCAACAGACACAAAAAATTGGAATAACTCCCTGTATCTTATTGAATCACCATGGTTTAAAGTTAGAATTCAACAACAACACTAATTGCAGAAAGCCTACAAACTCATGGAAATTGAGCAACGCTCACCCGAATCATCACTGGGTCAAGGAATAAATAAAGAAGAAAATTAAAGACTTCTTGTAATTCAACGAAAATGAAAGTACAACATGCCCAAACTTCTGGGACACTATGAAAGCAATGCTAAGAGGAAAGTTCATAACTCTAAGTGTCTACACAAAGACGTGGAGAAATCTTGTACTAGCAACTTAACAGCACACCTGAAAGCTCTAGAACAAAAGGAAGCAAACTAACCCAGGAGGAGTAGACTACAGGAAATAATCAAATTGAGGACTGAAATCAATAAAATAGAAACAAAGAGAACAATATCCCCAAGAATCAATAAATCAAAGAGTTGGTTCTTCAAGAGAAAGCAACAAGATAGACAAACCCTTATCCAAACTAACCAAAAGGCAGAGAGAATATCCAAACTAACAAAATCAGAAAGGAAAAGGGGGACATAACAACAGACAAAGAGGAAATACAGAGACTCATCAGGTCATACTTTGAAAACCTGTACTCCACAAAATTGGAAAATGTAAAAGAAACAGATAATTTTCCAGATAGGTACCACATACCAAAATTAAATCAAGACCAGATAAACAATTTAAATCAACCTATAACCCCTAAGAAAATAGAAGCAATCATCAAAAATCTCCCCCCCCGTCAAAAAAAAAAAAAACAACCAAAAAAACAACAACAACAAAAAAAACCCAGGGTCAGATGGTTTCAGTGCAGAATTCTACCAGAATTTCAAAAAAGAACTAATACCAATATTCCTCAAATTGTTCCACACAATAGAAACAAAAGAAACATTGCCAAACTCTTTTTACAAGGCTACAGTTATCCTGATACCCAAACCACACAAAGAAATAATTTTTTTTAATATTTATTTATTATGTATACAATATTCTGTCTGTGTGTATGCCTGCATGCCAGAAGAGGGCACCAGACCCCATTACAGATGGTTGTGAGCCACCATGTGGTTGCTGGGAATTGAACTTAGGACCTTTGGAAGAGCAGGCAATGCTCTTAACCTCTGAGCCATCTCTCCAGCCCCAAAGAAATAATTAAGAAAGAATTATAGACCAATCTTTCTCATGAACATTGACGCAAAAATACTCAATAAAATACTGGCAAACTGAATTCAAAAACACATTTAAAAAAAAATCATTCACCATGACCAAGTTAGCATCGTCCCCGAGCAGTATAATCTGCCATATAAGTAAACAGAAAGAAAAAACACATCTCAGTAGATGCTGAAAAAGCCTTAGACAGCTTTCAACACCCCTTCATAATAAAGGTCTTGGAGAGATCAGGGATACAAGGAACATACCTAAGCATAATAAAGGTAATATACAGCAAGCCAACAATCAACATCAAATTAAATGTATAGAACCTCAAAGTGATTCCACTAAAATCAGGAACAAGACAAGGCTGTCCACTCTCTCCATATCTATTCAATATAGTACTCAAAGTTCTAGCTAGAGCAATGAGACAACAAAAGGAGACTAAGGAAATACATTTAGGAAAGGAAGAAGTCAACCTTTCATTATTTGCAGATGATATGGTAGTATACATAAGTGACCCCAAAAATTCTCCCAAGGAGCTCCTACAACTGATAAACACCTTCAGTAATGTGGCAGGATACAAAGTTAATTTAAAAAAAAAAAAGACCAGTAGCCCTCCTATATACAAATGATAAACAGGCTGAGAAAGAAATCAGAGATCACGCTTAACAATAGTCACAAATAGCATGAAATACCTTGGCATAACTCTAACTAAACAAGTGAAAGACCTTCATGATAAGAATTTTAAGTCTTTGAAGAAAGAAACTGAAGATATCAGAAAATGGAAAGATCTCCCATGCTGTTGGATAGGTAGGATCATCATAGTAAACATAGCAATCTCACAAAGGCAATCTTCAGATTCAATGCAATCCCCATCAAAATCCCAGCACAATTCTTCACAAACCTTGAAAGAACAATACTTAACTTCATATGGGAAAACAAAAAAAAACCCAACCCAAGATAGTCAAAACAATCATATACAGTAAAGGAGCTTCCAGAGGCATCACAATCCCTGATTTCAGCCTCTCCTATAGAGCTGTAGTAATAAAAACAACTTGGCATTGTCATAAAAACAGACATGTGGAGATCAATGGAATCAAATTGAAGACCTTGACATTAATCGACACACCTATGAACACCTGATTTTTGACAAAAAAGTCAAAATTATACAATGGAAAAAAGGAAGCGTCTTCAGCAAATTGATGTCGATACATAGAAGAATGCAAATAGATCATATTATCACCATGCACAAAACTCTAAACCAAACGGATCAAAGACATCAACATAAATCCAGTTACAGTGAACCTCATAGAAGAGAAAGTGGGACCAGGTGGTGGTGGCGCACGCCTTTAATCCCAGCACTCAGGAGGCAGAGGCAGGCGTATCTCTGTGGGTTCAAGGCCAGCCTGATCTATAAGAGCTAGTTCTGGGACAGGCACTAAAGCTCCAGAGAAACCATGTATCGAAAAACAAAAAAAACCAAAAAAAAAAACCAAAAAAAAAAGTGGGAAGTAGCCTTGAACACATGAACCACTTCCACTTTCTAAATATAACACAGGTAGCACAGACACTGAGAGCAACAATTTATAAATGGGACCTCCTGGAACTGAGAAACTTCTGTGAGACAGAGGACATTGTCAATAAGACAAAACAGTAGCCTACAGAATGAGAAAATATCTTCACCAACCCCACATCTGACAGAGGGCTGATCTTCAAAATATATGAAGAACTCAAGAAACCACATCAAAATACCAAATAATCCAATTAAAAAATGGGGTGCAGATCTAAACAGATAATTCTCAACAGAAGAATCTCAAGTGGCTAAAAGACATTTAAGGAATTGTTCAACATCCTTAGCCATCAGGGAACTGCAAATCAAAACTGCTGAGATACCATGTCACACCTGTCAGAATGGCTAAGATCAAAAACACTGATGACAACTTACGCTGGAGAAGATGTGGAGTAAGGGAAATGCTCCTCTATTGCTGTTGGGAGGGCAAACTTTTACAGCCACTGTGGTGTTTTCTCAGAAAATTGGAATTCAGTCTATCTCAAGACCCCAAAATACCACTCTTGGTCATATACCCAAAGGATGCAGACTCCTACCACAAGGACATTTGCTCAACTGTGTTCAAAGCAACATTATTTATAATAGCCAGAACCTGGAAACAACCTAGATGCCCCTCAACTGAAGAATGATTAAAGAAAATGTGGTACATTTACACAGTGGAGTATTACTCAGCAGTAAAAAACAATGACATCATGAATTTGCAGGCAAATGAATGGAACTAGCAAAAAATATCCTGAGTGAGGTAACCCAGACTCAGAAAGGAAAACACAGTATGTACTCACTCATAAGTGGATATTAGACTTAGTACAAAGGACAGCCAGCATACAATCCACAACTCCAGAGAAGCTAGGTAAAAAGGAGGATCCTAAGAGGAGGACACACATGGAAAGCCTCAGGAAGGAGAAATAGTTAAGATCTCCTGGGTAAAGTAGGGGTGTAGAAGGGAGGGGATGTAGGATGGGTACATGAGGGTTCAAGATGCCTGAATTGTGAGAGGAATAGAGAGGGAGAGCAATGAAAGAGATATCTTGATAGAGGGAACCATTATGGGATTAGGGAGAAACCTGGTGCTAGGTAAATTCCCCGGATTCAACAAGCTATGACTTCTAGCAATAGTGGAGAGAGTGCCTGAACTGGCCTTCCCCTATAGTCAAATTAGTGACTACCCTAATTGTCATCATAGAACCTACATCCAGTAACTGATGGAAGCAGATGTAGTGATCCACAGCCAAGCACTGGGCTGATCTGGAGTTCATTTGAAGAGGATTTTATGAGTAAGGGGTTAAGATCATGATGGGAAACTCACAGAGGCAACTGACCCAAACTAGTGAGAACTCACAGACTCTAACAGCTGGGAACCTGCATGGGATCCAACTAGACCCTCTGCATGTTGATAACACTTTCATGGTTTGATCTGTTGAAGGGAGCCCTGGTAGTGGGACTAGGACTTATCCTGGGTATATGAACTGACTTTTTGGAGTCCATTCCCTATGATGGGACACCTTGCTCAGACTTAATTCAGGTGGGAGGGAATTGGTCCTGCCTCATCTTGGTATGCCAGACTTTGTTGACACCCCAAGGGAGGCCTTACCCTTCTGAGAAGTGGAAGTTGAGGGGAGGGAAGGGAAGGGTGGAGCAAGGGGAGGAATGGGGAACTGAAATTGTTATGTAAAATGATAAAAAAATTAAATAAAAATATTTTACATACATATGGCTGTTTTGCCTGCATGTATATCTGTCTACCATGTGTTTACTAGGTGCCAGTGGAGGACAGAAGAGAGTATTAGATCTCCAGAAGCTGGAGTCACAAGTGGTTGTGAGTTGCCATACAGGAATTGAACATGGATCTTCTGTAAGATTAGCCTTTATTCTAAACCACTGACTCATATCTCCAGCCACCAGATGTATTTTTTAATATTGAAATGTAATAGTGCCTGAGTGACATATTGTTGGGAGCCACCTGGAGGCACAGGTGGTCCTGCAGTTTGGAGGTAGCCACGTGGGGCTGAGCAACCCTGCCTGCACCCTTGCCTGCACATGCTCAGACCAGCAGAATGGCATTAACCAATCAGGACAGCGTTCAAGCCGCTCCACCGTTTAAAAGCAGCTGCCTCGGGGCCCAACGCTCTCTCTCTAAGCTTTCTCTCGTCCCTGCTCTATCGTCCCTTCCCCCAATTTTCCTCAAGGGAATGCTCCAAATAAAGATGTGACCAGAGAAGGAATTCTCGTTTTTGGTGGGGTTCATTCCTGCTGGACAGGATGGCGCCCCGCAACTGGTGCTCGAAACTCCGGGACGCTGAGGGACCCTGACAACTACGCCGGGGGACCCTGAGAAAGCCCGGGAGAAAAAGCCAAGATCAGACACCAGCACAGAGAGCCTTGAATTTCAGAACTCTGAGAACATGGAGCGGTGAGTGACGTCGGTTGAAATCCCCAGAAAGGGGAGGAAAAGAAATGTAAAAAGGAATTTCAAAGGATAGGCCTAAATAGAAAAGAAAATACAAAAAAAAATCAAAGTTAAGGTATCTGAAAGAAGGTACAGAAAGCAACGGGGAAGAAAAATCCCTTAAGTTCAGTGCAGGAGGAATGTAAACAGCAGCAAAAAAGGCGAGGTAACTAAGGCGGGACTTTGAGGACGATGGGGTACGGGAGACCGCGGCTTCCGCTCCCTCTCCGTCCACCTGCGTACTCGCTGTTAGAGACTGGAGGCAACAGTCTCGTAGGGAGGCGGGCTTGATCGAGTTCAAAGACTGCCTTTCCTATTCTTAAAGAGCCACAGAGCTTTTGGAGGTGATTTTCGCCTAATTTTGTTAGAGAGCTCAGTCTCTGGCTCTCACGTACAAAAAACTTTAATTTTTGACTGAGAAAGACAAGCTGCTTGATCGTGCTGAGAGTGCTGGCGGCAGCCGGCCCGCCTTTGAGCGGTAATGCCTGATTAAAAACACGGAAGTGGGTCAGGCACGGTGGTGCACACCTTTAATCCCAGCTACTCAGGAGGGAGACGCAACCAGTTGCTGGCGGGGAGTTTGCTGGAGGCCTACGAACAGCCAGGTCACCATGGCGACGGGCGGGCTAAAGTCCGTGTGACATCAGAGGCTATATGTCCCGGCCTTCTGGCGGGGCTATGGTTTTTGGAGGACTTTTTCAGCACCTGAGCGGACTCGCCTGACTGAGGCGGAAGCTGTGTGGTGAGCAGCGGCGCCATAGAAGGCAGAGAGGAGCTGAATCGGCTCTGCGGAAAAACTGTGTTTCCATAGCAACATGGGCGGGCGGAGATGAGTTCCCAGAGAACGGGGCTCCGCGCGGGCAGACCGGGCAGGAGAAGCCCCCCCACGGGTGGGCAGATGCCCCCCTTGCCGGAGCTTGGCGGTGCGAGTTCATTGCCTGAGGCGAGGCAGGATGCACAGTTTGCAGATACAGGATAAACCAGAGAGCCCGCGCACGGCCCGGGGCGGAGCCATGCCTTTGGGCCATGCGGAGCGCGCCACAATGGGCCTCAGAGGCGGGGCAACCGCCGCTGTCTGCTGCTGCCGCTGCCGCTCAGCCACAGCCGCCAAGAATTCAGTCAGATAAAAACATTTGTCGCCAAGAATTCAGTCAGATAATAACATTTATCCCCCAAACATCGCCCCTTTGTCAGCAGGAAGTAGTCAGATGATCGATGGTCTACGCCCATTCTCCCTCAAAGAATTGGTCCTAATTATCATAATAAAGGCGCGTCAACCTGGTTACCATTACCTATTGCCTCTGGCAATGGGTGGAATAAAACAATGCTACCTAGAGGTTTTTCCATCTGAATAGGGGAGCTGGAGAGATGGCTCAGCGGTTAAGGGCATTGCCTGCTCTTCCAAAGGTTATGAGTTCAATTCCCAATGACAACTGCTTTGGTTTTTAAACAATAGAGGGGGACTACATTACCAGTGACAGCTTCCCCCAGAGAAAGGATTTCTCTTGCATTCTTTACACTTAATTTTTAATTCAAAATTTTGCTGGTACAGGCAAACAAGATTTGCTTTTTGAAGCAGAGACCTACAGGTCTCTAAGTTCAAAACCAGCCTACTTCCAGTACTGATTGTGCTGAATTTTTACACTGAGAGTTTTTAATACTCTTAAATGTTTAATTTGGGAGGAGAGTTTTGTTTATGTTTTTCTAGGAATGCTGACATACATCTGGATGCCAGCGAGACCGACCAGAGAGATAAAGAAGATGACCCAGTGGATGCTGAGTGTCCTGCTGTGGAAGATTCATGCGGAGACAGCAGAGATGACCTTCTGGGCGGTGCCAAGAGCAGCTGTTTCACACCATCGACTTGAGCAACACCCTGTGCAACCTCTTATCTCTTACTCTACTTTGCCTTTTCCTTCCTTAGGAATGGGTGGGAGCAGAGATATCCTTGGCATGCTGCGTCTAGGTGGGGACCAGATTGGAAAATAGTTTTGCCTTATTGCTCTTAAAGACAATAATTAGGGGGAGATGTTGGGAGCCACCTGGAGGCACAGGTGGTCCTGCAGTTTGGAGGTAGCCACGTGGGGCTGAGCAACCCTGCCTGCACCCTTGCCTGCACATGCTCAGACCAGCAGAATGGCATTAACCAATCAGGACAGCGTTCAAGCCGCTCCACCGTTTAAAAGCAGCTGCCTCGGGGCCCAACGCTCTCTCTCTAAGCTTTCTCTCGTCCCTGCTCTATCGTCCCTTCCCCCAATTTTCCTCAAGGGAATGCTCCAAATAAAGATGTGACCAGAGAAGGAATTCTCGTTTTTGGTGGGGTTCATTCCTGCTGGACAGGATGGCGCCCCGCAACATATAATGTGTCCATTATAAGTTTTAAAAATTAAAAAAATATTTTATCTGTATGGATAGTGTGCCTGTGTGTGTATCCAAGTGAGCTATATGTGAATGGTGGCTGAGAAGGTAGGAAGAGGATGTCAGATCCGCTGGGAACCAGAGTTCCAGACACCTGTAAGTTGCCGTATTCCCCATAGGCACTGGGAATCAAACCTGAGTCTTCTGAAAGAACGGCAAGTGCCATTACCACTGAGCTATCTCTGCAGCCCTGCTTGATTGTTTTTGACATTTATTTTGTTTTTATTTATGTGTGTCTGTATGTTTGTATGTCACATGGGTGCAGGTGCACACAGAGACCAGCAGAGGGCATTGGGTCCCCTGGAGCTTGAATTATGGATAGTTGTGAGCCACTTGATGTTGTTACTAAAGCTCAAATTTAGGTTCTCTGGACAAGCGGCAAACACTCTTAAGTGTTGAACATTTCTCTAGCCCATTTTTTTTTAATTCTTTCTCACTATATAGCTCTAGCTAGCTTGGAGCTGTTCATGTAGCTCAGCCTCGCTTTAAACACAAAGAGCTTCTGCCTCTTGAGTGCTGGGATTAATGTTATATAACTCCATTCCCGGCCTATGATTTTTAAAATTAATGCCAAAGTGTTTCACTTAAAATATATTTGTAACAGGGCAATATAGATGGCTCAGTGGGTAAGAGCACTAGCTGCCGAAACATGGGGACCTGAATTTGAATCCCCAGAACCTACATAAAAAACCCTACATGTGGCTGCAGCTCCAGTGCTGTATCTTCAGCGCTGTGGGGGTGGGAACATGATCCTTGGGACTTGCTGACTAACAGCCTAGCTGTAGGTTCAATGAGAGATCGTGCTTCCTGGGAATAAGGCAGAGTGGTAGAACAGGACCCAAGACAACATCGTCTGTTGGCCTGTGCACATGACTGCATGAGTGTGTGCATCTATACACCTGTGTGTGCATATACCACACAATACACATCACACACACAGAATATATATTTATATCTTTGGGCACACTTAAAATTTTTCCAGTAGTGTTTTATTTTGTTTGAACTCTTGAGAACTCCCCTTAAAACAAGTATTATTTAGTAGACTGTATTTTAGTGTTCATGTATACAGAATTGCTCAATCTATTTTCTCTTTCTTTTTATTATAATGGAGATGCATTAGACTCCCCACACATAGTTGTTATGCAGGTAATTTTTATGACAGTTATTGAATAAATTTGTTATTTGTAGCTTGAAACAACAAAATGTACTCAGATGAGTAAAAAGTAGCTTTACTGAAATTCCTGCAGTGAAAATAATTGTAAAACTGCAATTTGAAACTCTATTCTATTCTTCTCCTTTCCTATTATAGTCTTGATTTTAGTGTCTCTAGTTTTGAAAGTCCAAGGCTCCCTGGTATAATAATCATCCTGGGATCATGGACTATGATTTTGTGTTTATATGTGTTATTTGGTGTTAATTTAGACTACCACAAAGCAGCCCATTTCCTTGTCCTTCAGTGAACAGTACTAGAAGATATTCAAAGATAATTTTTGGCAACTTAAGAGGCAATACATGTTTTTCAATTATACCTATTTCTTTACTTATAAACCAGGTTTTTAACTTTTTATATGCTTATTGTACAATTGTCATTCTTCATGAATATTTAGTCTTTATTTTCTGTTATGGAAACAACATCGCTTTTTAAAGAATATAAAACCTATCTGAATGTTTAGCATACCACCATTCCTTCTTACAAACCCATCCCCAATGCAACATTTGCCTTTTAATTGCAACTTAGTCTTTTTCTTTACATTTTGAAGGTTTATTTTTCACTTCCATGTGATGTGTGTTTGTATGAGTGTATGTTTATGTGTGTTCAGGTGCCTGAAGGCCAAAAGAGGGTGTTGGATCCCCTAGAGATGAAATTACAGGTGGTTGTGAACTGCCTGACCTGACCACAGATGCTGGGAAGCAGCAAGTGCTCTTCACTGCTGAGCCAACTCTCCAGCCCTCTGACCCAGTCTTCCTGCCATCTTTCTGTGTTACTGTCAACAGCAAAAGTCCCCTGCTTTTCTCACTGCATGTTGAGTCTTCTTTTATTACGAAGATGATCTTTTCAGTGGTGGTCAACACAGATTGTAGAATTGAGTCGGAGGCTTGAAACATCCCATCTGATCAGACAAGTCTGAAATGATAGATGGGTCTGGAGTAGGTTCATTCTTAAGATGCAGTGGTGACCCCCAAGTTTATACAGATCAAGAAAATGCAACCTTCAGACTCAGTGTGAAATTTGCTCTCAGGTGACTCCAATACATATCATGAAACTTTATCCAAAGATGTCTGGGGAAACATTTATCTATAAGTGAGAGGTTAACATTGACATTTGTCAAAGGTCAGAGCTTCAGTGGATATACAGACTGCTAGGATTTCAGGATTAAAAAAAAAAATGTCTTAGTTGCTACCAAGTGTCTAAGTGTCTTAGTTAGGGTTTCTATTGCTGTGAAGAGACACCCAGACCATGGTAACTCTAATAAGGGAAAACATTTAACTGGGGTCTGGCTTATAGTTCAGAGGTCTGGTGATTACTGTCATGGCACGAAGCCTGGTGGTGTGCAGATAGACATGGTGCTGGACAGAGACGGAGAGTTCTACATTTGGATCCTCGGGCAGCAGGAAGGAAGAATGAGCCACTAGGCCTGGCTTGGGCTTCTAAAACCTCAAAGCCCACCCCAAGTGGCATACTTCCTCCAACAAGGCCACACCTTTTTTAGCAGACCACCCCTCCTAGTAGTGCCACTCCCTATGGGCCTGTTGAGGTCACTTTTATTCAGTCCACCACACTAAGTATATTATTTTTCAACTAAATCCAATCTGTTCGTTTTTTTCCCCTTTTGTTCACCAAAGCTAAACATTTTTTTTGGGGGGGGGAGATGTTTCTGTTGTTGAGGAAATCCATTCTAATACTTACCATGAAGTGGTCAGTCAGCACAGGCATCTCCAAGTTCCTCATCTGCTTAACATGATCCCAAAGGAACCAACTGTCCCAGAGTTCTGAGACCAGAGACAAACCCTGTGAGTGGGAGACAACGCTAGAGGCCATTCACAAACAAAACCCAAGCAGAGCCATGCTGAGACATTGGTGATGGCCTTCTTGTGTTTCTTGGAAAGAATGTCCCCTGCTCATGCGAAGATAGCCTGTTTATTTGAGGTGTGAGAACGATGGGTAAAGGTTAGGCAGGAAGTGTTGTGGTGGAGTCGCATCTGGAGGGGTTGACCTGAGCCCAAGGGTAAGTCCAGCCAAACCATGTGGTGTTCTGTAGGGAGGGGAGTTTTTATATGACTTTTGTGTGGCACAATGGCCACAGGGGTGCAGAAGGGAGGAAGGGTCTCATAGCCACAGGCCTGATATTAAAGAAATGTGGTTATCATTTCTAACTGGTTCTGTCCTCTAGGGGATATTTGGGCATGTTTGGAGACTGTTTTGGTTGGCACAGCTAAAAAGGGGCTATAGCCGACATGTAGTGGGTTATGGGTAAGGGATTCTACCAAAGAGTTTAAAATGCAGATGTTACCTCCCCCACATAGAAAAATGTCAATCCCCAATTGTAAGTAATGGCAAGAAGGTGAGACCTGGTTTTGTTTTATATTTTAATATAAATGTATATTATCATATTTAATATAAATGTATGTATATTATATTTTATTTGTTTTATTTTGTGTTTGTGTATGTGTGTGTGTGTGTGTGTGTGTGTGAGAGAGAGAGAGAGAGAGAGAGAGAGAGAGAGACAGTGCATGTATTGAGATCAGAGAACAACTTGTTGGAGTTGATTCTCTCCATCTACCAAATGGGTCTCAGAGAGCAAACTCAACATATAAGACTTAGCAGCAAGCACCTTTATCCACTGAGCCATCTTGCTGGCCCTTGTTTTAAATGTTGAACAGATATTAGCTCATTTAATCATCATGGCAACTGTGTTGAGAGCGTCTCATGTGTCAGGTGAAGAATGTGACGTGTGAAATGTCACACATTTAGTGGAGAGAGCAGGCCGGCAAGCTATGATGTGCAGATGCAGCCACTCAAGTTAGGAGCTGCCGTGGTAATACGAATTAAGGCAGATGAGTTTTCAGAGAACACAGTTGTTTCAACAGACAGGTACAGTTCATGATGAACTTTAGGTACTAATTAATATGCAAACACAAACCACTAGACATGTAATGAATAATTGAAATATAGTAGTATTTGAAGAAAGGCTTTAAGAACAATCTGAAGGGACTCTGGCCAGTTTGAGCATGGCAGGCATGGCTGTGGCGGGCCTTGTCCTCCTCGCCCATTTCCTGTCTTGCTCAAAAACTGCTAAATTACATCCCTAAAGCTAGCCACCAAGGTCTCTTTCATTGTTTGGCCACTTCCTCCTCCTGAGGCCAACAGCCAAGGTCCAGTTATCATTGTATTGAAGTCCAGCAATCAAAAGCCTTTGGCTCACCTTATTAACATGCCCAATTAAGATTAAACACATCTCAACATGGGATTTCTCATTTTGCCTTTGTAAACTGCCATTTTCCTGTGGGCCATGTCTGTCTCCTCTGTAACCAGACACACTCCTTTATTTCACTCCGGGACAAGCACAACTGCCCTCTTTCCCTGTTCTCCTCCCCTTCTCCCGAACCTCTATCTCCTGTCTTTGTCCTTAGTCCCTGCCCTCTGTCCCTCTGAGGCCAATAAATCTTTGTGCTGGTCCAGGGGTTCTGAGTCAGTACTTTTCCTTTCACAGTCTATGTACAATAAATGTCAATAACTTAAGGGATGAAATTCTGTAACTTCCTAAGTCTGTGCCTGTAAAAACATTGCCACAGTCAGCATAAAGAACATGTCCTCCATTCTAGAAGTTCCTTCATGACTATTTCTAACCCATCTTTCCACCAACTTCCTCACTCGTCCTCCAATTCATGGTCAATGATCTGCTCTGAAAAACCATTGCACCTTCAGTTTCTTTGATTCTTTGATACGTAGCTCCTCACTCCAGCGACTGCATTGCAGCTTCCATTACTATTTTCCAAATGTAAATGACAAACGATGCTAAGGATGATCCCAGATACCCATTTGCTGTCCACAGATCTTTGCTATCTGCTCAGATCTGTTGTCTGTCTGAAAAATTGACTTCTATGTTATCCAGGTTCTGCAGGGAGACAGAGAAGTAACCAGAGAAAGGAGAGAGAGAGAGACAGAGAGATAGACAGAGACAGAGAAACACACACACACACAGAGAGAGAGAGAGACAGAGAGACACAGAGAGAGACAGAGAGACAGAGAGAGTCACTTATTTAAGGAATTGCTCCTGTGGTTGGAGGTTGGCAGGTCTAGAGTGTGCAAGCGTGAAAGCAGATATCTGGTCATGCTGGGCCAGGAACTGGTGCATAGGCTGCTTCCTTCATCTTTGGGGAACTTGCTCTTTGAGGGCTTTCGCCCACTGGATGAACCCACTCAAATTACAGAACAATCTGCTTCACTGAAAATCTATTGATTTCAAAAGTTAATAGTATCTCAACAGTAGCTTCATGGCAACATACACAGAGACTATGACTTAACAGAGTCGACACATAAGAGGAACCATCCCAAGCTGGCTTTTATTGACTTCATTCTTTCTGTTCCCAACATTGTACGTGTTGAGGGGGTGGGGCAGAGCGTGTGCCATGGTGCGTGTGTGAGGGTCAGAGGACAACTTGGTTGTCTTGTCACTCCTGTTCAAGTTGGATCGCTCTTATTTCTGCCCAGCAGAGTAGCCGGCAGAAAGATTCTGCACAGGTCTCCTGTTTCTGCCTCCCCTCTAGGAGTCTGTGATTAATCCAGCCTTTTTACATGATTTCAGGTATGGGGCTCAGGTTGTCAACCTCTCGTGCAGACACATTTATTGGCTGAGCCATCTCACCAGCTTGGCTCCAAAGAGTAAACAGTGCCAGGCTCAGTAAACACTTACATGATTAGTCTATAAAACGTGTTTTCTGAATCGCTGTGATGACTTTGAAGAAAGTTCATGTTCCCTAGGAAGTGAGTATTACGAAAGCAAAACCCAAGAGCAAATGAGCCCCCTGCAGTGTACATTCCGTCTTTCTTGGACACTTTTTTTTTAAATGAGTACAATGGTTTTTATTTGTCAAAAAGTCCAATTTTAGTTTTCCTTTAAAGCACACAAAGGCCAACTGGTCTTCAGACTCTGACCCATCTTCATCCCGACCAATCTGGAAATAGCGGAGTTCGTAGGTCTCCTTGTCAGATGCAACCACACGAAGCCAATCACAGAGATTATTCTTCTTAAGGTATTTCTTGGTAAGATATTTCAAATACCTTTTAGAGAACTGTTTCTCAGAAACAACTGTGATTTTTATTCTTAAAGCGTTCAATGTGAACAGCATTTCCAAGATTTCCAGTTTTCCCATTGACTTTAACCTTCTCCTGGAGAAACTGTTCAAAGTTTCCAGAATCAAAAATTTTATCTTCTACGGGATGAGTGAGGTCCAAATGAAACTTCCAGGTTGACTTCTTAGGCTTTTTGTCTCTTGGTGCCATATTGTCCCGTGGCCGTGGGAAGGCTCTTGGACACTTTGAAGTTTGCTTGGAGGTGTGTTTTATCTGTTGAGTCTTGTTGTAGCAAAATGCTTTAAAGCGAGTAAGCTGAAATGTAACTTTAGAACAGATGCGTATTTTATTTGATGTCACACAAAGAAGGTGGTATAGATGGTGGAGGCAAGAAGGCCCAGCACATTGGAGCAATGTCAGAACATAGTCTGATAGGCAGAGGAAGAAGAACCAAATGGTCAAATGCTTGCATAGCATGAGCACAGCATAAACTTCGTCATTTCTATATCACATCTCCCTTTTTTCTTTACATAGACATTGACTATTATCACTGATCATTTATAACCAACCCCCTTTAAATGAAAACAAACATTTATAAACAATATTTTGGGAATTTGGGAGTAGTTTTCTGTACTACTTCCCGCTGACTAGGGTACTGGTCATCTTAAGGGGATCCTGAGAAAGTTAGAAACATGGTTGAATCTTGGCTGTAGTAGTCTCTGAGGCTGCATCATCTCAGTCAGTTGTCTTGAAGCTGTTCTGGATGTTGGATCACCTGGGCATTGCTCCCATCGGAGACCTCTCGAGGTCTTACTTGATCAAACCATATTAACCTGGAAGGAATCTATAGCTTCTCATCTTCTGTGGGAACAAAAACAGAACCTTTTCTCCCCCCCCCCCCAAGCAACATATTCTTAGACTTAAATTTTGAAGTCAAGATACCTTTATATGTGTTGGCTTAACTTAGTAGCCCCCATAATCAAATGTCTCTTAGAAGTTAGCTCATTAACAATCAAAAAATGTAAAGAAAATATAATAACATGCGTAATTCAGACTCTGGGTATTTTCATCTTTATGTAGCTTTAAAAAACAATATATTTACTGTCTTTTTAAAGAGTGTGTTTTATTTTTTAAAACCATTTTTATAACTGCCTGTACTCTTTTTCTTTCTTTTTTAAGCCTGTGCATATTTTTTTTTTAAACACTGTGGCCTGTTAGAGGTTTCTTTTTATCTGAATCTGTCTTTATTGACTATCTGGAACCGTTTTTTGATCCTTGTTTTAAATTGGACTAGGACCACCAAAGCAAAAACTTTGACGGTTGCTCTGCCCAGTTCAACATTTCAACATGGTAGAGGGACATTCATCTCCAGCGCTGGGAGCCAAGCTCACCGTGCCCCAACTCTGGGAAGCAATGGATCTCTACCACCACCAAGCAGCTTGTAGCATGCTGCCCATAAACTTTTTTTGTCTGTATGGGTAAAAGCTAAATCTGCCATGCTGTGCTGCTTGGAGACACCTCTCTGTACCATGACAGGAATCTGCCATGCTGGGCTCAAGTCCAAATGCTGCCGCATCTCTGCACCATGTCCTGCATGAAAGACACAACTGGGAAGCTGTCCTTGGCTCTGCCTATGTATTCCCCCTTTTAAAAAGTTTTTTCAGGTCTTATGTGGAGACTCAAGTGCCTCATGTTGGACACCAAAGGTATCTAGAAGCTTTTCTGTATCCTGCCTGATCCTACAGCCACTTCCAAAATAATCACTCAGAGGCTTGTTATTAATTATAATTGTTCAGTTAATGGTTCATGTTTATTACTGGCTAGCTCTTACATTTAAATGAATCCATTGTGACTTCATGGCATTACCTGTTCTTAGTACATCTTGCTGCTCCTGTGGCTGCTGGCATCTTTATTGACTCTGCCTTCTTTTTCCTTGTATACAGTTTGACTTCTTGCCTAGCTATATTCTGCCCTGCCATAGGCCAAAGCAGCTTTACTCATCAGCCAATAAAGGCAACATATATTCGCAGCATACAGAAGGCCATCTCACATCAGTCGTCCTTGGCTATCAGCCTGGTATACAGGGCAGGAGGAGGGAAGAAAGTGATAAATTCAAGACAGTGTGTTATATTTGTGGATGTCTGTAGAGACCTGGGGATTTTCTGTATGAACAATTTAGCAAAAGTAGGTTCAAGATATTTACTTCTCATTTTCAATCATGTGTTCTGGTGACTGGCTGTTCTTAGTGACTTATCGCTGAGATGTTTAGAAATGTCCTTTGGGTGTAGTTACGAAAGTCACCAGAACTGTGCTGGCAACTACACACCTCTCGTGTCTGTCATCCCACAGTGGTATCTGGACTTTCTAGAAGTACATGTGCAGTGGCCTTAATGCCCTGACTCCATCTTAAGGATGGAAGCCATTTGATTACAAAGTCAGAGTGAGTTCATTTCTGTTTGCTGCAAAATTCAAGCTTGACCGTGTTTTAACCTGTTTCTGGAATTTGACATGCTCCCTACCCTATTGAATTTGACTCACACGTTGACTGTACCCTGATAAGATGTTCTGTAAATAATTTTGAAATGTTCTACCAAGTTCCCTTATAACCAAAATCCCCTGGAAAACCCATAGCCTTGCAGTTTTTTTTGATTCTATAAGCCCCACTGTCTCCTGTGTTCAATACTATTTTCTTAAAAATCTGCTTGAGGGACGTATCTCTTGTCTGACAGAAAATGAAGATTCCATAATTTGACCAAGGAATCTGATGATGATTTTTACTCTCTTTGGGAGGGGCAATTAATATCTTTTTCATTCAGTGCTCCTAAACCTCAGTAGAAAAGAGTGACAGAAGTGACCGGGCTGCTTTGTGTTTACTGGGTCTATTTCTTAGGGGGTTTTGTCCATTTTTTCATTGACAAATGCTTCAGAATGGTGAGTGGGAGTCGCTATCTTCTCAGCTGACGGGATCCCCTTCCCCCACACCTTGAGGACACAGTTCTAAAGGTAATTCAGTAACATGATGCCTTAGGGTTTCTGTTGCTCTGAAGAGACAGCATGGCCATGGCAACTCTTACAAAGAAAGCATATAATTGAGGTGGCAGCTTACTATTCAGAGCTTCAGTCCACTATCATCATGGCAGGAAGGCAGGCAGCATGCAGGTGACATAGTACTGGAGAGGTAGCTGCTACATGTTGATATGCAGGCAACAGGAAGTAGACTGACTCACTTGGGTCTGGCTTGAGTATATATGAGACCTCAAAGCCTGCCCCCATAGTGACACCTTTCCTCCAATAAGACCACACCTACTCCAACAAGGCCACACCTCCTAATAGAGGCTCCCTTTGGGGGTCTTTTTTTTTTTTTTAATCAAACCATCACATTCCAATCCCTGACCCACGAGGGTTTGGAGCCATATCATTCAGTTCAATTTTAAAAGTCTCCATAGTCTATAACAGTTTCAAACTTATTTAAAAGTATAAAGTTCAATGTGTCTTCTGAGATTCATGCATCTCCTAACTGTAATCGCTGATAAAATAAAAATAAAAAAGCAGATCACATACTTCCAACCTGTAGTTGTCAGGATATAGATTACTGTTCCAAAATATAGACTAGAGAACACAGTGAGGAAATACTAAATGGAAGCAAGACCAAAAACCAGCTGGGCAAACTCCAGACTCTGCATCTTCATGTCTGATGTCAAAGCACTCTTCAGATCCCCAACTCCGTTCAGCTTTGTTGACTGCAACACATTTTTCTCTTGGGCTGGCTCCACTCCCTGTTAGCAGCTCTCCTCAGCAGCTTCAGCATCTGTACCATTTTCAGGTTCTCCATGGCAATCCAGGCTTCAACTTGACAGCTTCACCAAATGGCCTCTCTAGGCCTCCATGCAGGGACACCCATGACATATGCCTGGCCTCGGTAGCTTTCTTTTGGTGCAGAGGCAAATTCTATAGCCTGTTTCTTCTATCTTTAACTCTACAGCCAGAACCATGTGGCCAAAGCTGCCAAATTCTACTGCTTGCTGAAGCTGTAACATGGCTGCCTCATTCAATTACATCTTCACCAACTTTCTGTTTTTTGTTGTTACCTTTGCTACCTAAGCTTGACAACTTACTCTTTAGACCAGACTGACCTCAAACTCAGATCCACCAGCCTCTGTCTTCTGAGTGCTGGGATTAAAGGTGTGCACCTCACGCCTAGCTCTAAGCTTTTCTTTAATTCCTTCTCACTTGTTGGAAACTTAGCTGGGTACGGTCTTGCCTTGAGGTCACCACTCCCTTTCTCCAGTTTCTTAATCTGTTTATCTCCTTGAATACAGGATTTATCTCTGTTCCACTTCCTGCTGCCCTTCTCTCAGTCTGTACAGTCTGTATTTCTGTTTGCTGAGCTTGTTCCTTTTCATTATAAATATTCATCAGAGTTAACACTAATGTCCACACAACAGAGTCTATACTAGGCTGATTTACTCTGCCAAAAGAACGAATCCAAAACTCTTCACCTTAGGCTCAGGCAGGTTTTTTGGACAAGGGCAACAGGCAGCCACAATCTTCATCAAAATATCACAAGAACAATTTCTAGGCAACATACTAAAATTCTCCTCTGAAACCTCTTGAGCAAGCCCCTCACAATTCAAATAGCTCTTTGTACCACTGTCTTCCATGCTCCTTCCTAATAGTATGGCCCATTAAGTGTTCAACTGCTTTTCTAATTCACCGTCCCAAGGTCCATATTCTTTCTTTTTCTTCTCTCTCTCTCTCTCTCTCTCTCTCTCTCTCTTTCTTCAGTTTTGGTTTCTCAAGACAGGGTTTCTCTGTAGCTTTGGAGTCTGTCCTGGAACTAGCTCTTGTAGACCAGGCTGGTCTCAAACTCACGGAGATCCACCTGCCTCTGCCTCTCAAGTGCTGGGATTAAAGGCATGTGCCACCACCGCCCAGCAAGGTCCATATTCTTTCAAACAAAAACATGGTCAGGGCTATCACAGCAATACCCCAGTTCCTGGTACCAACTTCTGTCTTAGTTAGGATTTCTATTGCTGTGACACCAGGACCACAGTAACAGTTGTTTTTTTCTTTTTGAGAGAGAGAGAGAGAGAGAGAGAGAGAGAGAGAGAGAGAGAGAGTTCTGAGTGCCTCTGCTTCCTGAGTGCTGGGATTAAAGATATGTGCTTCTATACCCGGCAGACCATGGCAGTTCTTTCTGCGAAAATATTTAATTGTGATGGCTCACTTACAGTTCAAAGACTCAGTCCATTTTCATTATTGCAGTACATGGTGACATGCAGGCCGATATGGTGCTGGAGAGGTAGCTGCTACATGTTGATATGCAGGCAACAGGAAGTAGACTGACTTACCGAGCATGGCTTGAGTATATGCAAGACCTCAAAGGCCACCTCCACACTGACACACTTCCACTGACAAGACCACACCTACTCTAACAAGACCATACCTCCTAATAGTGCAACTCCCCTTGGGCGGCAGATTTCTTTCAAACGACTACACATAATAACCTTTTTAAAGGTGATGATGGAAAACTAAGTATCTAAGACTTTTTTTCTTTAAAGGAAAGTGTCCCAGACATAGAACCATTCTAAATTCCAGTTGTAGGGAATCTAACTCTCTCCTTTGGCTCGTGTTAGCACCCGGCACACGTGCGATACATATGCAGACACACAGGCGCTCAATACGAACATAATTAAAATTGAATCAAATATTTAAAGAGTAAAGTGAATCGCCAAACTGCCTGAGCAGCTTCCCAACCTTAGGGCCCAGTCCTTCTCATTCCTTCTGTTTAGCTGTCATCTTGTCAGATATGATGGCCCGTGAGCCACCACAGGGGTTGAGGACAAGTGACGACTAGCTCAGAGGTGGGCACACAACTCAGACAGACCCCTACGATGGAGAATGGGTGACAGAGCGGGGTGGAATTTAAGAATGGAGTGGTGGCAGTTGTCACTGACAGGGAGTTGACATAGAAGCGCCCTTCAGGAGTTATCGTTATTAGGAGACAGGGGATTGAGGCGTGAGAGCTTTACACAAGACCAGTACAATTATTAAAAGTGAGGTTTCCCTTTAAAACCTTGACAGGAACTTCATTAAGAGGGATTGCTTAAAGTTAAGAGGGAGCCTTCATGAACCGGATGGAGCATAGGGCTGGGTGTGGGGAACAAGCCTTCAGAGAAATTCCCTAAAGGAAATGCCTGGCTTTGTTTGTTTGTTTTAGTTTTCAGGAATAGGAAGTAAGCTTTACACTACGTGATTTAGTTTGAGATGGCACACATGGCTAAAGAGCATGGAGGAGCCAGGCGCCAGGTAGGACCATATACATCAGGAGCAGGGGGCAGAGCCACACCACACCACAGCCTTTTAATTCTCTGCATGGGGGAGGTATGGTCTCAGAGTGACCACTCTCTTAAAGAGACAGGCCTACATTCTAACAGATGATGAAGAGCTCTCTGCTTCATGTCGCTAGACTAGGATCCGTATTGTGATGGCTATTCTTGCTTTTTAACTTGACTACATCTGACATTAACTAAAGACCCAAAAATGGCTGGGCAGGATTTTCTCTTTTCTCTTATGTTTTTGGTTGTGAGCCTAGGCTGTAATGGCTGAGCTTCAGCCCAAATTCATCATTTCTTTTTAAATTTTATTTTTCAAGACAAGGTTTCTCTGTAGCTTTGGACCCTGTTGTAAAACTTTCTTTGTAGACCGGGCTGACCTAGAACTCACAGAGATTCACCTGTCTCTGCTTCCCAAGTGCTGGGATTAAAGGTATGCACCACCACCACCTGGTTTCTTTTTCTCTCAATTAGATCATTTGAAGTGGGAAGATCCACTTCTAATCCAGATCTTGGAGCTGGGAAGATCCACCTCTAATCAGGGTTACTGATTCTTCTGGAAGCCTATATCAAGGACACGGAAGAGGGAAGCTCTCTCTTTTTGCCTGTTTTCTCCCACCCTTACATGCAAGTCCATTCCTTTAATGGCATTAGAGTCTACTGCTTCGAGATTTCAGCATATATTGAAGACCAGTTAAGATATCCAGCCTCACGGACTGAACAACTGTTGGATTCTTGGGCTTTCCTTACATAGGTAGCCGTTATTAGATTAGCTGGACCACAGCCTGTAAGTCATCTAATAATTTTTCATGATTATGTATATATGTATGTATGTATATATGTATGTGTTCTGTAAGTTCTATTGCTCTAGAGAACCTTGGCTAACACCCATCTAGACTGATGCACACATTCACTTTCCAGGTGTGTGAGGATGGCTTTTCGAAAGAGGGAAGCAGAACAAAGCAGGCCCACAACTATAAACCGGGGACCTCGGATGATGCCAGGCAAGGGGTGAGTCTAGCTGACATTTTGACTTTAAGTTGATCTTGGGATGTAGCCAAGGATAGACTAGAACTTGTGTTCACCCTGTGTCTGACTCCCTAATGCTGTTTTTGTAGATATAAATGACCAGATAAAGTCTTTGTGGCATCAGGAACCTTTCATGCATGAGACAAGCCCTCTACCACTGGGCCACATCCCCAGCTTGCATAACTGTCATCTGCGTCCAGGTGGTCATACCCATTCTGATGTAGGCCTACTGGCTTACGTAAACATTTGTCGTCTGCCGCTGATAGAATCCTCATCAACACAGTGATCCAGTGGCCTAAGTAGTCACTTTATTGTGGTTGAGGACCTTTATTAGACACCCTTAATGACTCTGAAATCTACTCTTTAGCCTCTAGACTCGCTATGACCAAAATAAATTACCAATTATGATTCTTAAAATTTCAGTTCCTTATGAACGATATCCTCTGTAAAGAAAACTAATTATGTTTGTTACAACACGGGGAAAGAATAAGCAAGATTTGTGGGTGTCTGCTGGGAAATATCTCTCTGGCAATGACGGCTGCTCCCTGTTTTAATGTTTCAATTAGGAGACAGAGAGGGACCTGCCTCAAACAAGATTAGTAACTAAAATTATGATTAGATTCACCAAGACCAATTTATTTCTGTCACTGGGGATGAACATGAGGAAAAGGAATCAGATCCCCTGTGCTGTGTGTGTCCTCAGAATTCGGGGTCCATGGCTCAGGGCAAGTGAGCTCCAGGCTGGGTACAGCAGTGAGGATGTGGCAGGAAAGGAAGAGAGAGCACTGAGATTAAAGTCTGAGGACTGGGAAGATGGCTGGGTGGGGAAAGCACTTGCTGGGCAAGCACTGAGGATCAGAGTACAGATGTTCAGAACTCAGAACATTCCAGCACTGGCTGTACATGACTGCAACCTCAGTACTGGAGGCAGAGACAAGCAAATCCCTCTGGCTTGCTAGACAGCAGTGTGGCTGAACTGGCAAGCTAGCTCCAAGCTCAGTGAGAGACTGAAAAAAAAATAACAAAATAACAGGGAGAGAGATTTAAAAAGACACTCAACACTGGCTTCTGGGCATTGTGCATGGTTATTCATGCACATGTGCGCATGTGCGCGCGCGCGTGCGCGCGCACGCACACACGCGCACACACACACACACACACACACACACAGGGACACACAGGTACCCACACACCCCTGCACATAGAGATCTACTTTGGAGAAAAAAACCATAGTAACAGAAAGAAAGGAATACTAACTCTCTTACCGCTACATGTAAAGAACAACAAGCTGCAGCAAAGTCCCTGATACACACACGTGAGCAAGGCAGGCACTATGTAAATGGCCTACGAAGCATCCTAACTCCTTCACCTAAGACCATTGATTGTCTTCCTAGCTTTCTGGCCCATGTCCAATCTCAGAAGTGCTTTTCTTCCTTGATAAGCTGCCTCTATTTCTGCTGTTATCCATTATCCTGGTCCAAGTCTTTGTTTCAGGCTCCAAGAACCCCCAAATCCCGGTGAATGCTCCCTAGACTCCAAGCCATGTACATAATAGGATGAAGATCTCACACTTGGCTACAGAAGACTGAACATTCCAATGATTGTCTCTACTATTACTCTAGTATTTCTTGGAAGGAGATATAGTAGAGGACTGATCTCTGAATTTTGGTGCTTGAAGATTCCCACCATTTTGTTTAAAGGCTCCGGAAGAAAGCCTGGCAGAGATTTAAAAAGTGTTGAAGTTTTGAAGCATGTGATAACACGCTGTTGAGATGCTTTGGTGAGGGAAGGAGTTTGCTGCCAAGCCTGGTGAGCTGAGTTCCAACCTGGAATCTGGAAGGGAACTGATGTCCCCAAATTGTCCTCTGACCGTCACACGTGTGCCCACACTCACTCCACCCCAAAATAAATTAAGGGAAAATAATTTGAAGATATAGAGATGCAAGACAATTACATTTAGAGCATTGCTGCAGTGACCACCAGCTTCCAGGGAGTAAGAGCGTAATGGCGGAGTTTCCAGAAGGGCACGTGAGGAGGATTTATATTTTTAATATGTTTTGGTGACAGACGACGTGAATATTTTATAATAATGAAACACAAATCTAAAAGATGGATAACACCGACAACATAGAAAGATCCCATTTAATGACTTGCAGAGAACTGAACTTAAAATTTAAAATGAAAATAGGAGAAATGTACTTTTAACAGCTTCGGGAGGCAGTAAATCCACCCTGAGAGAAGAAATCTCCCTCAAGGTAAGGAAGTGAAAGTTCCTTTCATAGAATCATTGATGGTATTTAATTCAGTCTGTTTGCAAATTTTAGAAATCTGTGTCTTTTCCAAAGAATAATTGCTGGGGGCTAAGGACTTTATCTCAATATTGCATTTTTAGTCACTTCTTCTCTTTAACGCTACCCTCCTCAACCAATTAACCAACCAACCAACCAAACAACAAACAACTCACACACACTCCCTACCCAACTAAAACAAACCAAAAAAAAAAAAAAAAACCAAACAAAAAACCCACAAAAAGCCAAACAACCAAAAACCTCCACATAAGCCATGCTCAGCAGTGTAGTATTATAACATTGCCCTTACTGTCTGCAGCAATTTTCAAAAGCATCAACTATATTCTTCTCCTTCCTTGGCATACAGAGGAGGAAGCTGGCAGATGGTGCCCCTTTTGTGTCCCTTAATGACTAGTGGTTGTCAGGTGCTCACTTACTGGGCACTTGTACTGGATCGGTAGCCGTGCAAAGCTGCGTGGAAGTGGATATGAGTAAACCTGTCTTCCGGGTCCGTGTGGTCCTCTATGCATACCCGCCGCAGACACTCAGATTGACACTGGTGTGCACATGTGTTCTCCTCACTGTGGAGGCAGGGATGAATGCAGCTGTCTCTCCAAACCATGGCGGTTGGCGGATGTTAGGCCCCACACTCAAGACATCGGCATTGGCACGATTATATTTTCAAGGCTGGGTCAGGTCCCTGCAGCTGTCTTTGAAGTCTAGGTGTTACTCAACCCTCAAGACGTTAACTTTTAATGGCCTTTATTCATTTAGGGATGTGGAGAAGGGCAATAGGGGTGTGCCCCATGTGCTCCTGGAAGTCAGAGGACCCACCTGTGGGATCTAGTTCTTTCCCTCCACCATGTGGGTCCTGAAGATCAAACTCAGATCACAAGTTTCTTTACCTGCTAAGCCTTCCCACTATTTTGAAAACAAGTCTAAGAAGCTCATCCCTTAAGCAGAGGCATCTACAACACACTTACCCGTTTGGGATAGAGAACTTGTTTGTGTTTGCATCCGTTATATTTGGAACATTTGCAAACAGCCAACCTCTCTTCCTGTCTCCTTGAAAAGCGGCAAGCGATGATTCTTTAATCATCCTGGCTTTGAAAGATGGTGTAGGGCGTCTTAATTATTAATGTGTACATCCACTGCCACATCCATAATGTGACATTGTAGTGTGAAATCTGGGTACTTGATAATTTTGGTTGATCACTACTTCCTGAATACGTGTTATCTCATAAGAAGTGGTTTTTAAAAATTGTGTGTGTGTGTGTGTGTGTGTGTGTGTGTGTGTGTGTGTGTGTGTGTTTGGCTCCTGTGTGCCAGCACCCAAGGAAGCCAGAAGAGTGCATTGGATCTTTTGGATCTGGCATGGCAGGCGGTTGTGAGTCACCTAGTGTGGCTCACCCAGTTCTGCTGAGAATGGAAGTCAGATCTTCTGTAAGAGCAACAAGTGCTCTTAATCACGGAGCCAGCTCTTCAAGTCCGGGAACACTTTACCCATTGGTTTACAAACATTCTAGAGTCTCCCTAATAAGGCATTCAAGGTCAAAACTCAAAGTCATTTAAAGTTTAGTAGGAGGGCTGGTGAGATGATGGCTCCCCAGGTAGAGGAGCTTGCTGCCAAGCATGACGATCCAGATTTGATCCCTAAGTCCTACATGGTGGAAAGAGCAAAGCCCCACACAAGCCCCTTATTGCGCGCGCACACACACACAATAAATGTTGTTTCTTTTTATAATTCATTAGGAAACACAGACATAGTCATCTGAACTCTGTACATTTCACCCAGATTCACGTCTCAAGTTATAAAGCTGTGGCTAAACTGTCAGAATATTGCATCTTTCCTAACTTTAAAGAAAAATGTTTCCACACACAATATATCCCCAGGCAGTGTAAGTCTGACCTGGAGTAGATTAAACTGTGGTGGCTTCCATTGAGCAAATGAAGGAAGTAGACCTTTTTCTTATAACATTTTTGGCTCCTGGTAATTGTAAAAGTGAGACATACAGTTAACTCTAGTAGAAGTGCCAGTAATATTCTACGAGTCACTGCATGAGCCATTTGATTATGAGATAGCACACAAGGAAGGGTATGCATGCCAGGTCACAAGGACACAGGACTCCTTTGGACCATGTAATTCATTCTGGAACATTCCTTCTCCCTGGGCTGTTCTTCAGCCTCTGTATTTGCTTCCCCGAACTCTTTAGGTATCACTTCCTCTAGGAAGAGTCTCTGTATCCCCGACTGCATGGCAGGTGACTTCTAGGTCCCCTGGCATCCTTCTGTGACAGGTGTTACACAATATTGCAGTGGCTCACTACTTCTCTGTATACTTCCCTGTATTTACTTGATACGCAGTAAATGAGGGTAGGGACCATGTCTGTCTTGTTGAGCTCTGTGCATCTCATGGCCTCCCAAGTAATAGCTGTTGATTAAATAAGTTCAGTGAATGAATGCATCTCAGAACAGAACCTCACCTTCTTCATAGCTACTTCAGTGTCTCCTCTGCTAAGGCATCTCTGCCTCTCAGCATGGATCCTATGGCATAATCAGGGTGATCGGAAATTGTGTGGAAGTCTCAAGCTTCCTGGTCCTTAGCTAATGTCTCATTCATTACACTGTAAAGTCAACCTCTGTCCCTCTATCTTACTCGGAAATCAGAGCATTCAAGAACGTCCTGGACTGGCGACATACTTCAGTGCCTGCTCTGCAAGCCCAATGACCTGAGTTTGAGCCCCACAACCCCAACCCATGCAGAAGTGGAAGGAAAGAGCAAACTCCACATACCTGTCGGCTGACCTCCACAGATGAGCTACATGTGACCATGTCCAATCTCAATCTCTCTCTCTCTCCATCCCCCCCACTTATGTTAATACATAAAAATTTAAGAAGTGGTTCAAATGATCATTCTCATTATAAACACAGAACCTTATTCCCAGTTCATAGGTATGTATACTGTTACTCTGTTTTTAGTTCTTTGTAAAATGTGCTGTGTCCCTGCACTATTTATTATTTTTTGTTTATTATTGTTGTGTGTATGTCTGATAAGTATGTGGGGATGCATGTCATAGCACCAAGCTCGACGATCTAGGTTCGATCCCAGAGATCTACATAGTGGAAGGAGAGAACCGTCACCAGCACATTGAGTTTTGAATGCTGCACATGCACCATGGTACACACAGGCTCCTCTTGCCCCATCCCCATACATATATATAATGCAAGAAATTTTTTCTTGATTTCTGCAATGACCCACTGTTCAATGATGTAGTGTTCCATCTCTCTGTGTTTTAATAGTTCTGTAAATTTTTCTTCCCTCTTGATTTCTCATTTCATTCTATCGTAAGTAGATAAGAAAGAAATTATTGCTAAGTTTTTCCTGTATTTGTTAAGACTTATCATATGGCTTTAAAACATGGTTTGTTTTGAAAAAAAATCCCCATGATGGCGAGAAGCATTATTCTGTTGTTGGGTGGAGTATTCTGTACATATTCGCTATGTCGACTTGATCTACAATAGAGATCTGTAAGGAGTTTCCTGGCTGACTTTGTGTACTCACATGGCCCAGCCGTTTGCGAGAGTGCAGTCAGTGACACTGAGTGGGGAGTGACTCTCCATGTCCCGCAGTGTGTGCCTTGTGGAAAAGTATGTCTATAGGTCCACAACTCTGTTCTTCCTTCCTTGCTTCCTCATGGGATTTAAACCTCGTTGGAGCTGTGCATCGTTCCCTAGCTAGGATGTGGGTCACCTGCACCCTCCAGGCTCGATCTGTCCTGAGAACTCAGGGCTGTCATCCTCCCGGGGAACTTGAGCGGAGCCGACAATAAACCCACCCGTGCTTGCTCTGAAATCCTATACATGCAAGTTACTGAGCGGGTTGTGTTTGTACGATGAGGAGCATGCACATCATAAAACAACAACAACAATAGAGAAAAAGAGACCATGAATTTGAGAGAGAACAAGGGAGAGGGTGTATAAAAAGGAGGGAGGAAAGGGGTGGGGGGAACAACACAATTATATTTTAATTTCAAAAATAAATTAAAAACCTTTTAGCTTGCATCTTTTTACACTAAAAATCTAGTTTCCTTAATGCCATGAAGATATTTTATGTTATCCAACAAAATATAAAAACAGTTGCAAAATAATAGCACTATTACTTCTTTTTTACATGTAGTGTATATATTTGATTATTGGATGGCAAAAATGTGTAGATACTGAGATCTTATAAAACATTAACAAAATTAATTTCAGCTCATAATTGTTGGAAGTAGAGACTAATCATATTTAGTAAAAAGTCCGTTGACCTGTTCAATATGCCACAATACTCAGAATGTGACCTCTTAAGTACAAAGACCTTAAAAAAGAAAAAATCAAAACCAACTAATTTAACAGTCAACATTGTCAGAGATTTTGAACCTTCCTCAGTCCACTCCCCCCCATTTGAAGAATCTTGTAAAAAGCTGAAATAAAGCTTTTCTGTGCTCAGTAATATTCAAAGGTGTCTATGATAGTGCAATGTAATGAGAACTGTCAAAATACAA
Source organism: Myodes glareolus (assembly GCF_982192425.1). NCBI lineage: Eukaryota > Metazoa > Chordata > Mammalia > Rodentia > Cricetidae > Myodes > Myodes glareolus. The sequence goes on along the minus strand of NC_142029.1, from coordinate 77,290,882 downwards.
TTCAGTAGAACTAGCAATATTACTTCTAATAAAAAGATTACTATGAAATGTTGGTATTTTCTGTTCTATTTTTTAAAATGTGTGTGTGTGTGTGTGTGTGTGTGTGTGTGTGTGTGTGTGTGTATGTATGTAAGTAACAGTGGAAGCCAGAAAAGGGTGCCAGATCACCTAAATATGTAGTTACAGGTGGTTGTGAGGTGCCTAACATGGGTGCTGGGAACTGAATTCTAGTCCTCTGAAAGACCAAGAAGTGCTCGTAGGATCTCTCTAGCTCCAAGTTCTATTTATTCTGAAAATATATTTCCCTGGAGGAAGTATTGTCAAAATGTCATTCTTAAATGTGTTAATCTCAAAGACAAAACAGACAAAGTGCTCCGTGTCGCCACAGTAATCTGTGTTGGATTTATAATTACACGGCACATAATGTGGTCCCACAAGCTCCTAAAGGGGCCGAAAATTTCCTATTGCTGCTGATATTGGCACTGTTGCGCACAGATACTCTTTGTATCTGTGGTGATGGATGCCCTTTATGAACATACTCTGTTGCGGGCTCTACAAAAGTCTAGCAGTTAAGCACAGATATAACTCGTGATGATAGTACTTAGTATGTTCTTGCTTGTGTAGTTAATATGCTGTTGTTTGATAGTGTTTCCTTGCAGTTATGAAAAATACAGTTTCTTATAAAGCAAAACATGTGTTGTACTGACACTGGCCTTATGAAACACCTTGCACAAAGGCCATGCTGAAGGACTGACCTATAGCAACCTTGGTTTCTCCAAGCACGCTTTGATGTTTGTGTAACACAAGTGCCCCTGAAAACATGTTTTAGAGTGTAAGCGTGTGGTTAAATAGTGGTTGCATTTATATTTCAAAATTTATGTTTTTCCTTTTAAAAATAATAATGCATTGCATTTTTACATATTGTGTGTGTGTTCGGGGGGGCACCATGGTGCATGGGTGGAGATCAGAGCAGAACTCAAGGAAGTTGGTTCTCATTCTCTATCATGTGAGTCAGATATCAAACCAGTCTTCTTTTTTTAAAAAAAATTTTCTTGATTGAACTTATTGACTATGTAAATTATGTGATTCAGAATGAATTTTCTTTAAAATTTTCTTGATTGAATTTATTGACTATATGTCATGTGATTCACAATGAAAACTGTGTACCAGTGTGCACTAAAGGAGTCTTATTTCTAGTCACAAATTCTCCAAGTGTTTGCAAACTACATTTTATCCATCTCTTGCTTATTTTCCACTGGTTTCTTGTTCTTAGTATAAACAAATATATTTAATCGTGTCCTTCCATTTTTATTACCCACGAGGTTGCACAGTTCACATTGCAACATTCTTTCCCTTGCTTATCCTGGAGGTTTCATTGTTAGTTTATAGAGTTTCCTATTCTCTTTTTATGCTGCACTGTATTGTTCTGAAAGATGCATCATAATTCATTTCACTGGTCCTCTATCAGATGCACGTTTGATTCGTTTTCCCATTTTTTGCGATCACTAATCACGCTCCGATGGATAATCTTGCACATAGTCATTTTGTGTTTTTTTTTCTAGTAGCTTTCCAAATGCTGGGACAATAGGTAAACAAATACATATGTAATTTTTCTTCATGTTCCCCAAATTCCCTCCACAGGCACCACGCCGTTCTGTGTTTCCATCAGCAATGCTTGAAAGCGCCAGCTTCTCCACAGGCCCATCAGCACAGTGTATATTCAGACCTGGATTTCTGCCAGTCTGATAGATGAGAAATCTCTCAGCTCAACTTTAATGTGCATTTCTTTTTTTTTAAATGTATTTCTTTTTCTGTGCAAAAAGGCCATTTTAATTTCTGAATTACACACATACAGGGCAAAAACACACATTTACTGTATGGCTAATTTTTCTCTCTGGATCTATTTCTTTTTACTTCTTAAGAGATTAATAAATGGCAGGTATATTTGCTTATTTTTAAGGATGTAAGTTACAAGGGCCTCCCGCCCCACTTGTCATTTATCTTCTGGTTGCTTGTAGTTTTTCTGGAGGCCACATACTTTATTAAAGCTATGCACACCAATTTAACAATCTGAATTTCGTGTTGAAAGTCTGGAAATAGAAAGCAAGTCCTCTATTTTGTGATCTACAAATCTCTCCTCATCCTTTCCAGTTTAGTGTCCTTCTCCTGCTCCTTTTTTTTGCTTTCTTGAGACAGGGTCTCTCCATGTAGCCCTGGCTGTCCTGGAGCTCACTCTGTAGCCCAGGCTGACCTTGAGCTCACAGAGATCCACCTGCCTCTAACTCCTGAGTGCTGGGATTACAGGCGTGCACCACCACTTCCAGCTATGTTTTGTTCTTTTTAATAAGCAGTTCCAAATTTAATATACTCAAACCAATCAGTATTTTCCCTTTTGGGGACCAAATCTAAGTGCTTTAAGGTCACTGAGATACTGGACTATTTTGTCTTTAACCATCTGAGAATTGTTTCTTGTTGTTCAAGGACCTGTGTGACTTTGTCGACTGATGTTTGCCAGTCCTTGAAGATTTCGGGACCAACATGTGCATTGCTGTGGCATGGCAGGGTGAGACAGATGGTTTGGATGCTGTCAGGGTCATGTGGGGAGTCACAGTGACTGGAGTTGTATAGCTGCCATGTGCAGTGGGGTGAAACTTAGATTCTTGAACAATTATGTATTTTTAAAAAGGCAGCTCTTTGCCACACATGGGACGAGACAGAACTGAGTAAGCTTCTCTGCTTTGTTTTTCATAATTACAGCTTTATCCCCCCTGAAATTTATTTTATTTCTGGAGAATAGTATAATGTAGGAAACTTTCTTATGTCCTGCTTTCCCAGAACTTTTATTTATTCATTCTCTCTCCATCTTATTTTCTGAGGTAGGAGTCTCTCTGTAGATCACTGATTTTGTTAGGTTGGCCAGTGAACTCCAGGGATCTCCGTCTCCTCTTCTTTAGTACTGGGATTACAGATGTGCACTGCTGCATCTGGATTTTGATGTGGGGTCTGAAGATTCGAATTCAGGTTCTCATGCTTGCATAGCAGGCTGTTTACTGACAGATCTCTCCCCAGCATCTTACCTGGACTTCTAAATCAGAAAACAGTCTTCCTCATTGCTCACCAGTACCCTGTTTATCATGCATAAGTGACTCTATGTCAGGGCTGTCCCCGCCCTTCTATTCTGTCATATTGGCAGAATTTGATAGCTTTAAAACAAATCTTGATGTTTGGAAAGGAACTTTTTTAACCCTATTATTTTTTTCAACAATACCTAATTTTTTTAGGGGGGGGTGTCCCTGAATTCCCTAAGAAAATTTAGAATGATTTCACACACACAGAGTCTATTCAGACTTTGACTGGAACTGCATTTGAAATATAGGTTTGTCTAATCCTTCTATACAGGAATAATGTGTACCCAAATCATCTGCATCTCACTTTGCATTTATTCCTAACCACTGAATTACTCAGGCAAATGGTTTTTAAAAATTTGCCTTAATTTCTAAGTTTTGCACATATTTGCACAATATGTTTCACCACAATAAATATTTAAAAGATAATTTACCACAGGTCAAAAAGTACTAAATGCCTATGACTTAATATACTAGAAGGTATGCATAATTTCTATGCAGATACCATACAATTTAAGTCAAATCATCTGATCATCTGTTTCTACAGGGATAAAATATGAAATTTTGTGTGTTGAACTCTTGTTAGGTTACCACCTGAAATTTTCTCTTTTGACTCTTATTTTTCTGAGAAAATGACCAACTAATTTAGGACTAAGACTTCTGTTTGTCCTCCTCTGCCCACGCTATCCTGGAACCCACTTTATAGACGGGGCTGGCCTTGAACTTGTTGTAATACGGGAGGAATACCAGCAGACATGTTTTTCTCAGCTGGATTCCATAGCTTGATTCCTTATTGAGGAGCACACCTCAAAGCCAGTCTCCTATTTCCAGCCTAAAGAATGGACTAGGGCTGCTGCTTGGTGGTAGAAGACAGTGTCCAGGATGTTCAAGGTCTCGGGCTTTCCAGCACTGGATAGAAAAACCATCTATGATCCCTTAAATAAACCCCCAAACTTAGGTGTATAGTCAGTAGATTTGTGTGGAATCATATCTTTCTTCGTGTCTCTCCGGGAAAAACGGCACCAACATCCTAAGAAATGTTTGCTGTGTTTCATTCAGTAACACTTCTTAGGGTTTTCTGAGTGATTTTTTTTTCAGTGCCTGAAGATTTCTCCTATTTTCAGTTTGGCACTGGTTTCCCCTTTAGCCTTTGAGGATTTGTTCTATTCAATTCTACCCATATTGTTGTTGTTTGTTTCAAATAAGGTGTCTTTAAAGCGTGAACCTACAGGCTGAACATGGCTCCCTGTGTTCAATTTTGTTTATTTATTTATTTTAGTTCTTGTGGTCTAAAAATGGTTTCTGATTTTTAAAAAATAGTTGGGGAAAGGCAGAGGCAGGCAGATCTCTGTGAGTTCGAGGCCAATCTGGCCTATGAACGGAGTTTCAGAACAACCAGCACTGTTACACAGAGAAACCCTGCCTCGAAACCTCACCCCCCCAAACCAATTTTTAGTGTTCATTACTAGGTTATTTTTTTTTTAACACAAACATTTGTATTTGCTTACATGTTTGTCTTGTTTTGTGCTTTGGTGGCAGAAGCACACAGTGGTAACAGAGATGCCATAGTCCCCCAAACCTAAAATACTTACTCTCTGTTCTTTTGCAGAAAAAGAAGGTGATTTAAAAAAAAAAATCTCAGGACATAAAGGGACATGTCTGCTCCCTTTAACCGCCCTATCACTTGGTTCAGCCAAGAGTAACAGAAATCATGACTCAAACTATATTTAAAGAATAAAGGTATTGGACTGGAGAGATGGCTCAGTGGTTAAGAGCATTGCCTGCTCTTCCAAAGGTCCTGAGTTCAATTCCCAGCAATCACATGGTGGTTCACAACCACCTGAAATGAGATCTGGTGCCCTCTTATGGCCTGCAGGCATACGTGCAGGCAGACCACTGTATACTTAATAAATAAATCTAAAAAGAAAAAAAAAGAATAAAGGTATTTATTAACAAGGAGATAAACGTAGTGTATTCTGGGATTGTCCTTCACGCCTAGTTTTCTTGGCTTAATATCCCTTCTTTGGAGTCATTGTTCTTAAGTTTGTATTCTTTCGAGACCATGACTCCTGTTTTTAATCAAGGAAACTTTCCCCGTAGCTCAGCCCCCACCCCCTTGATCTGACTAGGTAATTAAGGACAACCTTGAACTTCTGTCCTCCTGAGTGCTGAAATTACAAGCATGTGCCACAGTGCCCCTGCTTGTGTGGTGCCAACAGCAGAACCCAGGGCTTCATGCATGCTAAGCAAGCACTCTTTCAGCTGAGCTGCATCACTATTCCAAGACAGATTCTTTTAAATTTGAGTTTTCTTAGATCCTAAATTGAATAAATCTTTACCGATGAATCACACGGCACGGTCAGTGGATACTGGCTCCAAGGGACGGAGCTTTAGCAAATATAGTTTAAAAACATGGCAATCTGATTCCCAATCACTTGCTCAGGTGGGTGGAGAATATTACTGTGACATGCTATGGTCATGTCCCAGGCATCAATGATACCCACATGAAGGTCTTTGAAAATGTCCTTCATAGTTAGATACTGGATATAACCATGGAAGTCTCCGAATTTCTCCGTATCTATGTACATCTCCCTGATATTCTCTGTCTTAATGATGACTTTAGTGTCGGGGGCTCTGAGGAAGAGTCGTTCAATAGCGTTTCGGATATTGATGGCTCTCCGGATGAAAAGTTCCATGGGAAAGGGTCTGAAGTGCTGGCCCACGGTGATGGCGATGGCAGTATCTTTGTCACCTGGCAAGCGGTCAATTTCCTGAGGAATATAACCGTCATCTATCACAGAGTAGAGATTGACCGTGATGAAAGGATGGCTGTGCTTCTTCCATTCAACCAGAGTGTGCCCTTCGGCATCCAGGAGCACATGCTTCTTATATTGTCCAGTCCCATGAAGATCAAAAGGCTTCAGCTCTGCCAGAAAACAGAAAGGAGCTTTCACTAGAAGATAATGACGAATAAGTGCCAAAAGGGCAACATTTTTGAGTGGGAGAGTAAAATATATATTTAAAGATTCAAACCTAGAAGGTAAAATAAGATTTAAAAAAAAAAAAAAAAGCTTGTCAGAGAGGAAGGAGACCACACTCAAAACTCTGTAAGGTGCTTTGATTCCTGAAAGAATATAAAAACAATTACATACTTTTCGCAACTTTGGGAAAGTATTCGATCCATTGGCGTAGCGTCGAGTCTCCCAGGAAGTAAATGAGTTTCCTTCTCAAGCAGTCATTTATCTGACTGGAGTTCAGCAGACTCTGCTTGCACTGGGCTGTTACCCATCTTCCTTGGAAAGTGTAACCGCTAGGTGTGGGGATCTCCGTTCCGATCTGGCATTTCTTGCCCCTGTTTTCTTCACTCTCTGGTAACAGATATTGGGGACAGCGGTTTTGATGGCATGACTCAAGCAGCCAGTCTCCCCCCTTGGTTCCCCTCCCTCTTTCTTTGTCTTTTTCTTTTTCTAACTACTTAAACTTTTTTTCACTGTTACTTTATTTTTGATTATTAGTTATGTTTTAGGCATCCCAACTCATTCTCTCTCTCTCTCTCTCTCTCTCTCTCTCTCTCTCTCTCTTGTTCAGGCAGGGGTCTCACTACATAGCCTTTACTGGCCTGGAGCTCACTCTGTAGACCAGCCTAGCTTTGAACACAGAGACCTGCCTGCCTGCCTTTGCTCCTGAGTGCTGGGATTAAAGATGTGTGCCACCATACCAGGATCCTCTTATTTTTTTGTAATAATAAAAAAAATAGCAAAAATTATTTATTCTTACAAACAAGCAGTAAAAAAATACTATGCTCTGAAAATTCCTTTGCTCCTCTTGCTCAGTCTTTTGAATGGTTTTGGGTCATCTCAACGCCTCTCTGTTTGTTTTCTTCTAAATCTGCTCATGAGCTCAGAGAGATATTTTTCCCTTTCTTTGCCTTTCCCATTGGCTCTTGGGTGACAGTGTCTCTCACCTGAGTAGTGTTGCAGTAGCCCGCCAGCTGGCATCCTCACCAGCAGATCTTACCCTTACCTCTGTTTCTTCAGGGAAAGAACAAGGTTAATTAACAAAGGCTTGCTACTCAAACTGAGTAGCAGGATTCCCTTTAAGCCCTTTAGGACGAAATGCCCAGCTCAGCGGTGTCTTAGTAGGGCTTTGCTAAAAGTGGTGAGTTGCACCTCACATGAACTAACAATAATCTGAGCTGCTTTCTCCAGTCCCTCTTCCATGACAGCTCTGTCATGGTCTGCCTTCCTGGGCATCCTAGAGGCAGGGCACTTGGAGTTTTATCATAACAGAGCTTGGCTGTTTACATCATGCTTCCTTTGCCATTCTCTCCATGCTGGTATACTACACACACACACACACACACACACACACACACACAATATATATATATAATATATATATATATATATTATATATTACATACATATCGTGTGTGTGTGTGTGTGTGTGTGTGTGTGTGTGTGTGTGTTCTAGTGCTAGGCATGGATCCTAGGGCATCATGTGTGGCAGTCAAGCATCGTAGCACCCAGGTACCAGGTACATACTTCTCTCATAGCCTAGGTTTTGTCCCTTCAGCACCCCTGCACTAATACCCCTTCTTGTGTCAGATAGGAATGCTATAAGAAAGGTCAGCAAGCATGATTTACATGCTTTCCTCTTCATGGACCAGGTCCAAGTGAGCAGGTCTGGGATAATGATGTATAGTGTTGGGGACCACAGTTCCTTTTATCTCGCTGTTCTGTTCTTTCTGATACAGCACCATCCCAGGCCAGAGGGGCTTTATTTTAGTGTCTGTTCAGTCAGGAAGAAGGACAGAACTAGCAGAGGAAGGAAACTGGCTTTGCTTTTAAACACAGGGCCTAGAGTTTTCACGTATCACTTCTATTCACACTCTTAGAAAAAGTTTAGCCGTGGAGCTCGGTGTCCATTAGAAAGTTGCCCATGGGCTGGACTGGAATAAGTTACCAAACAAGGTGAAAGCAGTAGATTTTAGGGACTTGTCATCTCTCTGCATTGCTGTGCTCATGGACTACTTCCTTCAAGGTCCTTGTAGTTTTTGATTGACTGTGTCCTCAAAACAGAGCATTATCAAATGGTTGGACTGTATGGTTAGCCCTCTGCGGCATTGAAAAATTTCCATTTATTTAGTTGTGTTTGTGTGTGTGTGTGTGTGTGCGTGTGTGCGTGCGTGCATGTGTGCCACAATGTGCTATGCCTCTGGAGGTCAGTGGACAACAAGCAAGGGTCAATTCTTTCCTTCTACTGTATTGATCCTAGGCATCAAACTCCTGTGGCTAGGGTTGGTGACAAATGTCTTTCTCTGCTAAGCCATCTTGCTGGTCCCTGCTTGGCCTGCCGTATCCATAGGCGCTGTATCCATGGGCTGAAACAATCATGCATGAAAGGTATTCAGGAAAAACATTCATCTGTACTGAACACGTAAATACTTTTCCTTCCTCATCAGTGCTCCCTCCACAGCACTGGATTATGGTTACTTACTCAGCATTTGCACTGCAGCAGGTGTTAGGAATATTCTAGAGTACTCTAAAGTCCGTAAGAAGTTGTGCATAGGTTATAAGGTTATATGCAAATGATAGGCCATTTCATGTAAGGAATTTGAACATCTACATATTTAGGTATCCAAAGTGGGTCCTGAAACCAGTGCCCCAGGGGCAGCTATTATTTGTAACCTATGGACAAAGTAACAACATGGTGCTGGTGGCAGAATTAGAAAATACACTTAAAATAAACCCTCAAATTCTAGTAATTTAGTTGCCAAATGGAATTTCTTTTAATTCCATTAATTATGTTCCCATTTTGCTGTGGCACAGTTGGACTTCTAGAAGACTTGGCAGTATGGCACAGTGAACAGTCGAACACTGAGTATGGAACCTTCAGGCCCATCATCACTAAATATTTTCTGCTTTGAGAATGCACTGATAAGATAATCTATAAATTTATTTGGATGATAACCCACTATAAACAGACAAATCCTACAAGTTTTCTATAAAACATGTCATGTATAAACTTGTATGCCAGGGCACTGTTTTCTTTTTATGTTTTGGTTTTTATTTATTTGTTTGTTTGCTTTTTTTTCAAAACAGGGTTTCTCTGTGTAACAATCCTGGTTGCTCTGGAACTTGCTTTGTAGATCAGGCTGGCCTCGAACTCACTGAGATCTGCTTGTCTCTGCCTCCCAAGTGCTGGAATTAAAGCCGTGCTCCACCACTGTCTGACTTTGGTTTTCAAGATGGGGTTTCTCTGTGTAGCCCTGGCTGTCCTGGAACTCACCCTGTAGACCAGGCTGGCCTAGAGCTTACAGAAATCCTCCTGCCTCTGCCTCGAGTGCTGGGATTAAAGGTATGTGCCACCCCTTGGGGCACTGTTTTCTTACATTAACTCCTCCACATTTATTTCACTATTAATTCTGATATTTTGGGCATTACGTGGCCAATAATATGCAATACTATCATCTTTCTAATTACTTTAGAGATTGTAGAAGGTGTAGTAATGACTGCAATGCATTGTTCCTGAAATTTTCCAGACCTTAAATCTACACAGCAGAAAAAAATAACAACATCTTGAATTTTGCAGGCAAATGGGTAGAATTAGAAAACATCATTTTGAGTGAGGTAACCCAGACCCAGAAAGACAATTATCACACGTACTCACTCATGAGTGGTTTTTAAACATAAAGCAAAGAAAACCAGCCTACAAATCACAATCCTAGAGAACCTAGACAACAATGAGGACCCTAAGAGAGACATACATGGATCTAATCTACATGGGAAGTAGAAAGTAGAAAAGGACAAGATCTCCTGAGTAAATCGGAAGCATGACGACCTTGGGAGAGGGTTGAAGGGGAGGGGAGAGGCAGGGAAGGGAGCAGAGAAAAATGTAGAGCTCAATAAAAATCAATGAAATAAAAAAAATAAAGGTGTTTGCTACCATCAAAAAAAATTCTTCAAACTTGTGACTATGTTGCTTTCTATGGCAGAAGAAATTTTCTAGATATAACTGAGTATTTGGGCTTGTGATAAAGATTGTTTTGTTATCTGGGTGAGAAGTTGAAGATGGAGGCAACAGGATGGACAAGAGAGACATAGCACGGATATTTGACATGGTTGTAGCTCTGGAGACTGAGGGTAGGCTACAAGGAGTGTGGGTAGCCTCTAGAAACTGCAGAATGTGCAACAACACTCTTCCTGTGAGCCAGGAAGACATGTAGTCAGATGTGCCTTGACTGAAGGCAGTTAAGTGATGGTTTGAATAGAATAGCCCCCATAGACTCATGTGTTTGAATGCTTGGTCCATGGGGCGTGGCACTATTAGGAGGTGTGGCTTTGTTGGAAGAAGTGTGCCATTGTGGGGTCAGGCTTTGAGGTCTCATATGTGCTCAAGCCATGCTCAGTGTGACAATCTCCTTCTGCTGCCTACAGATCAAGATGTAGAACTCGCAGCTCCTTCTCTGGCACCATGTCTGCCTGCATGACACCACGCCCCATCATGACAATAATGGACCAAACCTCTGAACTGTAAGCCACCCAATTCAATGTTTTCCTTGATAAGAGTTGCCATGGTCATGATGTCTCTTCCCAGCAATAGAAATCCAAAGACAGCCTGGAAGCAGCACATTTTCTTTTATTTACATACATCATGTCCCTTGGTGACATCTATAAGCATCCTCCTCTAGGTCACGCTCAGTTCTTCTGTTGTGAATGAGCATCACTCTTTGAAGCACTTCCTTCCCCTTTTGGACTGTGACTTTAAAACTCTACCAGAAAAATGCCACTGAACTCTCTAACATGATGTCTAAGGTTGACAGCAATTTAGACTCTTGCTGTTTCTAGCCTAATCCTTGGTTATATTCTACAATATGTCTACCAGACTGGCCTATTAAACTTGCTCATGACAATTTTGCTCATTACTGGAGTTTATCTGATCGAAAGCTATTGGTGGAAAAGTGCAGGATGACACACTGAACTCAACCACTCTGACGAAGGGCACTTCATTAAAGAGTGCATCACAGGGTGGTCCTCCTCCTCCATCTCAACTAACAGCTACAGAGGCAATTTGAGTTACTCAAATTTAACCGATTCCATGCATGTTTATTACTGACATCTGTCAACTCCCCTATGGTCTTGATGAGATTTATTTTTCTATTTTCCCCTCATTTCCAGACTGCAGGTATCTTTCTGGGGTTAGCCAAATACTCACTGGAAAGGAAGTTCTGCGTATGGCTTCTTCATAGAGTCAATAGGCTGAACGGTTTTTATAACACCAGCTTTCTAAGCCTTTATTTTTCTCCATTTTCCCACAGTGCCTCATTATCTACAAGACCCTCAATAAGTATTTATTGAACAAATGAATGAATATTGGCAATAAATCCTGACATGTTGCCAAGTATATGGGTGTTATTGATAAGCTAAAGTGGGCTTTGGGGGAAGATGCTCTGGAGATTAGGCAGTGTAGATATTCTTTCCTATGTAATGTTGCTTTGTTTTGCCATTGAACATTTAATAACATCAAAATACCATATAAATTTGGTAAGTGGTACAGCTAAATGTTAGAGAAAATGCTAATGGAGATTTAGGAACTAAATCTACATTGGCTGGAGAGATGGTTCAGTCATTAATGGCTAGACTCACAATTGAAAATATAAGAAACTAAATCTCGGAGGCTGAAGCTACCATTATCCATCCAGACATCTGCACAGTAGCTAGGGCACTAGGATATGACTTCCTAGGTGAAAGTATGAATGGCTAGTGTTGATATCTGAAATACTGGGATGAATCTAGGCATAGACAATGTAAGCTATCAAAAGAATATTAAATAATTTCTTTGAATTGGTTTTGATCTGTAACATCCAGCCTGTCAGGTATCATGGATACTTATTAGGAATTGTAATTTAGAAAATTACAATTAATACTGAAAAACCTTTCCCCTGCAAGAGACAAACATCAAGAAGTCCCTAGCGCTGGGTATGGTGGAGCACACCTCTAGCCTTAGCACTCAGGAGGCAGAGGCAGGCAGACCTCTGTGAGTTTGAGGTTAGCCTGGTCTGTACAGTTAGATCCTATCTCAAAAAACGACAGACTAGAAAAGAAACAGAAGCAGTGAGCACAGGGTAGAAGATACTTACTGTTGCATCGGGAGACTCTAATAAAGTTAGGGCTCTTCATCATTTCTACTCCTATGTTGGACCTTCAAAAAACAAAATGACAAATTAGCCTGTTGTCTGTCGTTGCACACAGGCAACATGGATCACCTGCTTGTTAGCGAAGCAAGCATCCATTTTGAACTTCTGATAATATGGCTGAAACTATTATTTCAAAGGTCTCTGAGGTATTATTAATGAAGCAGGTGGGAAGACTTTCCACCCTGCTGAGAGTTCTGGTGAGCACTGGAGCTATTTGTCACACGCCATCAGTGTATGTCTAGAAGCTTTAGATTTTAAAAAAATAACCATAAAATCTGCATTTTTAAAGATTTGCTTCCGCATCATCTACTCAAGCTCATATAATCTTGCCCTTCAATCACAATGAGCCTCCCCGTGTCAGCTTAAGACCACCTAGATTTTTCAATACAACGGACTCAGCATCTTCTCCCTGCAGATGCTCACGTGCTATCATTTAAAGTCACTCTCCCATCCTTTACTGAGGAGTCTGAACTCCTCAGTAAAGGAGTTCAGACTCCTATGGTACCTCCTATGGTACCTCCTATGGTACCACATAGACCTCCTATGGTCATAGGAGGTACCTATGGTACCTCCTATGGTACCACATAGACCTCTTACCACAGCCCCTGCTTCTATTTTTAGCCATGTTTTCTGCTAGTTCACTTTGAATTTATTTTTTAACCCCAAAGACTTGTTTTATGACGGGTGAAAGTCATCTGAAGGAAGGTAGGGCATCTTTTCGACCTCTCTGCGTCCTTAATTCCTATCTCAGCAATTGGTAGAAAGTAGAGTTCAGTTTGGTGCGTGGATTAGTTGCCTGCTGTAGACAAAGGGTAGTTAGTGGTTAGGAAAAGATGGGTGAGTTGTATACTCAGGAATAAAAGGGAAGGAATAGAAACCCAGCTGTGTTCTCACTCACTCAGAAGGGGTGCAGGGGACTGCACACCAAGAGCTCAAGTTTGGATGCCTAGGCAAGATTCTGCAGTGTGTTATTTTTCCATGTTTGGTGTTTACTCTTACTTCCACCAATCATTTGTGTTTGAAAGCTTAAGGAGAAAAAGATTCTAAACTTGACTTTGAAAACTAGGAAAGGAGTAGCTGAGAGTAAGCATTTTACTTTATTGCAAAGCAAAGGAAAAAGAAATGTGCGCGTGCACGTGTGTGTGTGTGTGTGTGTGTGTGTGTGTGTGTCTGCTGCAAAGTAGGCTGCAGTAGGGGAAGGGGGCTGTGTGGGGAGGCTGTAGATTTTGCCTAATTGTAAACAGAAAAGGATTCCAGATGAAATGGTGTCTCAGGGCTTGGTGTCACTGTTCTGAGGTGTGTGGCGACAGTCACCTTTGCAAGTCTTCAAGAAGAAACCATGATGGTTTATTTTTGGCAATGAGGTGTGTTCCATCTCCATGGAGAGCAAGGAGGTCAGGAAGTTAAGTGTCTGTTTGTGAACAACGGGAGATTACATTGGCCGAATAAATGAAAAAGTCTGCTAAGGTACGCAAAGGAGGAGAAGTAGGAGGGAGGGAGGAAGGGAGGGAAAGGAAGGAAGGAAGGGAGAGAGAGAGAGAGGCTGAGAAAGGCAAGAGAGTCCCACCCGCTAACTGTCACTCTAGGGAAGGTGAGGTGAGTTATCTACAGAGCTGTCTGAACTGGCACGGTAACGCAAGACAAGGAGATAAGTGGATGAACAAAAGATTTAAAGAAGCAAACTGTACGAGATGAGATGAAGGAGGTGGAGGATCATGATGCTATCAAGGCATCATTTGGGGGGAGCTGGGACAACTATGAGCCACAGTAGAACAGTTTCACATGGCAGATATTTTGTTAAACCCAGCTCTATAATAAAATAACACGATCGATACAGGTCAGTGCTGGTTGTCGCAGAGAAGCAGAGGTATATACTTCATTTGGTTCCCTTTTATTGGGCAGCTCCTTTTACTGAGCATATCAATAGGAAGGGAAACTGTGGCATGAATAGGGGGCCCAGTAAAGACAACATAGGTCTTACCAGAATCCTGAATGGTGGAAGCATCTGAGGTCTTGCTCAGTATTGAGGTGGGCAGGATAGCTCTGCCTGGGGGAACATCTCATTGTACTGAGAATATACTCACTTCTGGAAAAGAGCTTTCTCTTTGACAGTAAGAAAAGAAACACCTTGCTGCTTGGTGCACACATGGGTCAGGGCCTCACAGGGCATGTGTTGAGGCTTCATACAGTAGAAGACTTCTTCACCGCCACTGTACAGGTATTTGCAGAGTTTAGTGCTTGAGTTTAGGGTCAGGCCACATTCAACTAAGACCTGGGAGGTGCCATTAACAAATTTACCCTTGAAGGCAATTCTGTCATAGCCTTGGTTCCGGGCCCTCCAGAGGGCCGACACTCCTTCACTGGGATGCATGAGAAGAATAGACAGGGCCACCGGGCCCTCCCAGAACAGAGTGAAGCTGACCAGGTAGGTGCCATTGTTGAAGTCTGTCACCTTTCCGGAAGCTCCAGCCTTCAGGGCTGGGGAGGATATCCTGGCCCTCAGGAAGTCCCCACCATACTCCTTCCTGTGTCCCAGGTAGTCCCTAGCTTCCAGCAGCACATCCAGTTTGTCCCCCGTGCAGTATGTGTCTCGAGGGTTGAGGATGGTGGTTGTGCTGTGTGTGGCGCTGGTGGTGGTGTTGAGGTGGGTGAAAGGTCTGGGAGGGATCTGCTGATCTAGCTTCTCCAGGATCGCCCTGATTCTCAGCTCTTTCTCTGTTGGTGACTTGACCGGTGCTGTCATTTTAGGGGTCTCCTGTCTCAGGTTAGTCTCTGTTGGTAACCTTGACTGATTCACCCGCATTTCAGGACACAAGGACTTCATGGAGGTGTTCCAGGAACGGAGGGGGATGCTTGTGTTCAGAACAGACCAAAGCTGAAACGACAAGGCGGGTAAGGCTCTGTAAAAACCGACCTGCTCCCAGCCATTTTCACTCACAAGGAGTTTTACAGAAACGTTAATTTGAAAACAAGAGCTCGGGGAGTAAGAGGTTGGCGGAGGTGAGTTCGCTCTTCCCTAGCCTACGCACCTTGTAGTCAGTAGCTACTCTTTGCTGCTCTCCCACTGGACAGATGGCTGAACGCTTCTCCACTGGTTCAGTTATTGCTAACATACATAATGAGGAAAACTGTCCAGTTGGTTTTATGATACATTTATGATACTAAAACTTGATTAGTATAATATAGGGAAGGTAAAGACTTCTCCAACCCGTGAACATGGCTTTTAAATTCTTTCTCTCCAAAATGCTATTTGCATTTATATATATTCATATATATATACATTTTTATATAATATTTATATAAATATGTCTAAACATGGATCCAGAAGGGAAAATATATCAATATAATTTATGATTTAGTGAATTAAAGACAAAATCCTCATTATGCTTTAACTTAAATGATTGAAATTGCAGTTGTCAATGTTTTTTATTTTTGCGACAAGGATTTTGTTATACAGTTCAGGCTGGCCTCAGACTCACAATCTTCCTATTTCTGTCTTCTGTGTGATGGGATTACATGTACCTGATATTTAAATACAGGAATGCTATGAGGAAAAACATGACAAAACATGGCTGAATTCCTAAATAAATTTCTAGTGGTAAGCCTTTCCTAATTATCACTTAATATTGAAAAACTATAAGGCATATTGGTTACTAAAAATAGCCGCCGCATGGGTAAAGGTAGTAGCAGACTGGGCTTAGAAAACTAAGCATACACACCCAGATTCAGTGACAAGTCGTTATTTAGTGATATGGCAGTTGGTGGCCTGACCAAGAGCCATTTCGGGTGCCCGAGAGAGGGACAAGACAGGTTAAAAGGCCGTAAGGATGAACGAAAAATGAAGAAGTAGTGACAGTCAGTGTCGTCACCCTCTGACACCCCGTAAATAGATGAGAGGAGAAGGGAGCTGAGTGGGAACGGGAGACTTGTGAAAGGAGCTGAGGAGATAGCTCACACAGGTAGCAGGAGATAGCTCACACAGGTAGCAGCTTCTGGTCAAAGTGGGAGATTGCGTTCCTACCTTTGTGGGATTTTGAGAAATTTCATGGATTATCCAGGTAATTACTAAAACGGACATGAACATTAGCAGCATTTTCTTACACAGTATGTTTGAGAACATGGTCCGTTCCCTAGGAAAGAGCACAAGAGAAGGCCTCGAGGTGAGGAGGGGGTCCGTCTGCACTCTACTGTCGCCCTGTGACTTGTGTTTTTGAGGCTTGACCGTCTGCCACGAGCCGTCTTGCTTGTTCTTCTGTCTTAATAAACAGCTCCTTTCCTACCCTGCCAACTGTTTCCTACTCAGACTTTGGTTTGAAGGGTCCTGCTTCTCCTGGCTCCTGGAATGGAAGCCAGAGGCTCACTGTATGCACTCTCCCTGTTCGTCTCCTACAGAAACACCCTACTTTCCCTCACCACAGTCTCAATGAGAAGCAGAAAACTTAATCAGCCAGCAGGTTCTTTGCAGCATGGTGGGGGGAGGGGTGAAACCGAAGCTAACTGATGGGACCCTAAGATTATGCGTATGTTACAAAAGTAATCTACAAGATACCTTTAAATAAACTTGATCCCGTCGTGATTCTTGTTTTGCTGAGCACCAAGTATGAATCTTGAAGTGGGAATTCTTTTGGGGGAAGGAGTCTAAATTACTCTGTATAAAAGACAAATTCAGCAAGGTTATGTAATGCTTGAGGAAAGGGAAAGAGAAGAGGGAGAAGGGGGTGTTGAGGGGGTAAAGGACGGAAGCAGAGGGAACTAACCAATAGTAACGGCTACCCACTCCTTCTGATCACGCCCATTTCTTGGAGAACGAAAACAATACTCACCAGATGCAATGTGCATATTCCTCTCCTCTCTGTTTCTTATTAATATTTTTTTGGGCTGTCTGAAAAGCTTTTGGATGGGTGAATTAACCCGATAGGTTCTAAAAAGATTCCATTTGCATCTTATTGGTACAGAGCAAAAGCAGAAATCCAAAGATAATAGACTTTGAAGAAATGATTATATTCTAAAGAGACACTTAAGCTATCAGACTAGGAAAGCAACAGACCTTAAGAAGTTGGAAATTCTTATGCCATGAGAAGAAAAGCCTGGGACAGTAGGAGCAGTAGGGCTCTTCTCCCTAAAAAAGACACAGTCTTACAGCGACAACAATGACGTGTCAATGGTGGGCAGGGCCACACCTTGACTTGACTGTAGTATGCATGCCCATAACACTCTGTTTTACTTTACGACCTTGACGATTGATATCTGTGTGGCCACTGGATGTCTCTGCCCCTCTTTTCAATATCTCTGCATCTCCCTCTGAAGCTTATTGCTATTCTTTTGACTGTTTGCACTGACGTCTCAAGGATGGGTGGCTGAACTTGGCTGCTTGGGGTATAGACGGTGACTTCAGTAACAGAGTCTAGAGAAAAAAGTCACGTTAGAGCTAGATGTTTTAAGCAAGATGCGATGGTCGGTTGCAGCTCATCCTAAATCACGGTCTAGTGATCAAGCTGTGACTTGCCAATTATGGAAACACGGTGCTTGAAGGAACTTCTAGAAGGATTGAATTCTGTGTCTGGATGGTGTGGAGAGGAAATGAATGAATTCGGAAGAGAAGAGAACACAGCTGATTTCATCTGTGTCGTTCATTGTACTGTCCAGTTGATATTAAACTACTTCCTGAAAACCAAAACCTGCCAATTAATAAAGCCTTGGAGTCAGCTCTGCCTCCTCATTGTAAGACTTGTACCCATTGTGTACGGACAAGCATAATGCTTGTGGAATGAGTCCAAAAAAAAAAAAAAAAAAAGCGACTCCCAAAATTTTTTCCCACTTAAATTTGTGCTTTTTAAGAAAGTATAAGAGCATGTCTGGTAAGGCAACATGTCAGTCAAAGGCCTCCCCACCCTAAGACTCACCTAGGTTTTCTAACTTTTAGGTGAATTTTTTGGTTTTGTTTTGTTTTGTTTGTTTTTTGTTTTTCAAGACAGGGGTTCTCTGTGTAATAGCCCTGGCTGTCCTGGAACTCACAGACTCATCTGCCTCTGCCTTCCAAGTGCTGGGATTAAAGGCATGTGCCACCATGCCCGATTGGACAAATTTCTTAACGCTTGACTTACATTTGTTCTGACTTGCGCTCTTCTACCTAGAAAGTAGTATACACAGACAGAATTTTACCAGTCCTGAAAAAAAATCATTACAATTTTACGACTTCCAGATTTCCAACCAGTGTTTCATTAAATTTATGCTTATTTTGCTTATTTGTGAATGTAAAAATAAATATCAAATATTTATCCTATATGTGTTCAGAAGATGAAGTATGTCAACAAGGCCAATGAAAAAACTGTTTATGAACGTTAGATGCCAGAAGTAGAAATGCCACATCCCTGTCAGCCTTAGAATATGCCTTCTTCTTCCGTGTGTCCCCATCATTGTCCATGGCCTCTTGCCTTCATCCCACCTGGATGGACACCTTCCAGTACCCACCATGCTCTACGCTAAATCCAGAAAACTTTGTTCAATCTTGAGCTTAAATACTGGGTTTTCTTCCCTCTGAGATCCCTTTCGTCTTACAAGCATACTTTGCCAGTGTACGCTGCAGGATGCCCCTTTGTGACGTTCCTCGATGATGTCAATGGACATTCTAGAGCAGATTCCTCACATAATAGAAGTAACTACAGACCACAGTTCTTTAGAGGCTTAGAGCTGGGTGACCGCATGTATTCCTAGGAGATATCTCACTAGCTTACCTTACCTTGAGCTCTGCCTATCCAAATGTCCCCAGGCTGTCTCCATTGGGAATGCTCAAGGGCAGAGGTGTGCTTAACCTGCGGTATGCTAGCCTATAAGCAACACTGTATACATTGCTTCTTAGCTGAGACCCTTCCACTGTGGATACATTTACATCCCAGAAATGAATAGATCTGAGTTTGCCCTGCTCATAGGAATTGCCAAGGTCAGCCTGTCCTGTTAGCCAGTTCTCTGTTGTCACTGCCTGCCAATTCCTCTCCCCGTCCATGTGAATGATGTCAGCTATCAGAAACACGGTCTTTCTTCTTGACTCTGCTCCTAGAGTCTGGTCCTCCTCAGTCACTATAGCACCCATGTGCAGCCTGGAGAGGTCGTCTCTCCTATCACTAGTGATGCAAACTTAGGTCTGGCATATGGCATCCCAGTCACACTACAATTCCTGGTCTCTAGTGTGCTTGTGCACAGCCAAAATATTCGTTCTCCTAAGTGACTATAACTAGAGCAACATGACTTGTCTCTTCCAGCCTTTCTTTGTGCTAAACTACGGCACACAGCTTCAGCAGCAGCCTTGTTTTGATTGTACCATATGATGGGAATATCTTGGAGCATAAAGGTCCTTAGTCTTATTTGTTCCGAAACAGGGCCCTCTTTGGTTGTCTAATGGAGCCTAGGGACCTCTTTTATAAATGACATTTTCAAACATATAAAGTAAAATATAGATAATTACAGCCAAACTCAACGATACCGAAGCACAGCAATTAATACTCCAAACAACTGAGCTTCTTATTTAGTCACACATCAGTTTCCCGTCAGCACAGCAAACAACAAGCAGGCAGGTATGATGCTCATAATAATATCGAAGCATTTACAAGCATGGGGTGGCATTTCAAGTCTTTCTTTTTTTATTTTTTTAATCTGTATGGACTCGGGGGTTTTGCCTGCGTGTATGTCAGTGTACCACATGTGTGCGGGACTCGTCCAACACCAAGTTTCTGTAACTGTTCAACTAGCCAGTTCCCCCATTCCGATCAAACAATACCCATGACCCTGGAAACAAAAAGGGAAATTGCAATCCATATTCCCTGGCTTGGAGAGACAGATAAACTGGTGCCAGGCCAGTCACCCTGGAAGACACATCTCCTGCCTATGAAGAAACTTGGGACCTCTGATTCTCATGAGTCTGATTCTTCCAGAGAAACAGGTGTACACCGTCTTGGACATGAAAGATGTATTCTTCAGCCTCCCATTGGCATAGGTGAGTCAACCCATCTTTGCTTTGAAATGAACAGACCCAGAGGGAGGTTTCAGCAGGCAACATTCCAGAACCAGGTTGCCTCCATGATCTAAGAATTCTCCAATCATGTGTGATGAGACACTAAATGTTGACTTCTTGCTCTTCCATCAGAAGTTTCCTGGGACCACACTCTTACCTTATGGAGATGACCTTCTCCTAATCCTCAAAACTAAAATAGCTGGTAAGAAGGCCAATGAGCGACTGTTACAGGAATTTCCTGGAGGATATCGGCTAAGACAGTCCAGCGTTGGACATCAGAGGCTGCCAAACCTGTCTCACTGTAGGGTAGCTATCCTTAAGGTCCCAACTCCGAAGACCAAGAGACAGGTTCAAGAGTTCCTAGGTGTGATGAGGTATTGCTGGCTCTGGATAACAGAGTTTGTAGAAACAGCAAGGCCTGCCTATATACACAGCACATGGTGTATATGGGTGTGGGGTGTGGGTACTGAGTCCCTAATCTAGACTGAGACTAAACAAAGGTTATTTGAGGCTTTAAAAGCAGTTTTGCTTCCCACCTCTTTCAGATGTCTCAAAACTTTTCATCCACAAAACAAAAGGCAATAGGGATTTTTTAACTCAAACTTTGGGGCCATGGACACACATTGTGGCATTCCTGTTCAAATGATTAGACTCCCATTGGAGAGCCCACCTGCCTAAGAGCTTTGGTGGCTGCTACTAGTTTAGCGAAACAAACAAGCAGTTAACTCTGGGTCAGGATCTTATACTTCCAGCACTTCATGCTATTGTACTTAGACCTCATGATCTTATACTTAGAGCCCCCGGCCAGAGATACTCCTCTGAGGAACACCAGAATGCTGGCTGTATGTGACCCAGAATCAGACTCTACTTTTGGACCATTCTCAAGTCCAGTTTGAGAAACCCACCACTGTCACCTCTGCTGCCTTCTGGCCTGATGACAACTGGCAGGGGCTTATTCATGACTGTCACAAGAGGAAAGATAAAACCAGGAATGCAGGAGCTGCAGTAGTTACTTCAGCTGAAAGGACTGGGGACCAGGTCATACGTATCTCCATCCAGAAAGCAGAACTGATCGCCCTGACCCAGGCTCTCAGCCGGGGAAAAGGAAAGTCCACCACTGTACACACGGGCAGCCTCCACCCAATTCTCCACCAGTGGGCAGTTCTCCACCCAGACCGAAACTGCTTATATATTAGCTTAAAAGCTTTACCAGAAACTGGCCCCCTGAATTGTGCCCCTTCCCTTAGCAATGGGGTCCAACAATGGCCTGGCGTTCATAGCCAAGATCTCTTAATTAATACCTAAAACTTAGACATAGATTGAAAACTTTATTGTGCACTGGGTAGGTAGAAAGGATGGGTTAGGACGAACTTTACTAAAACTCATTAGAGTTTGATGAACGGTGAGATAGACCTCCTACCCCTTGTTTCACTTTGGGCCTGCTGCCCCCTGCACCCTGTGTAGACAGGGATTTACCCCCTATGAGGCTATTCTGGAAGATCTCCCCCTGTTGCAAAAGGAGTGGCGGGCTGTGTTGCCGCTGCCCGGCTCACAGCTAGCTTTATCTGAAATAACCCATGTCCATCTTGGGCAGGAGAAGCATGGCGTCTGCCTCACTTCCCTTCTTCCCAGCATTCTGTTCTGTCTACTCTGCCTACCTATGTTCTGACCTATCGGGCCAAGCAGTTTCTTTATTAATTAACCAATGAAAGCAACAGATAGATAGAAGACCCACCTACATCATCCCCCCCCCCCCGCTTCTCAAGCTCAGAACCCAGAAGTTGGTAGAACTCTCTAACCATTCCTTTCTCAAGTCACTACAGACCCTTTAGCCCACCATAAAGGTATCGATCAGACTAACTGAGAGAAACAGCTGACCTTTGAATCTACAACCGGTTTGCTCTTGTTTGAGTTTGGTAATACTGTCTGGGTCAAGCAGGTGGCCAAAGTGGTGCTGGAACCAACTTGGAAAGGACCCCACATAGTGATTCTCTTCGCTCCTAGAGCCATGAAGGTAACTGGCATCACACCACGGAGTCATCACACCCAAGTCAATAAGGCAGGAGCTATAGCTACCACTGCCAAATGGGCTGTCTCTAAACATTAAAATTAATGTTCCATCAGGCCGTGGACCCTTCCACTTCATGCCCTTGTGCCTCCTGCTGAGCCTTATGCTTTGCCCTGTGGATATAAGTATAATAGGATCATGGTTCAATCCCCACCACTCTCAAGTCCAGACCTGGAAACTGAGGAAGACAGGGAAATTATAGTTAGCATAACTACAGACCAACAATCTATATTCCATCTTGATCTTTGCTCACTGATGCCCACTTTAAATGTCCGGTTGTACTAGAAAAAGGAAAGATACGAGAATTGATTTTTTTTTGAGATAAAAATACAAAGTTTGCAATTTTCTGCATGCCTTGCAGCAGGCCCTCCTGGTTGCCAAGAACAAGGGAATTTCCATTGCCAAAACTGGGGTTGTGAAACAGAAGCTTCCTGGAAAATTAAAAAAAAAATCTGGCCAAAGGAAATAGGAAAAACCTGAAGAATCAGACTCTGTATCACAGAAAGGGAGCCTAGAGGTAGATTTAAACCAGCCCTCAAGGTCCAACCCATGCTAAGGTCTCAACCAATTTTCCCTCCAAAGTACTTAACACATCCAGTAACTACTTAACTACCTCTTGATATCCTAGAAGCTGAGGGATCCAGACTCCTGTTTTTTTACTCTTGACAAGGTTCACCACTTAGTTAATCATTCCCAGCCAGAAGTTGGCCAGGATTGCTGGTTATGCTTAACCCCTCAGCCCCTGTACTACATAGGGGTAGAAACGAACCAGACTGTCAGCCCATTGGCTGATGAAACTCACTGTGAGTGAGGACAGTTCAAATTAACGTTAGCGGACTTAGGAGGGGCTGAAACTTGTCTAACATCCAAAACTTTTACCCTAGGCACTTAGCCTTATTCTGATGCCTGCTATTCTGCCTTATGGGTTAACCCATCTGGGCAACAGCAATATTACTGGGCCTCTGAGATTACTTGGTGGGTGTGTACTAATGGGTGGACTAAATGTGCCTCTTCTGATGCTTTCCAACCGAGAAACCCTTTTCATGCATCTTAGCACACATTCTGCCCTAGGTATACCTATATAAAGGAGAAGGGGGAGAAAAGTACATTTTAATATGGATTCTGGATTATTATAAAAGAACTTGGCCTGTTCTCATTTCAGGCCTAGTTGGAGCCAGTGTCAGCCATACATACATCAGCCTTTATCATGAGCGATAAAAACTTAAAAAACTAAGTAGAAAGGTTGATCAGGACCTAGAGGGAGCAAAAGTTTCTGTTTCTGAATTAGAACAACAGCTAGATTCCCTCACAGAAGTGGGTCCCACAAAAGAGTGGTCCCACCAAATTGGAGAGGCTTGGACTTATTTCTCGGGAGATGTGTGGTATGATGTATGGCTTTGGGAGAAACCCATTGTTTCCATGCTAACTGATCAGGAGTAATTAGAAAAACATTGCCATGGTTGGAAAAAAACTCAAAAAGAAAGAGAGACAAAGACATAAATCAGATCATTGGTATTAGTCTCTAATCCTCTTGTCCTCCTAACTAACTACTCTGGTATCAATCCTGGTTGGGACTTTAATTCTCATTCTGATTGAGCTCCTGCAGCTTACAAATTATATATCAATTCAGTAAAATTAATGGCCTGTGGAATTTGAACATAACTGGCCCCCATAATCTCACAGGGAGTGGTACTATTAAAAGAACTGACCTTGTTGGGATTGGTGTGGTCTTGTTGGAGGAAGTGTATCAGTTTGGGGGCGGGCTTTCAGGTCCTCTTTGCTCCAGCTTTGTTCAGTATGACATCAGTCAACTTTTGCCTAAAAGATGTAGGACTCTCGGCCACTATTCCAGCACCACGTCTACCTGCACGCTGCCATGCTTTCCGCCATGATAATGGACTGAAACCTCTAAACCTCTGGTGGCAAGCAAGCTACCACAATTAAATGTTTTCCTTAGAAGAGTTGCCGTGGTCATCGTGTCTCTTCACAGTAATAGAAACCGTAATTAAGACATGGCCCTTAGGATCAATTATCTGAATCCACGGTTCGACTCATTCACTAAGGCCAGTGGGAATGTAACAGGGCCCCAGACCTTAGCACAACCGATTCCATGATGGAAGTGCCATCCAGGCTATAAAACTCAGCATGTAGACAGCACCACCAGCCAAAACAAAAACAAAGACCTAATCCATCAAGGTCCATAGTTCTAGGAAAGTCACAAAATGTACTGACCTTGCATTTGAGCTTTTGTGGTTCTGCTTCTAGATAACTGTTCTTGTTAATCGAAGTATGCTAACCCAGGACACACTTTTTATGCTTAAAAACTCACCTGAGAATAGTTCCGTGTTACACTGGGATCCTGAACACCCAGTGTAGTTGCTGGCCGGCTAGTAAAGGCTTTCTTCTATTGGCTTAAACCCATGTCTGAGCAGTCTTCTCTGGTGAATACTCCACAACAGTTCTGGAGATCCCACTCAGATCCCAGACACCAGATCTGGAGACACCAGCGTTGGAAGCCCCTGCTGATCAGTCTGCATAGCCTGGCAGCTTTCTGTAAGCTCAGCAACATGGAGGGCTTCTTCTCCTCAGTGAAAGCTTCCTGCTCTCTACCCAGCCTTACCTGGAGGAGGTCTCTAGGCCCAGGATGCTTGACTTACCTCAAGAGTGACCCTTGACACAGATACCTACAAATGTTCTTCCCCTGTTGACCCACATGGTGATCTGCTACTATCACATACAAAGCCTTAGGATAGGAGCCCACCACTTAATGCAAACAAGGGTTTGTCCCCAGGCTCCCTAGGGCTATATATGCTGGAATAAAGTTGAGATGATTCACTGAAGTCTGTCTCCTGGAGAGCTGTCTCTGCTACAAAGCTTTCTGTCACTACTACCGCCTCTTGCCCTCTTGCCCTGGTCACCCACAGGCTGAGAGGGAAAGAACACGCCCACAGATGGTGTTTGTAAGAGTTGCTGAGCAACCCCTGCCTGAGAGAAGTAGCCTTTTTAGCCTGGCTGTCCCAACTTGAGGATCAGCAGTCTTCTTTGCTCTACCTCTGGTTTTCACCTTTGCATGGGACCAAATACGATTTGAGGACAATTGAGGCGTCTTGGCCAGGGCAATTCTCTGGAATTGATTAAACATTTTTTCACCCCGTTTTTGAACCATGACAGCCCAACAGGCATGGGCAAAAAAACCTTTATCTCTCTCTCTCTCTCTCAAATAAAAAAAAATAAAATCTGGTAATGCAATGGCCAATTAAAGCCACTAGGGTGGTTGCCAATCTCTTAAATCTATGGACAGGTTTATGCTTGTTAGGACTTGCAATTCCCCGGTGGCTAAATTGCCTCGGGAATATTGAAGACCTCCGACTGCGTTTCCTCTCTTTTCTGTAATGGGGAATTCTGCTTCTCACCAGCTGCTCTTCACAG
This sequence comes from Myodes glareolus, assembly GCF_982192425.1. Classification (NCBI taxonomy): domain Eukaryota; kingdom Metazoa; phylum Chordata; class Mammalia; order Rodentia; family Cricetidae; genus Myodes; species Myodes glareolus. The sequence goes on along the minus strand of NC_142029.1, from coordinate 77,265,053 downwards.
GAGCATGCATGGGGCACGGAACACAGCCTGTCTTGGCGGCCATGTGAGTGCAGGGACAGAGCCTGTCTCCCGGCCACCCTGCAGGGCGAGTGGGTGCAGGAGCCTTTAGCCACACTGAGTCCTCCCACCCCTTGTAGACAGCCTCCACGAGGGGCAGGAGCTTTTTGTCTCCACCGCACACAGCTGCAGGCGGTCATGCGTGGCTAAATGTGCTCATCTCACGTTGAGTAGGGCCTGGGGGTGGGACCTGTGCAGTCTACCCGGAGGAGTCTACCCAGCCAGCTGCAGATGGTTCCTGCTCCCGTTAATGTCAGTCCCCTCCTCACATCCCACGGCTGCTGCCCTGTGGCAGGAGCTCCGGCACAGGCGGGCACGGGATGGTACAGACATGTAAAAGAGGCCAGCAGCAACTCAGTTGTTACAACTCTCCAAGCAGCACTGCTTGCTGGATACCGGGGACCATCGTGTTCTCCCAAAATCCTCCAGGAAGTTCAAACTGGCGGGCACAGCTGGCTTTGCTTTTGTTCCCCAGGGGATCCCTTTTTCTTCCCTAACACCCTCCCTCCCCAAACAGGCAACAGGCTGCCACTAGACAGAGCACTTCCGCAGCGGCGTTTACCAACATTCTTCTTCCAGAAACTACAATCTGAACTACAAAACCTTAAAAACACACTAAATGTCTTTTTTTCCTGTATCTTAAAAATCATTCTATTAACTCTTATCTCAAAAGGATGCCCATTAAGGCAATCTTAAAATTTATATAATTTGTGATGAAATGTCTCTCCCATTGGAAGTTTTTATTTGTCTATTTCTCAAGAAAGCTGTGTTGTTAAACAGTTTATCTCAGTTTATCTATTTGTCTGTTTGTGCATCCTGCTGTGTTCATAAATGTCGTTTAAACATGACACAGAGACAAAAATGGGTTAGATATCTTTTTTTTTCTGTCACGTTTATTGTATTTACAGTCACCAATGTGGCTTCACCTGATGGCTGGACCTCAGAATATGCCTATGAGTAATGTGGCCACTAGATTCAGGTTAACAAAAGTTTATATATCCTTTTGCTGTAGATAACATTAAAGGTTTTTTTTTTCTGTTCTGCTTTTATTAAAAAGCTGTCTCTAGAGTTGGGGTCTGGCTCTCCCCTTCCCTAGATTCAAGAAAGTTTAAAAAACTTCTTTGTCCTGTATCAGACTGATAACGGGACAGTCAAAAAGTTAAACTTGGTTTATATAAACGTTTCACACCTTCAAATTTACAAGTTCGTTTTATTGGATTCAGTTAAAAAGCTATTAAGTCTTTAAAGGGGTTTAAAGTTTAAGCCTTAGGTTATAAAGATCTAAGCAAACATTTTAGGTTCTATATAAGGTATATTAAGATGTATAAATGCAAGCTGTAAAGGTCTGATGATATGAAGGCTTAAACCGTGACAAGAACATAACTCACGTGTTTAAATGAAAGTTATTAATTGCAAGATATTAAGGTATATAGATACAAATTATAGAGGTCTGAAAAAATCAAGACCTGGAGGACCTAAAAAAGATGTTTTGGAGATATTTGGATGAATATAGTTTGTAAAGGTATCACAATGGCTTTATTATAATAAAAACGTTTCAGATTTATTTCTTCCATTATGCCAACATTATACTAAGACTTTAAAAGCTCAAAGTTTTAGCATTAAGAAATGGAGTTCTGGCAAGTTATTAATCTAGCTCTAAAAACACTGATTACTTATTGTTTAGTCACAAGCTCAAGATTTTTAAGTTTCCTTTGATTGTTCTCTAACTATAACATCAAAATTCTCATTGAACTGTCTAATCCATATCTGACTCTCTAGACATAAAATGTGCATGCTTTTTAATCTGAAGTCAAAGCCTTTGCTATGACCCCAAGATGTAAATCTGTTTCAGCTGTTTTACAGACACCAATTAACTGTCCTTTTCTTTCTTTCTTCTTTCTTTCTTTCTTTCTTTCTTTCTTTCTTTCTTTCTTTCTTTCTTTCTTTTTATTTTATTTTTCCACTCAGTTATTTACACTTCCTTCCCTTCTCCCAATCCCCTTCTGCTCCCCCATATCCCTCCTCCCTCTCCCACCCTGCTTGAGAGAAGGCAGGGAACCCTGCCCTGTGAGAAGTCCAAGGCCCTCCCCCCTCCATCCAGGTCTAGGGAGCTGTGCATCCATATAGACTAGGGTCCCAAAAAGCCAGAACATGCCGTAAAAACAAGTCCTGGTGCCTTTATCAATGGCTTCTCAGTCAGCCCCCATTGTCAGCCACAATCAGAGTTCGGTTTGATCACATGCTTATTCAGACCCAGTCCAGCTGGATTTGGTGAGCTCCCATTAGAACTGGCACACTGCCTCAGTTGGCGGACCAACCCCTCACGGTCCTGACTTCCTTGCTCATCTTCTCCCTCCTTCTGCCTTTCGACTGGGCCTTGGGAGCTCAGTCCATTACTCTGATGAGGGTCTCTGTCTCTATCTCCATCCATCGCTGGATGAAGATTCTATGGTGATATTCGAGATAATCATCAGTGTGATAGTGGGGCAAGGACAGTTCAGGCACCCTCGCCTCTGCCTTTTTTTACAATGTGGATTTCAATAGATTGATAGTGCTAATATATTATAAAACTTTTATTTCCTCTGGTAAACTAAAATTCATACAAATTTCAAGGAATCAAAGTCATAAGGCTTGGAGCTACCTGTCAACAAATCAAACAAAAAGATTCCAAATGTAAGATTTTCTGAATTTTCTAAAGCTCCTGCACTTTAACTTATGCCCAGCCTATATCTTAACAGATTCAACTGACTGACAATTGCCACCCAGGAAACACATACAAATAACAAACTACTGGTTCTGGTCTTATTAAAAACTAACATAAAACAGTCTCGCTGATATAAAGGCTCCCTGTCCCTTCACCTGGAGCAGCTAATCAGATACTTCTGATACACAAGCCTTTGTCTAAGCCTTTCAGCCTTCCTGGGCCCTGACAACCCATTCCTCAGTTCAGCAGGAAGCAGCTAAGAAAGGCATTGTCCTCTGTCCCCATAACACTTGCTAGACATGTGTGGAAACACAGAACTGAGATGTGACAAAGTTAGGGAACGGTTTCTTGGCAAACCAAGCATAAATGAAAGCACACTTTCCTTGCCCATTTCTCAAATGTTCTGTCAGAATTTGTACCTGGATAATGAAGTGGCCTTTGAGCTCAGTTCTTCATGCTCTACCACATATAGACTAAGGAAGTGCTCTGCTTCTGTATACTTTTTGCCTTGTTTCTTTACACTTCTTTTTATTTTTATTACTGCTATTTATTGAGATATTGTTTCTTGCAAGGTGAGGTAAAAGCTTCTCATGATCACGTACGTGCGTAAAGGAGGGTTTCCAGAGTTGAAGTAATGCTTTTTAGTCTGTATAAAAAGCCATACAAAATAAAGTTTGTTATGTAGTTGTTCATACTCTGTATCCCGTGTCCTGATTTGTGTGAGACCCTTACCCAGGGACCCCAACACACTAGATGTTGACAGACAGGCTAAGTCAAAAGAAAACTTGCTAACAGAAGGAACAAAGTAGCTACCTATAATGCCAATTGACATACAAAAATGGACTCAAATTTATCAATAGGTAGATTCATTAATTAAAATAGTTCTTAAAAGATAGTGCCTGCCCTGGGACCAGGTAACTTCCTAGCACTCTGGGAGTTGAACTTCTTAACGTATAACAACACAGCCATATGAAAATGTTCAGTGGTATATGGGTTTTGTCCATATAAGCCCCAACAACACAAGTATCGAAGCACACAACTAAAAAGTTTCCAGATGATGGCTCTGACAAGATTCTATATTTAAAATTTTAATAAAAGCTAATTTTTAACTTTACCTGCTGTCCTTAATATATATCTGTTTCAAACCTAAGACAAGAGGCTGAGGTGCCTCTTTAACATATAAAAGTTGGACCTGACTGCCAGGTTCTCCCACTATGTCTCAGCCCTTACCTGACAGGGTATGGTTCATATAGCCTGTCCTAAACTTAAAAGAGATCCATCCAGACGAAACCTTCATCCAGCAATGGAGAGACAGAGACCCACATTGGAGCACTGGACTGAGCTCCCAAGGTTCAGATGAAGAGCAGAAGGAGGGAGAACATGAGCAAGGAAGTCAGGACTGCGAGGGGTGTGTCCACCCACGGAGATGGTGGGACTGATCTAATGGGAGCTCACCAAGGCCAGCTGGACTGGGACTGAACGAGCATGTGATCAGACTGGACTCTCTGAATGTGGCTGGCAATGAGGGCTGACTGAGAAACCAATGTTAATGGCACTGGGTTTTGATTCTACTTCATGTACTGGCTTTTTGGGAGCCTAGTCTGTCTGTATGTACATCTTACTAGTTCTGGATGGAGGGGGGTGGGCCTTGAACTTCCCACAGGGTAGTGCACCCTGACTTCTCTTAGCACTGGAGAGGGAGGGAGAGAGGGAGGGGTGGACGGAAAATGGGAGGAGGTGGAAATTTTTAATACATAAATAAATAAAAATTTAAAAAACATAATAATGGCTTCACCTATATCAGTTCCCAATTCAAGCCCTTCTACTCACAATAAAAGATTACCCACCACACAAGGATTCCTTACAATTCCCAGAACCAAGATTTCATAGAAAAAAACCCCACTTAAATACAACAACAACAACAAAGCAAATGTTTACACCTCTAACAATGCAATTGGCAATGGCAATGGTCTAAAAAAGTACTCTATAGACCTTTTTGGTCTGAGGATTTCGTAGAGGTAAGAACTCTAGTGATTGGCTGCTCTGCTCCTCTGATCTTTTAGCTTTAATCCACTAGCATCTGACTCTGGGTTTTTATTATTAAGACCAATTACAATTCATGCTTCATCTGGTGTCCAACTTTTGGGACACAAATTCACGAAAAAGCCACTTGCCTGTGAGTTTGCAGCCAATGACATAGGCTAGAGCTACACATAGTTGGAGTTATTGCCCTGGGACTAGGTTTTCCTTTCTTCTCTCCCAGTGGGTTATGGGCTCTCCCTGAACCCCCTTTTGGGCTGCTGCCAAATTAGGTAGGTGCCTTGAAATCTGCTCAGGCTTCTACTGTTCTATGCAGCAGCAATCAGCCTCATGCCTTCATTGCCATCAGCAGCAGATTTAGTGAGACAACTGGGAATTCTTAAAGGGAGGAATTAGTTAAAACAGAGAGCCTTTTTCCCATTTTAAAAAGTGGGAAACATTATTATGATGGAGAGAGGCCTCTGTATGATTACTCAATGCATGATTTAAAAACGGAACAACTAAACAAAGGGGTAATCAACTTAATCAGGATTGATATATGTTAATTATCATTTTGATAACTTTTATCGTTGGTTTTATAATTCTTGGCTTATCTCTAAAAATATTGGCTGATATGAGTGCCAAGATATAGGCCTTAGAAAAACTTATTCAAACAGATCATAAAGGTATTCAGATCTAGACAGAAGAATTTAAAGAAGAACCAACTTCAACATTGCTTTACAAGTTAGAGAGGAACAGCCTAAGGTTTCTAAACAACCATCCTTAATTTTTACAGTTACTTTACAAGAACTGCCAAATGACAGAGATCCCCAAGGCTGTTTAAGTAGTCACTGAAATCATGTGGAAATAGTAGATTTAAGGAGATTCAAGGAAGTGATAGTCTCATAGGACATGCATTCACCTTTCGTGAGGTAGATGGTTAACTTGTGATCAATTTGTAATAGAATTATTCCTAGAGGCAGAAGAGACTTGGTTACAGCAGTCTTAGAGCCTGGCCCTCAATTACATGGAGGACCTGTTGGAAAGATGAGTTTATGACCATTGAACAATAAAGTAGGGCTAAAGGTATGAAAATCTCCTGAGACCAACTTCTTGGAGACAGAAATTGTGCTAATGTAGAAAGGCAATCTCTATCTGATGAACCACACCCTGGCTTTATGTCATGCAATAGCTTTGGATGCTTGAGACAGGGTTGAAGAAGTAGGAAAGAAAATTGAGTCATTTTCTAAAATGATACAGAGACAAAAAGAACCTTCACTGGTGTCTTACAAAGACTGACTTCAGCAATGAATAGAATGATGATGCCAAATTCAGAAACTAGACAAATAATAACGGAATCTCGGGCTTTTGGAAATGCTAATGAACAATGAAAAAGAGTAATTAGGCTGTTAAATGCAAGATTAGCACCCTTGGAGGAATGGATACAAGACACAATCAATATTAAATCTAATGATCATGCTAATGCTTGGATAGGAGAGGTGATTTCCAGAGGTTTGAAGAAAAATCACAATATCTAATGTTTCAATTTTGGTAAACAAGGTCACCTAAAAAGGAATTGTAAACAGGGCATTCCAAGTAACAATGTTTGTTCTAGGCATAATCCAAACAGAATGCCCCTCCCTTCTGGATTATGCACAAGGTGTGACAAGAGCAGGCAATGGACTAATGAGTGTAGATCAACAAGGGTCAGTCAAGGTAACCCTTTGCCGTTGGGAAACACCTTGACAAATTCAGTTCAGTTGTTTCCTGTCACAGAGAAAACTCCTTCCCAGAGCAATTAAAGAACTTAATGACTATTGTAAACAAAGCAAAACAAAAAAGCCACACTGTTCCAGATGATAAAGCAGTTTTAGAAAAGAAAGCAAAAATTTCAGAAAAACTATAAATCAAAACTGATAAAGAATTGATTTGAACAATAGAGACCTCTTAATTAGAAGAAATGAGCATGGTTGTTCAATCTAAATTAGCCTACACAACTAACAAATGTTTTTCATTTGATCAGATAGCTTACCAAAAAGGGAATCTCCCCAAAATTAGGGTTGGGGAAGGGTTTTGTTTCTGTGTTTTCAAGAGAATAAAGGCATCCAGCTAGGGAGTCTGAAGACCACTGGACAAATGAGACATCTTAAGAAAAAGGACAAATCATCCAGAAAAAATACCCCAAGAAAAAGAATAAATTTGCCTACTGATAAAAGGTAGATTATTGAATCTACTTTTAACCCCCAAAAGCAACTATTAGTTTTAAATATTTTATATTGATATGGATTTTGTATATTGATACAAATTTAAGGTTTGTTAGAACATACTGTACATACATTTCTAATTTTGTTCAAGGTATTGCACCTATACAGTTCATTGAACAGTTAACAATGCCATTAGACAAACTTCTAGTCCTTGAAAGTTATTATTTCAACTATTTAGGATAGTAAGATAATGCAGATTAGTAATTAGTCACCTATTACAATCGAACTTATAACTATATTAAGTATGTTTTCAACGTAAAACCACAGATATAGTTTAGATAGACAGGTCACCTTCAAATTCTTTAGAGATATACAGAATATGGCATTTAAGATGTTTTCATAACATAGGTTCTTTTTTTTAAAAAATAACAATGAGATATGCCTACTTCTGGCAGCACCAATCTGCTTCAGAGAAGATGATGGGCAAAAGATGATGGAAAAAAAGGGGGATTGCTTCCAGGCAACACAACCTGGACAGAATGGATTTTCCCTTCTGTGCCACACTGACCAAGGAGACTTTAAACTATTTACTTTTAAAGAAAGAGTAAAGACAGCTGCTAAAAAGATTTCTTTTGTCACCCAATCAGTCCCAGATATTAGAAAAAGTTTTAAAAATTAAAAAATTTAAATTCCAGTTGCTGGAAGTAGCTCAAAGGGTGTTGGGACAAGACCTTTTGCATAAATGGAAAGCTACCATCACCTTCTCTGATGATGAGACAAAGTCAGACTTACAGATGAATTCTGGGGTCTTGCACTCTGTCAGAGGATATCTCCTAGCTGAAAGCTCTGCCTCCAACCAAAAGATACACTTGGACTATCTCTCAGATTGACAGCAAAGATTAGCAGGGGGTTTGGGTAGAAAACAACCTTCTAGGACTGGCCCAATACCAAGCACCTATGATTGTTCAACTAACCAGTTCAATTACCCCCATCCAGATTAAACAATACCCAATGACCCTGGAAATAAAAAGGGAAATTGCAGTCCATATTCCCTGACTTGGAGAATTCCAGTCACCCTGGAATTTACCCCTCTGGCCTGTGAAGAAACTTGGGACCTCTGATTCCTGTAAGTCTGATTCTTCCAGAGAAACGGGTGTACACTGTCTTGGACCTGACAAATGCTCTCTCCAGTCTCCCATTGACAGAAGTGAGTCAACCCATCTTTGCTTTTAAATAGACAGACCCAGAGGGAGGTTACAGTGAGCGATATTCCTGGATCAGGTTGCCTCAGGATTTAAATACACTAAATGAAGACTTCTGGCCCTTCTGTCGGAGATTTTCTGGGAAAAGAGATTATAAAAAGACCACTGAGGGAGTGCTGCCAGAGCTGGAGACCTTGGGCTACTGAATGTCAACTAAGAAAGCCCAGCTTTGTACATCAGAGGCTGCCTATCTTGGCACCCAGCTGCAGGAGGCAAAAAAGAGGTTGCCCCAGAGTAGGATTGCTGCCATCCCTCAGATCTCAACTCCAAAGGCTAAGAGACAGGTTCAGTTTCTAAGTGCAGCTGGATAGCATTGTCTCAGAAAGCCAGAGTTTGTGGAACTAGCAAAGGCCTCCATATACCAGCACAAGAGGAGGAGGTGGGGGAACGACAACTAAGCCCATTGAAATTAGGTTTTATCGGGCCTCAGTATGAGATTGTAAGTGAGAACTGTCTCCTCCTATCTTTTATTTCTCTCTAGTGCTGGGATTAAAGGTGAACACCACTACTACCCTGTTCCTATGGCAAACTAGTGTGGCTACTGGGGTTAAAAGTGTGTGCTACCACTGCCTGGTCTGTAATGCTGACCAGGGTGGCTGTTTTACTCTCTGATCTTCAGGCAAGCTTTATTTATTTAAATACAAATGAGATATCACTACCTGCCATGGTTAGCAAAAGACACTCAAGAAGAGAAAGAGACAAAGACGTAAGTCATCAAATTAGAACCAACCTGTTCTCTTGGTTGCCCTGGCTAACTGCTCTGCTGTCAGCACTGACCAGGGCTCTAATTCTCATTCTAATTTGATTAACAGCAAGCCCTGCATATTAAACTACAAGAGAATGAATTCATGGTTTGACTCATTCGCAAAGACCAGTGGGGAAGGAATGTAACAGGGCCCCAGACCTTAGCCCAACTGACTCCATGATGGAAGTGCCATTCAGGCTATAAAACTCAGCATGTAGAAAGTACTACCAGCCAAAATGAAAACAAAGACCTAATCCATCAAAATCTATATAGTTTGGAAAAATGCCAAAATGTTCTAACCTTGCTTTTTAGCTTCTGTAGCTCTGCTTCTGGCTAACTGTTCTTGTTAACTGAACAATGTCAACCCAGGACATTTGTGTGTGTGTGTTTAAAACCTCACCCTGAGAAAGGCTCAGTGCTACACTGGGATCCTGAACACCCAATGTAGTTGCCAGCCAGTTAGTAAACACTTTCTATTGGTTGAAACCCGTGTCTGAACAGTCTTCTCTGGTGAATACCCCACAACAGAAGTACCTTTCTGGCCACCAAACTCAGCAAGTAGACAGCATCACCCGACAAAACTAAACAAAGACTTAATTTATCGAAGTCTATAGTTGTAGGAAAGTCTCTAACTATACTTTGATATTACATGGGTATTTAAATAGCTGTTCTGATTGATCGATTATGTCAATCCTGGATATGCTTTTGTGTTAAAAGCTCACCCTGAGAAAGTCTTGGGGTTGCACTGGGATCCCAAACACCCAGTGTAGTAGCCAACTAGTTAATAAAGATGTTTTATTGTCTTAAACGAATGTTCTAGTTGTCTTCTCTGATTTTTGTAGGTAATTCATAATTGGAGACATAGCTGGACCTCACTTAAGAGGCTTAGTGAAAAGAGAGATTCACTCTGTTGGCTCATTTCAGGGGAGGGTCCACATGCTCTCAAGGGGGAGAATCTAAGTGGATAGTTACAAGAGGAGAAATGAGAGTACCTTTGCATTTTCTTGTTGCAATTGTTGCTGTTTGGCTACCCACTTCCTGGTGCTACACCTAGTGGTGAAGGCTGTTTGTCTGTATCTGGAGGTCAGTGTCTTTTTTTATTCATGTTATCTTTCCTGCCGTTACTATTGCTGCCTGGTAAAGCGGTATTTCCAGCTCACTGCTTACCCACTGCCCTTGTGTAAAGTGGTATTTCCAGCTTACTGCTTACCCACTGCCCTTGTGTAAAGCGGTATTTCCAGCTTACTGCTTACACACTGCCCTTGTGTAAAGCGGTATTTCCAGCTTACTGCTTACACACTGCCCTTGTGTAAAGCGGTATTTCCAACCTACTGCTTACACACCGCCCTGGTTGAAAAAGCTGTAACATTTTAGTAGGGTGTAATTGACATATAATAAACATACACATATCAAATACACAGTTCTAAGAATGCTGAGAAACGTTTTCATCTGTGTAGCTACTGCACTCAACACTAGCATGTTATTATCCCCAAACTTCCCTTTTGCTATTTCCCACTCAGCTATGGCCCTCCCTTCTGCCTGCGGTGTGTCTGGTCCCTGAAAAACACAGATCTGAGTTTTGATTCTTAAATGGATTGACTTTTCTTGGGTTTCATATAATTGAATTAGATGTATACATACGATGCACATGATACACTTGTGTGTGTGTGTGTTCCTGGTAGTCTGGGTACCATGTGTACGCAGTACTCATAGAGCCCAGAGCAATGTGTTGGATCCTCTGGAACTGGAGTTACAGATAGATACTTCCTGGGTTCTGAGATACAAACCTGGGTTCTCTGGTAGATCAGTCAGTGCTCTTAACTACTGAGCCATCTCTCCAGTCCCCTTTTGTTTGTGATTTGAGACAAACGGTCTCACTATATAGTACTGGTTAGCATCGAACTTGCTATGTAGACCAGGCTGACCTCAGACCCACAGAGATCCATCTGCCTTTGCCATCCAAGGAATAAAATTAAGAGTGTGCCCAAACACTCAGCCTGTAAAATACTCTTTAGTGAACTGCTTTTGAGGACCCGTCATCATTGCGACATTTGCCAGTTCTTTGTTCCTTTTCATTATTGAACAGGACTTCGTTTTCTGAATATATCCTACAAATAATGTCTCTCTCTCATTCTCTCTCTGTGTGTGTTCATGTGCATCTGTTTGTGCATGTGGACACCAGAGGTCAATATTTGGTGTCTTTCTCCGAACTCTGTTTCAGATTTTGGACAAGGTCTCTCATTGACCCTGGAGCTTGCCTCCTTGGCTAGACTGACTGGCCAGGAAGAATCAGGGATCCTCTTGTCTCATCCTTCCCAGGACTTGGCTTTAAGGTGTTTCTACCACGCTGGGATTTTTACATGGGATGCATATTCATCTCCTGCTACTTGTATAGTGAGCACTTTAACAACTGAGCCATTTCTGCAGCCCCACACTCTCCATTTCAACCTGTCATCATTTTGTGAACATATGAATTATTTCAAGTATGGGGAAGCTTCTATGGATATGCAGACACAGTTCTCTACACAGACAAAGGTTTTCATAAATACTGGAGTGGTTGGATATTTTACTTTTGAGACACCTGCAAAAAGCCTGCTAGACTTTATTGCTGTTCATCTGTAACAATGTCTCTAGTAGCAAACATGAAGTCCTCTGCCTTGTCTGAACCTGGGTAGACTTGAGTCTATGCACCTGACGGTTTAGTATGGGTGTTCTTTTTTTGAACACGAATCTTCCTTGGCCACAGGTACTTACTTGAAGGGGATGAAATGAGAGCAGTGGGTGACACTGGTGCCAGTCTGGCTATCCGAGTCTCAGTTTTCTTTGACTATAAACTGCAAAATGGGTCCTTGCAGTAGTCCACAGATGACATCCCTGGCCTGTCACGTAGACTAATTCCCCTGTGAGGCCCTGGGGTGTCCCTGAGCACAAACAACTGAGCCCCCAGTCAGGAGATAAGTCCAATCACCTTCTCTGCAGATCTCCTGGCTCTTCCTTCTTCATTTTTTTTTTCTGAGATAACCCCCAAACCTACTTTCCTACCCCTCCAACTGCCTTTAATTCTTACCATGTGTTACCTTCATGGTCACACGTTTCTACAGTTGTGAATGAATTCAAGGGACCATGACTGATGGACACAGGTTAGTTGGTAGGGGGAAAAATCATGTAGCTCCCACCAGCATGAATTTCTTCTTCAGGGACCCAGCTTCCTCCAGGGTCTGCCAATTTTTAATTTTAATTTATTTTTTTTTACCATCTTTAAATGTATTCAAAGCAACTTAAAAATTTTATCTATGTTTTCAAAAGTTTTCTACGGGACACATTAGTCCCACACAAACAACTTGTTGTTTTTCCCACCAGGAACTTTCTCATCTGAGTTTCACTCGTTTTATCAACCCACCTGCACCCTTTGTCTTCCTATCTGGATTTATTTGTCCTCTCTGTCTATATTCCTCTTTCTCCCTTTTTGACTTTTCTCTGTTACTCAGGGTTTAAAATTATTCTATTTTCCCAAATGATTTGGATTGCCAGAATGCTTAAGTAATTTCTAGTTTATTTGAGAGATTACAACATGCTCCTTAGACTTCACTTTTTTAGTTTCTCTCTCTCTCTCTCTCTCTCTCTCTCTCTCTCTCTCTCTCCTCTCCACATCTCTGTGTATGGTTTCATGTGTGCACATATGGGAGCTCTCATGTCACTGTGCATGTAGAGGACAGAAGATATTTTTGTTTTTTTTAAGAAATAATTTACTGTTACTTTATGTGCTTGGGTGTTTTGCCTGCATGAATGTCTGTGTGAGGGAGTCAGAACCCCTGGAACTGGAGCTACAGACAGCTGTGAGCTGTCATGTGGGTGCTGGAGATTGAACCCAGACTCCTGGAAGAACAACCAGTGATCTTAACCACTGAGCCACCTCTTAGCCTCCCAGAAGACAATTTGCAGGAGAGTCAGTTCTTTCCCTTTAATGTTGGTTCCAGGAACAGAACTCAGGGCATCGGGCTCAGAAGCAAATGCCTTTACCTCCTGAGCTATCTCTCTAGTACTTAGTTTCAAAAATAAATTCACACTTAAATACTTCCCAGGAAGTGAAGGAGCCTATAAAAATATACTCCATTGGCATTGAATTATCTCCCACGTTTGTTGTTGTTAGCATTGCCAGGTATTTGAATCTTAAAGTTGTTATTATTTATATACTATACATTGTTAGTTTTGTAGAATGCTTTGTGGGATGAATTCTAATTGGCCTTAGTGATAAAAACCTAGAGTCAGATATAAGGGTTAATGATGAAGATCAGAAAAGCAGAGCAGCCAGCCACTAGAGAGTTCTTTCTTTTGCCAGTGCTCCGACTGAATGGGCGATCCTGGCTCTGAAATCCTCAGACTGCTGCTGTCTCCATGAAACCTCAGACTGCGTCTCAGACTGAATCTTCAGACTGCATCTGAGCTCCTGTGTCCTCCTGCCTTATATTCCTCTCTCTGCCCAGCCGTATCACTCCTTTCTCTGCCCCTGTAGTGCTGGGATTAAAGGTATGTGATTCCAAGTGCTGGGATCAAAGGTGTGAGCTCTGTTTCTTTTTTAGAATGTAGCCCAGGGTGGCCTTGAACTCACAGATGTCCATCTGCCTCTGTCTCCTGAGTCCTGGGATTAAAGGTGTGTGCCACCACTGGCTGGCCTTTTTGGCTAACAAGTGCCTTAGCTCTGCACTCTGATCTTCAGGTGAGCTTTATTTATTAGATCACACACACACACACACACACACACACACACACACACACACACACACAAATATCACCACAATACTTACTCATTCAGCTTCTCATTTTTCACTCTTTCTTACAATTCTGTTTCATCATTTAGGGATATTTTTTCTCCTACTTAACATCTACCTACAACATTTTAAAATTTAAATTTAATTTTAAAACTTTTGGTGACATAGTCTTACCATTTTATTTTTATATTGAGTGTTATTTTTCCTGATTGTGATTCTGTATTGTCAAGTGTTTGACATATTTAAAGTGTATTGATTCTTTAAAGGTATTACTTCATTTCCCTTTTAAATCCCTAATTACTATGTTCTTGTTCTTTTTTTTTTTTTTTATAGAATCTAGATGTCTCTGGTCCCCACTATCTTGGTTGTTCTCTGATGCTTCAATCCGATTGAAAAGAAATTTATTCAGTTTTTTTTTTGTTTTTATGAGAAAGTTTTAAGAGTTTTGGAAACACAAATCCTACATGTGTAAGTATATACTATATACACATGTGTATGTATGTTTATTTGTGTATATATGTTCATTCAGTATATATATTTAATTTTTAGTTTTATGTGTATAAGTTTTTCCTGCATGTATGTTTGTATACCACTTGTATGCATGGTGCCTAAAGAGATATCAGATTGCTTAGAACTGGAATTGCAGATGTTGGTGAGCCACCATGTGGATGCTGGGAATTGAACCCTGGGACAAGTGTTCTTAATCAGTGAGCCACTTCTCTGATAATATATATACAAAATATAGATTATACATTATATTTACATATAATATAATAATATATAATTCTCAACTAATTAAAAATCTATGCATCTCTTAATTTGCTGAGAATTTCATTGTGCATATAACATCTTAGTCACTCTCACATTACGACACCACACTCCTTTCAGATCCACCCTGATTCCTCTTCCAACTTCACGTCCTGTTTTCAATTTTAATTTTTTTTGTGACCCTCTGAGTGCAATACCACCCACAAACTCATGGGTGTGGGACTATCTCAGAGATTCTTAGACCTACGCAGAATCACACCCTTGGAGTAAACAATATCTCCTTCTCCCAGCAGCTCGCCAGCTAGTAGTGTGGGCTAGTGGCACCTCCCTGTTGCCAATTGATAATGATTGGCTCTCTCTCTCTCTCTCTCTCTCTCTCTCTCTCTCTCTCTCTCTCTCCACACACACACACACACACACACACACACACACACACACACACACAATTTTAAAATAAATCCTTGTGGCTGATATATAGAAACCCTGTGGTTTATTTTTGTAGGATTTCCCAGCGGCAGCCTTCAGAGAGCAGATATAATATGTGTGACTTATTGAATATCATATCTGCCTCACCTTCATTAGATGTGCATGAACACCTGGTGTCTAATATTTGCTCTTTCCATATGTTTTATTTGATGAAGGAGGTGCTCTAAAAGAAACAGTTTTCTGTTTTTAACGCTGCTAGAAGTTGAGCTACCTTGAAAAGTCCTTTCTGATTCATAGGGGTATTTATATAATCTTTTAAAATGCATTTTCAGGTGTGATGGATTACACTAATTTATTTTCTAAAGTCAAATCATATTACCACTGCTGTCTGACATTCAACCAAGCCATAGCAGAAGTCACAATTTCAGGATGACCCACCCTATTGTTAGTGAGAATATATTTTAATGCAGTCATTTTTGGAAGCACATGTCTCTCTGTCTTGTTGTCTGCTCTGTTTTAAACTGTATCTGCTTGAACCCTAGGTCCAGGTAATTCATCGTGTGTAGATAACAAAAAATCTCTCACTTAATTCCATAAAAACAAAATCCCGGACAAAATTTTGTTTCAGTTGACAATGTAATTCTGTATCTGAATAACATGGACATTAATATGTATTACTAGTTAAAAAATAATTTATCTAGCAATCAGATCACTCCCTCCACAGCAGGCTCTCGACCAAGGCAGGAGGCTCTAGTGGAGGAAGTAGCAGCATGGTAAATCTTCCCCACAATTCTTCGTGTGCATTAAACACACTCACAAAGCAAAACATCCAAAGACAACCTTTAAAAAGATACTCCACTGCTTTTCTGACTCAAGAAGACAACCTTCTGGTCCAGCAGGACGACTCCCTCCATTTAGAAAGTTTTTCAGAATGATCCGAGACCGCACTGAGCTTTCTCACATCCCAAGGTCCCAAGGCGTACTCACATATACCCCATTAGGACGATACTACTCGAAAAAAACCGAACTAAGCCGTATGACCAAATGCAGAGAAATAGTACTGATATTTAACGTGGGACTTTTCCCTGGGTAGATGTGATAAACATCTGCTCATGCCAGATACTGCACAGAGAGCAGTCAAAGACACAGCCCCTCCCAACTCTAAGTGAACCCGTATCCTAAGTGGGTTACTTACAGGAAAGAGCATGGGTGGCTCAAAGACAGCCGCATCACCGGGAAGCCCACCGCAGCATGCGTGATGACTCACTTAAAATGTGTCCCAGGAGCTCTCTGGCCCAACCTGCAGGCCGTTCCACTGGGCCATCAGTTGTTTATTGCTTTTTATAACTTTTGGGAGGAGCCTTGCAGTCTTGCAGCTTTTCTGAGTTTCTAGAACATTTTAAGATTCTGGTCCCGAGTCCAAGGAACTCCCTTCTACGAAGGAAGGTTTTAATGTGAAGGAAGTAGCTGCACGGCACTTTGTAGCAGAACAACCCAAATATTGTAGGGAAAAAAAAGTGAAAATAAAGCATGTGGAGGAAGCAGCCATTCTTTGGATACGCAGTAGGAACGAAGCTCTGTCCAACTCACCTTCCTTCTTTGCACCTATCTGTAACAGCTGTTTCCTTTCCCACTTAGTGATTGGTGGCGGAGATGTGTGGTACTCCCCTCTTCTTTGTCCTATTTGAACTTCAAAATTAATGTAGTTGGCAATGAGAGCTTTGTATTTATGCAATGTGGCAAAAGCTTACTAAACAAAGGGGAAAGAAGAGCAAGGGAGGGGGAAGAAAAAGGAGGGGAGAGGGGGAGAGAGAGAGAGAGAGAGAGAGAGAGAGAGAGAGAGAGAGAGAGAGAAGGGGGAGAGAGAGAGGGAAAGAGGGAGTGGGAGAGGGAAGGGGAGAGAGTACGAGAGCACAGACAAGGGAGCAAGCAGAGCAAGACCAGGCACATAAGAGCAGAGGGAAAGAAGAACAGGAAGGAGATGACTCACCATTTCCCTTTCTCTGTATTAAGTTCGTTTTTCTTTAAGGTTCTTTTTTTCAAGTCATTACAATACTCAAAATGGGAGAGGAAGCTAGAGATCCACCTTGATTTAGTGACAGATGCTAGCAATGTTTGTGGACAGAAGCAAGAAACCTAATAGCTACACCAAAAGGGAACCTTGAATGCCTTTAAGTTCAGTATGAATGGCAGTAGGAAGGGCTACCAAACTGGGGGGGGGGGTTCTAAATATACATAAAAACTCAGCCCCGCCTCCGGAGAATCTTCTAGCTCTGCGGTCCTTCCTCTCCCTTGGGGTTGGGGTGGTGTCTGTAATGCTTGTAATGAAGTTAACTTTTGCTTGCTGTGAACTTTTTAGTTCTTCAGTCTATGGACAAAAAGAAGTCACATGCTAAGCGGCAGCCCTTGTCACCAAGCAGCAAGCTGTCACCTTAGCAGTGAAGCCTGTAGAGTTCTCTGTCTCCATCTTGACAGCCTGGTGAGGGTCTAACCTACTCCCTGTCCCCACAGGGGCACAAAGAAGGTCTGGCTTGAAGGAGAATTTCAACAAAAATTCCTGTCCTATATATCATTCAAAGGACTTCTGGAAGAATCTGAACCAGGAAATGGAAAATGGGGTGGGGAGGACTTTAGGGAAGGGGTGGAGGGGAAAATTTCCTGGCCAGTGCAGCCTTGAGCACCACAGGCACCTAGAAAGGAAGGCGATAGTAGACAGAGACACAAGATCCCGAGTTCGCTTGAAGGCTGAACAGCTTTTGATTTTTCCATTGCTGCTGATCTATCGCTCTGGCAGCTACTAGGAGGGCACTACCAGCAGAGCTTGAGCGAGCTGTACTTTTAACTCCCTTTCTTGAGTTCTCCCTTCTGCACTTTGCTGGCTTTGTATCTTGGTTTCGTCCCAAGGGCATTCCTCTGAACTTTACCTCTGTCCTTTGTTTTTTGTTTGCTTTTTTTTTCAGTCACCGTGCCATAGCTAGGTCAGAATTTGTGCTTGAGTAATGAACTGCTTGCACAGTAAACATCTGGACTCCAACAAGTAAGTACAAAAGAAGGAGGGGGAAGTGAAGTAACAATAAAGAGATCTGAGCAAGTCATAACAAACCACACTATTAACTGTCTATCTTAAAAAAATCCTATAATACATGTAATTTTGTATATAAATATACATACATAGTTGAAATTAATTTTTCTCATTTCGACTGACAATGCTCCCTCCAGGAGCCAAAGACCACCTAACTAAAACCCCAACACCAGACATGAGGAGCTCTCTTTGGAGTTGTTGGCCAGGACTGTTGAAGAGACTCCCAAAACACACACTCTACTGCTGTTGCGCTTGGTTACTCCCCAGAGGAAAAAGATAAATCCCCACTGCTGAAGACACCATGCATTTCAGAAACAGGCCCAGAGGCCCCTGAGCTGGGCCTGACCTCCTAGAGGACTAGCTTTTCTAGTCCCAGAAGAAGTTTCGCCAGCTTCCAAAGGATGGAAACAACCTATGGTCCTGCCCCATTGATGTCCATGAACCACCACAGCAACCAGTCTAGCCCTATGGGTACAGTAGTGGCTCACATACCTTGGCAGCAACCAACAACTCTAACTGGATGGAAGACCCCACTCACCAAGAAGGAAGCCATTGCTGGTCCTGGAAACCTAGCCAATTACTCAGTGCTGGTGAAGTCACGGCTCTCGGAGGAGAACCTACAGCCACTACATTACTAACCAGCATCATCCCTAACAACAATCTGTAAATGCTTGTCCTTACCTATGCAGGCTAAGAGTAGTCTTCACTTCTCATCAAGGAAACTTCTCTGTGCAACAGGTGGAGACCATTACAGAAAACCACAACCAATCAAAACACAGAGTTGTGGAGCCCAGTCCCAGGGGATACATCTACAACACAGCTCCCCCTAACGAAGGCTCAGTGAACATTCTAGAAGAGGGGAAATATTTAGAAAGATCGTAACAGCCAGAGGATCAGGGAGTCCACTCTGAGATCGTGTCTCCTAGTAATGTCAAAAGTTACACTCGTAAAATCTTATCAACATAGCTGTCCAAATATGACCTGAGCAAGGAAGGACACCAATGGACCTGACAGTGGATGGCATGTTGAGTCCATGAGGCCTCAACCCTACAGAAAAAACCTAAGCCACTAAAAAATGCTGGGAGTGGAAAAAATGGTTGTCCTCAGGGAAGATCAAACAATTGTTTATCCAAAACCAAATGGTCAGTCCTGAAAACATGCACATATGTACCATGAGGGGGCCGGGCCTGCTTGTTTGTGTTTTTCTGTCCTGCCCGGCCCCCCAGCTGTTTAGTCCCAGAGAAAAATCACACTGAAATCTCTGTAAGTTATAATGCTGATTGGCCCATTAGGTCAGGTTTCTTACTAGCTAACTCTCATATCTTGATTAACCCATTTTTCTGATCTATTTTAGCCATGTGGCTCAGTACCTTTTTCAGTGGGGCAGCTCACATCCTGCTGCTTCGGTGGCCTGGGCAGGAGTGGGAGGAATCGACTTCCTCCTCCCCAGAATTCGCCTGCTCTCCTTATGTCATTTTCACTTCCTGTCTGGTTTTCCCACCTACACTTCCTGCCTGGCCAATCAGTGTTTATTTAAAACATGATTGACAGAATATGGACAATTCTCCCGCACCACTAATGGCGAATCAATCCCATATCAGTTATGTTTTAAAGGGGTATTTATTTGGGGGTGTAAAACTTACATACACCATAAATCGTCAGGAAGGGAGCCTAGTCGCTGGAGCAGGAGACGGAACCAGGAGCCGGAACCAAGCACCGGAACCAAGAGCCCAGAGCCGAGGCTTGCCGCTCTTCTTTTAAAGAGAAATATACCACGCCCCAGTGGGCTGGTATTTCAGCGGCTATTGGCTGACGGAGCGGAAGGTGCTGACGGAGCGGAAGGCGCTGACGGAGCGGAAGGCGCTGACCAAGCGGAAGGTGCTGACGGAGAGGAAGGTGCTGACGGAGAGGAAGGCACTCCCACAGCACTGTGGGCTCGTGCTTCAGTGACTATTGGCTGAAGCAGTGGAAGATACTTCTGCAGCACCCATGCAACATTGTATAGACTGTTTTGAAATATACAATATGTAATACTGTACAAACTAAGCAGGTTGTGTTTAGGAATATAATAGCACTTAATGGAAAGTAAAGCCTTGGATTTGAAAAAGGGAGGAAAGGAAGGGAGAAACAATGCAAGTATAATCTTAAAAATTAAAGAAAAAAAGAACTTCTCAAAGCAAGGACTCAACTTCTCCGAGTGCAGGACTCTCCCTCCCACCATCCTTTTAATCCTCCTGAGATGATGTCCCTTTTTGAAAACAGGAAACACTTTTCTGCAAGGCAAATAACTTCTTTTTTTAACATTAATTATAAACTGGCCCATTAGTGCAGGCTTCTTATTAACTAATTATAACTTATATTAGCCCATAATTCTTGTCCGTGTTAGCCATGTGGCTTGGTACCTTTTTCGGAGAGGGAGTCACAACTTGATTCCTCTGCGACTGGGTCATGACTGCAGACTCAAACGTCCCTCTTCCCAGAATTCTTGTTGCCCTGCCTGGCTACTGGTCAATCAGCATTTTATTAAAATATAATTGACAGGACACAGACCTTTGTCTCATAACACTTCCTCCCCTTTTATTTTTAAACAAGAACTCTGAATCAACTTTCCTTTGTTTAACTTTTCTCCTGACCATTGTCCATAACAACTTGTAGTCAACAGTCTAAACAAAGGCAAATATCCATAATTCATTTTTTTGGAATATGGGTGTAGTTTTCCAGGCTACTTCCTAATGATTTGGGGCACTAATAACCTTATGGGGACCTAAAGAAAATTTAAATTATGATTAAGTCGTGACTGGAGTATCCTGTGAGGCTTGATCATCTCAGGCAGCAGTCTTAAATCTGTTCTGGAAGGTAAATATTTTCTACCTTGTTGGCTCAGTTGAACTTGAATGAAACCACCCTCCCCCCCCCGCCCCCATCGACCTCTGTCTTCCCGTTTGTTCTGCTACAAGTGGTTGGCAGAAGGACCTCCGGCTCCAGTGACTCTAGTCCATTCCTCTCCTGCAATGTTTCTGAAGTCTTGGAGGTGGTAACATAGATTTCTGACTATTTTCTTCTATTTACGACTGAGTGGTGGGCCACACTAACAGTCACCAGTCATAACCGGTGTGATTGGGTGTCTGCAGTAACCAGCACCCTCTCCAGAGGTGAGGTTTCTCTCTGCTGCTGCTGCAGGCTAATGGCACTAGCAATCTACAGGCATGAACAGCACTTTAGAAGTTGACTTTGATAGGATCCTGGCAGGAATGCAGGCATCTTAAAGAGATTCTTGTGCCTCTCCTTTTAGCTCTCAGACTATTGGAACAGAAGTTCCCATGAAATTGGAGTTTTCCAGAAACCTCATGCTGGGATAAGGAAAGGTGGTACCATCCAGAGGAAGACGGACTCTTCTAGAAAAATATATCACTCAGTTCTGACAACTGATCAGGCCACTTGTAAAAGACACTGAAGCCATATAATGATGGGTGGGACCTTACCTTGACTGGGACTGCTTCGATTTCTGCCCTCTGTCTAAACTTAAACCTCCAGTTAGGACCCTGAAGATGAAGTAAATTGAGAAGACGCCACAGAGCCTCTTTGTTCCGCTCGCCCTAGCCACAGGTCTTTGCCCTGGCTCCCTGCATCAGAAGTCCCTCCTGGGGAGCAGGTCTGGGTGAGTTGTTTGTGGTGCCCATAAGAGTCATGCCACGATTGCCCCAGAGGACAGTTCTTATCTGGCAGGCTGAGAGTGTGGCAGAGAGAGTCTTCAGTCAAGTAGAACTACTGGTGACAAATTTCCCCCAGGAGCCTGTGCAGTTTCTACAAAAGTTAGGTTTCGTGGGGGCTTCCTTCCCTCGGGTCTCTCTTTACCATTTCTCTAATGGCTGCCTCTTCTCCAGACTACTTGAAATCTTTTCTGAGATATTGCTCTAATTCATTAGTCAATGCCACAAAACACTCTATCACACTAGTCCACAATATACTTTGACAAGGTACTATTTTTATTAATTCATACATGAATACATGTGTTCTGATCATATTCAGCCCCAGCTCCTCACCAATCCACTGATCTCTCCTCAGCTTCATGCTTTTTTTTTTAAACTCACTGAGTCCAATTTATGCTAGTCAGATATCAACAGTGTAGCGTCAAACACTGGAGCATGACATAGATCTTTGTTTTTAATCATTACATAATGTTTTATATATATATGTATACACACACACACACACACACACACACACACACACACACACACACATATATATATATATATATATATATATATATATATATATATATAATCACCCTGACCCTACCTTAACTGGTAAAGACTTGTTGGGAGATATTTCAAGTGGTTTTTTTTCCCCCTAATAAGTAAAAACATTTTATTTATGTGTAGATGTGTGTGTCTACCAGTTTGTGTGCACCATGGGTATGTGGGTGTCCTTAGAAAAGGGTGTCAGATCACCCAGAACTTGAGTTTCAGGCAGTTTTGAGGGACCCAATGTGGGCATTGGGAGCTGAACCAGGTCTCCTGCAAGGGGCAGCTGGCACTGTTAACTGCTGAGCTATCTCCAGCCCTCACACTAGCTCTAAAGTTCAGAACAGAGTCTGGAACATGGCAGTGTCCTACTAAGTGTTTCTGACCCCCTGAATGCACATTGGGGCGTTGGACTGTGAACAATGAGCTGCTGGCAGATGTACAGAGAATGGATCATCTCCTGACCTAAGGACCCAGGCTACAGATTTACAGTGTTCCGCTGCGCTTGTTTTCTTCCAGGTGCAGTAGGTTGGGGTCCGACGGTTCGTGAGGTTCAGTGAATAGTGCAGAGTTAAAGAAGAATATTGTACTGAAGGAAAATATTTTTAGGTTTTTTTTTTGAAGAAATTTTTTGATGAAAATTTCATGGTCTTATTCAGCTACTCAAATGAACTGTTGAAATGTGAATGCATACATGTAGGGGATGTTAATCAAGCAATCAAAATAGTTCTCAAAACGTATCAAGTTAGAGAACGACCCTTTCCAACCAAGGCTCACCCAGAAGACTGATACACTCAGGTAAAAGTGGCTGATACTTTGGTTGAGGAGGGCACGGTGGAGCCTGTTCTCAGCCTCCCAGACACCTCCCCTCTCTCGTGTGTCTCTAAACAGTGTCCCCAGGACCACCCACAGCTACATAGAACATCGTTTTGTGCTTGGGAATCTTAGACTCATCCCTTCATTTGGAAAACCACAGTCTAAGAAGGTGACCTGACTTAAGCAGTCTTAAAATTATGGCTTGTAACAGGACCAAAGTCTTTGCGCTCCCGCCCACTGTGTCACACTCTGTTACCTCCTGCTCCTGAATGATGAGGCTATAGGTTCAGTTGAAGTTCCACAGAGAGGGGTCCTACGGGAGAGTACAGTCGAAGGACTTTTGAGATCTTGGAGCCTTACTTGGTGTTCTGCTATGACTGTGCGGGGTGGGAGTGGGGGTGGAGGGGTCGGGAGAGCCTATCATGTAAAAATCACCTGGAGTGGTAGTTGGTGATAGAAAAGGAAATGAGACTCTTTATTCGAAGAGTTGTTTCGCAAGTACCGCACCAAGGTATGACATCTTGCTGGAACTGCTGAGTGCAAGCAAAATAGTTGAATTTTTTTTTAAAAAAAAAAAAAACCATGCTACAATCAACAGACCCAGAGAGGCTAGGTAACCAGGAGGGCCCAAATCGGTGATGGGGACTTAGGGATTTCCTTAGGAAGGGGAAATAGAAAAGATTTTCAGGGTAGATTGGGGGCCATGCAGGGATGGGAACATGAGGGATTGGATTGCGGGAGTGGATGGAGGAAGAGAGTAATGAAAGAGATAGCTTGGTGGGGAAGGTATTTTGGGGTCAGGTGAAAACCTGGTGCAAGAGAAACTCCCATGAATCTACAAGAATGACCCAGCTAAGACTCCTAGCAATAGTGGAGAGGGTGCCTGAACTGGCCTTCTCCTGCAATCAGATGGGTAACTACCCCAAATTGTCATTAGAGAGCCTTCATGCAGTGACTGATGGAAACAGATGCAGAGATCCACAGCCAAGCACTGGGCCAAGCTTGGGGAATCCTACTGAACAGAGGGGAGGAAAGATTTACAAGCCAGGAAGGTCAAGGTCATCACAAGGGAACCCACAGATACAACTAATCCGGGCTCATAGGAGCTCAGAGGCTCTGGATTAACACCTAGGGAATCTACACAGGACTGACCGAGGCCCTCTGCTTGTGTGATAGTTGGGTAGCTTGATCTACTTGTGGGACTCTAGTGGTGGGAGCAGGGTCTCTCTCTAAAGCTCTGTCTGGCTTCCAGGAACCTATTCCTCAAACTGGGTTGCCTTGCCCAGCCTTAATGCAAGGGGAGGAGCTTAGTCCTATTGTAACTTGATATGCCATGCTTTGTTGACACCCATGGGAGGCCTGTCCCTTTCTGAACAGAAATAGAGGAGGAATGGATGTGGGGGAGGTGGCAGGAGGGGATGGGAGGAGAAGAGGGAGGGGAAACTACAGTCGAGATGTAAAATAGACGAATAAATCTAATTAATAATAAAAAAGAAAATACAATATTTTTTTTTTAAAAAATGTGTATTGGTGTTTTGCCTGCATATATGTCTGTGTACCACCTGCATGCTTGGTGCCTGTGGAAGCCAGAAGAGAGTGCCAAGTCTCCCGGAAATGTGACTTGCCATGTGTGTGTTGGGAATCAAACTTGAGTCCCTTGGGAGAGCAGTAAGTGCTCAGAACCTCTGAGGCATCTCTTTAACCACCTTTATTCTTTTTAAAAGCTATAATTTAGCATCAGTGAGGTGGTTGGATGGGTAAAGGCACTTGCTACCAAGTCTGGTAACCTGAGTTCAATCATTGGGACCCACAGGGTGGAAGGAGAGAATTGAAGCCTAAACAGTTCTCAGACTCCCATATGTGCACTGTGGCATATAGCCCCCTACAAATAGATAAAAATAATACAGAAATTGAAAAGATAAAGCTGGGCAGTGGTGGCATACTCCTTTAATTCCAACACTCATGAGGCAAAGACAGGCAGATTTCTGAGTTCAAGGCCAGCCTGGGCCAATAGATTGAGTTCCAGATAGTCAAGGCTACACAGAGAAACCCTGTCTCAAAGAAACCAAAAGACAAACAAAAATATATAGTTTATAATGTATTTGTGAAAAAGCAAGTTATAATTTTGTATTTAATATATAAGAATAAAAAATCACTAAAATATTTTCTATTATTCATTCCTACTTTAATATGTTCTTCATTTTAAAATTTTATTCATTTTTCATTTATTCTAAAATCAGCATATAAAATATTAGGTTTCATGGTAGTGTTTCCGTGCGTATTTTGTTTTGGTTGATCCAAAATCTTATATTCCAAAAAACTGTAAAGACTAGAAGAGAGACAAATTTCTAAATGTATATGGCCTATCAAAATTTAAGTCTAGAAAATAGAAACAGTTCAAACAGATCCATAAAAAGCAATGGAATTGAAGCAGTAATTAAAAGTCTCCAAAGAAAAGTCCAGGCCTGGACATAGTCACTACTGAATACTATAAAACTATTAACGAAACCTAACCAACACTTCTTAGACCTTCCACAAATCACAGACGGAAGGAATGCTACTGAAGTCGTTCTTTGAAGTGTGTGTCGCCCTGATGTCAGACTCTGAGACATGACCCAGAAAAAAGCACATATCAATTTCCTTGTTGAACATAGAAGTAAAAATTCTTCACAAAAATATATACAGATGGAATCAAAGACCTTTTTAAAAATTTTATACAAAATTGCTTCGTTTTTCTGAACTTGTAGGAGCAGGGAGAAAGTCTCATCCACAGGAATCTTAACTTCCAACTGATGAAAATATGTGTGGCTCTTGTCAAAAAAGATAGGACCTTTTATTGATTCTTTTTAGCTTCAGCTTGAAGCAGAAGCCCGGTCTAGGGCCTTGTTAGGCTAAACTCAGTGGACTGCATGGGCCCCAGACTACCTCCTTGGACTAACTGGGACATCCTGGTCGCTGGCATGCCAGCAGGATTCACCGTATCTTCGAGCTTCAATGAGTGACTTTCAGAGTTATGTGCTTCCTAGCAAATATAGTCTAAGAATATGTTAATTTGACTTCCAACCACATGCTGTGGTGGATGGACGTCATTTGTGCCATATGCAATTGTCATATCCCAGGCATCAATGACACCCACATTGAGACCCTGGAAAATATCCTTTAAGGCGAGATACTGGGTGTAACCATGGAAGTCACTAAATCTTTCCACGTCGCTGGTCATCTCCCTGGTGTTTTCTGTTTTGAGGACAACCATAGTGTCTGGGCTTCTCAGGAGAAGACGCTGAAGAGCTCTATGGACGCTGAGGGCCCTGCGGATAAAAACGTCAATAGGGAAAGGTCTGAAATGCTGACCCAGAGAAATGACAATGACCGTATTTTTCTCTCCTCCAGTTCTGTCAATTATCCGTGCCATGTTCTCTATCTCTTTGACAGAGTAGACCAATGAGCCAATAAGGGGGTAACCATGTTTTTGCCACTGGATGTTGATTTTTTCATCCAAGTCCACGGCGAGTTGGTGTTGCAGTTTTCCAGTCTCGTGCAGATCCACAGACCTCAGAGCTGACAGCAAACAGGCAATCCCAAAACAAAAGGAGAATACGGTTACAGAGATCGACCAGCCACACACATAGGAGAAAACACCCGGTGTTCAGACCTATAAACTTGTTATATAGGAGTTTTGAAAACTACTCAAACAGTTGAAAATGCTTTATGGTAAAGCAACTTTACCTTCTTCTAGAATCATTCAGATTGAGTTGTGCAGGGCATGGCTTTGGCTTTGAACTCAGCCTTACTGGAAGATGATATGATTAGTGTGTACGTGTCATTCTCACAGGACATGTTAACTATACCCTGACCTTCTATGAGAATAGACAGGGGAGGCTTACGTGTAAAAAGAAACCAAGCATATCTCGGGAATGACTCCAGGAATCTAAAACGGTATTCTTATTCTATGTTCTTCTTTCCCTATGGGTGGAATGGCACCAAGTGTCTCGTCTACATGAGTGACAGTAATATGATTGCTCATTTGTGAACCCTTTACAGAGCATTCATCAAGACAGATGCAGCCAGTCGCCTCAGTGATAGCCACCCCTCCCCATTTATCATGCTGTAGAAAAGAAAGTCAAAACAGGATGTCAAATACCCAAAGATTACAGTTTGTGACCAAAAGAACACTTAAAATCCCCTCCAACTTTTAAGAAAGATATTCTCTTATATCTAGACACCTCAGTCCACCGTGTCTCACTGAGCCAATGAGATTCTTATCAAAATATCAAGGTGAGTTGTTTTATGGCTACAGCTTCTGAGAAAACATGATACCTTGTGGATGTCTTGGCAGAGAAGGGCTGATTTAGAAGTCTTAAGCCAGCGAGTGAGGCTGCGAAAGAGATGCTGGGGATGCTCTGGGGGCGAGGGTCTCCCTTGCTTCCAACTCACTCCAGTTCTCTTTTCCAAAGCACATTCTGGCTCCGGAATTTAACCTTGCATAAAATAGTCACCCCACTATAATTACACGCTGAGGGGGGAAGGGTCACTCAAAACCTTAGGATGCTGCATGACCTAAGAAAACTGCAATGTCCAACTATGTGATGCTAAAGTTGTCCCTAGAATCTTGACTTTGAAGCTGAGAGGGACAACATTACAAGGGACCGATTGTTTACTAGAAGTCAGGATCTAACGTGCCCTCTCTATTGACTTTGTTATAACTTCGAGCCCAGGCCTTACCAATTTCAGCCTCTTCATTGAGAGGATCAGTTGCTTTAAAATCAGAGACCGTGAGATTGGTCTCATATCAAGACCAGTATGGAGTCATAGCCTCAAATTTGTCTTCAGTGACAAGAGCCAGGGCCCAAGGGCATAGAAGAGTAGGAAGTGATGGTTTAGAATGTGGTTTATCTCAGATGGAATACGAGAATCTGACATAGTACTGATGTGTTCTTGACTTAGTAAATATAGCGATGAACTAAGCTTCTTACAGATAGATTCTAGCCCCAACTCTGATACTAGCTGGTGATAATAGTTCCCATTGTCGTTGCTTTCTGTGTACTTCCTGTGTGTCAGTGTGCCTTGCAGTGTGATAAATACTTGTTATCACTTTATTTCATTCAAAACAAATGCTAGGGATAATGAACATTGTTCTAAGTCATGTGGTTCTCAACGTTTCTTTCTAATGCTGTGACCCCTTAGTACAGTTCCTCATGTTGTGATGGCCCCCAATCATAAGGTTATTTTCATTGCTACTTCATAAAAGTAATTTTGCTACTGTTATGAATCATAATGCAAATAGGTGGCCCCCGTGGCAAGGTCTTCCAATCTCAAAGGGGTCATGCATGACCCACAGGTTGAGAACCACAGTTCTAGGGACATTTTGTGAATAACGCTGGTGGTTTGGAATGAAGAACTATAGAACTATGGTAGAGGAGGAAGGAATTTCCTGTACTCTTCCTCCTTGAAATGAAAACATAGTTTCTGAAAGAGACAGGACTAGCGTATACTGAGACATACTGTTGATTTTGCTTTTGAAGTATTCCATCCACTGGCGGAGTGTGGAATCACCCATCAGATGGATGAGTTTTCCTCTCAGGCAGTCTTTCATTTTGATTGGAGCCAAACTACAGGAAGCTGGATTCCATGAGTTTTTCCAGACATACCCACTGGGGATTGCAGGGACCATCCCGAGCTTGCACCTCTGTTTTGCTGGAACAGCTTCTTCTGCCAAGAAATCAGCGAGATACAACAGCATTCTACTGACCCGTGTTTAAGAGCCTTCCATCGTTCCCAAAGAACCCTCTAGACAGGTGTGTAGGTGGGGTGACAATAAAAAGGCACTTATTAAAGTATCTTTATAATGGGACACTTGTTTTCAGTAAAACTTTACTCTGCTGTGAGTTTCCTAAGTGATACCTACTAGTGGTTATTATGAAAATACGTCGGGTTTTTCCACTCAGATTTTTTTAAAAAATAATATTTTTAAATATATAAAATATTTTTAAAATAATATTTTTATTTTTAAAAATAAAAAAGGCCTTCAAGTACAATGTGACTATTTGCTAGCCTTGCCATGAGACCAATCTCATCAGTTCTTAGAAAGGGCAAGAGCTCTTTCATCTGACTGTTTAAGCCACTTGTCACATGCTCTCACGGTGTCTTCAATGTCACCATTAAAGTATGAACTATTTGAGATAAAGGCAGGGTGAACTTGGCTTAGAAACTGGCCAGTTTGCATTGAGAGAGGCCTGGAGGTCCAAGATGGGCCAGATATTCAACCTTAGTCTCTGGGTGATGAGGAGACCTGGAGGAAAGCTGAGGTGCTAAGGCCACAGGTTTGGGGTCACAGTTACTCACCACCCCAAAAGGGTAAATTAATATTTTAACAGTTACTATGAGGGTGCTGGTTGATATACATGGGGCCAAAGAAATACCATTTCTCTCCCTCTTCTGCTCTAAGTCTGTCTCTGTCTTTGAGACAGTGTCTAAGGTAGCCTAGGCTTGCCTTCCACTGGCTGTGTAGCTGAGGATGGCCTTCAACTCCTCATCTTCCTGCCTCTATTCATAGTGTTTGGAAATCATGGATGTGTGTTTACGTGGTGCTGGGGGTCAAGCCTAGGGCTCTGTGACTGCTGGAGAAACACTACATATCACTTCTGCAATCAGAAATGTGTTTTTCCTTCTATGAAAACTGTCTTAGCAATTAGCAAGCTTTTCATGGTGCTTCTAGAGAGGCAAAGACACTGTTGCCTTAAACCATTTTAGGTGGTATTTGTGAGCTAGCTGTTCAGAGCTTTTTTTTTTTTTTTTAAGGGAAGAAAGAAAGAGAGAAAAATTAGTGAACGCCAATCCCAGAGAACCTAGAGAACAATGAGAACCCTAAGAGAGACATACATGAGTCTAATCCATGTGGGAAGTAGAAAAAGACAAGATCTCCTGAGTAAATTGGGAACATGGGGACCATGGGAGAAGGTTGAAGGGGAAGGGAGAGGAAAGGAGGGGAGCAGAGAAAAATATATAGCTCAATAAAATCAATAAAAAAAAGAAAATCAGGAAAAAAAACCCTAGTGAATGTGTATGCGGAAGTTCTTTGTTAAAAAAAAATGGTTTCAAAAACCAAGAGAGAAGAATCGTAGTAAATTGACTTCTAGATGGCACAGTGCAGATGTATAAGTGAGAATTCTAGGGAGGCTGTGAGGATGGGAGGAGAGCTAGGTAGAGATGCGGGAGAAAGTTCTGACCTTTGTAGGTTATTGTATGAGATGGGCAGGAGATCTTCTACCTGATAAGTAGATTAGTGAGATGTGTGGTCGCCAGAGCACGCGTGTAAGATCCCAGTGAATACAACCATTCATTCACTCATGGACTTTGTGCCTTGGCCCGCCTTAAAAATCCGAGACAGCAGCCAAGTCCAGCAAACAGAGCAGGACCTTTCAATGGGTTCAGGGTTAAGCACCTCCCACCAAACACAGAACCACTTACTGTTGCATTTGGAGACACTAATCACTTTGGGTTTTCCCATAATCTCCACACCTATATTTGACCTTAAAGAGACAGATACAGAAATTAATCTGCAGTGGTCTCGACTTAAGCAAAGTCCCAGAACTCAGATTGACCAGTCCTTCTGTTAGTTCTCATGGAGAATCTAATTTCCCTGGTTAGAATTTATTTTCTATCTATTTGTTTCTTAGTTCATGGGAGACAGGAACTGAGAAGGTATGTGTATTGAGACCCAGGAAAAAAATGTATTAGAATACACAAAATACACAGATTTGGGGGGTTCATTGTTAAGGATTACTTATTTTAGAAGTTTGAGGACTCCTGGACAATGAACACTATCCTCAAAAGAATTCACAGGTCCCTTCTCAAAGGACTCTTCTTGTAGCCCATAAGTTAGTGTGCTTAGAATACATCCTGTAGGCTAGATTACCAACCTTCCCCCAGACATGTGAAACAATAATTATTTACCGTTCAAAGAGGCTCCTCTCTTGCTGCCTAAGATAGGAAACTTTCTTGTTCTTTGATTGCATGTGGGTGAGGGCAGCACAGGGAACATTCGGAGGCTTCACACAGTAGAAAGCTTCTTGGTCCTGGGCGTCCAGATATTGGCACAACTCGGCACTTGTGTTTAGAACCAAGGCACAGTCGGTGCGGACCTGAGAGGTTCCACTGACAAACAGGCCGGTGAAGATGATTCTGTCGTAGCCCTGTTTCCGGGCCCTCCAGAGGGCTGACACCCCTTCACTGGGATGCATGAGAAGAATAGACAGGGAGACGGGGCCCTCCCAAAACAGAGTGAAGCTGACCAGGTAGGTGCCATTGTTGAAGTCTGTCACCTTTCCAGAAGCTCCAGCCTTTAGGGCTGGGGAGAAAATCCTGGCCCTCAGGAAGTCCCCACCATACTCTTTCCTGCGACCAGAGTAGTCCTTGGCTACCAGCAGGACATCCAGTTGGTCGCCTACACAGTATGTGTCTCGAGGGTTGAGGATGGTGGCTGTGCTGTGTGTGGCGCTGGTGGTGGTGTTGAGGTGGGTGAAGGGTCTGGGTGGGATCTGCTTATCTAGTTTCTCTAGGACCTCCCAGACTCTCAGCTCTGTCTCTTTCAGTGAGACTGGTGGGTTCGGAAGCACTGTAGGACACGAGGGTTTCATGACCAAGTCCCAGCCACTGAAGGACACAGGCAACTTGAACGCAGCCCATATCTGAATGGGCAAGAAATAGAATAGAGAAGAAAGAAAAAGACGCTCTTTAATGTGAGGAGTTTTGGTAGGTTAACCACTTTTGTCTTTTTTAGAACAACAAGAGGCATAGAAATCATGTTACTCTGAGATTTTGTGGTCACATGTTTCATACACATACATCTTGGTTTAAACTGTCTGTGTAGCTCTAGTTTTCAATGGCTTCTTTTGGGAAATCCATTCATCCCCAATTAGCCCGAGCTAGGATCATCTTCAAAATGGCGGTGATATGGGGGTGGAGAGAAGGCTGAGCAGTTAAGAGGGTTTGCTGCTTCTAAAGAGAACCCGAGTTCAGTCGCCAGAGGCAAACAACCACCTGTAACTCCAGTTCTCGGAGATCTGACACCATCTTCTGGCCACTATGGGTATTGCATGCACATAGCTGTCAATCAGTTTTAGCAACTGCCTATCAGGTCATAATTATGCTTCTTGAATGGTTATTGTGAGGATTATGGAATAACACGGTGTTATGACTAATTTTATGTCAGCCCGACACAAGCTGCAGTTGTCAGCGCTATCTCTATTGGTAATCATTGAGAAATGCATCAGTAGGGCATTTCCTTAATTAGTGCTTGCTGTGCAAGGGCTCAGGCCATTGTGGGTGGTGCCACCTCTGGACTGTGGTCCTGAGTGCTATAAGGAAGCAGGCTGAGATGAATCACTGCTCTCAATTACTAACTAGAATTCTCAGCAAAGGCAAAGCGGCTTGCGTGAACCCAATCCTTATGTAGACCATAATAATAATAATAATAATAAAACGGCTCTCTAAGAGCAGTGAAACCTGAATCAGGGCAGCCGCAAGTTTGAGCCCGAGCCTGAACTGTACAGGAAGAGAAAGGCTAACCTATGCTACAGAGGGAACCTGTGTGTCGAAAACACCGAAACAGAATTCTAGCAAGCCAACACTTAAAGGCAACTAATCATCATCACCAGCACCGCCTCTCCAAAGCGGAGAAGCCACCAACGGAACAGAGAAAACGAACAAGGACAAGCCAACACCAACAAAATTAAACGGAAGCCTTAAAATCTGCAGTGGCAGAAACAACATGGAAAAGTTTGAATAGCTATTTACACAGCTTGGTACTGGAGGAGGGAAATGTTTCCCATTCGACATGGTCCATGGTTTTTAAAAGGCAGATCCGTTTCAGTACAAAGACATGAATGTATTCTCTCTTACAGACGCTCCCTTAAGGCAGGTGCAAGCACAGGCTGCGGGCCAGGCACAGTAGCTGCACTTAACCGCAAGCAGCACAGAATGAAGTCTTTGTGTAAGCACACGTGTGAACAGACAGCTTGCCATCCCTTGTGATTTTCCTATCTCTGAGAAGCACCCTCTGCCCTGGGTCCCAGGTTATCTGTGAAAGGTTTGGGCAGGTTCTTCACTTGTTGCTGTGTTTAACAATTGTCAGCTACGTCGGTTCACTAACGCTGCATGGTAAGCCATATTGAGCACACCCCATCTCCATTGCAACTTGTGGGTCTTTGCAGCTTACATTTTCCTAGGCACATAACATCCAGTACAACAGGAAAGGGGATAAAATCCTACCTTTGGTGGGTTTCTGAAAACTGTAAAGGAGACCCAGATGATAACTATCAACAACAGCACCCACAGTGACTTACGGCTGGCCATCGTTTTCATGGTTCGAATCCTACGAGACAATCAGAGGAAAGCATTACAAAGCGAAAGAGAAAGGATAGCACACGAAGGTGTGGCCCATGCACTGTACCATCCTCTGTTAAGATATCAATTCTCCCGCAGCTGCTGTCATGCCCTTAGCTCTCAGCTTGGAGTCCACCAACAGCTAAGGCACTGAGAACCTGAAGTCGGCAGGACACTCACATCTGCGTGACTCCTCCAGGCCGCGCCACCACACAGGTTCTCTTTTCTTTCCTCTTAACTACAAAAAGCAGGCGAAACGCTTCGCAAATAATGGCCTCTAAGGACCATGAGAACGTCTAATAGACGTTGGTCCACCAACCTTCATGTGGTTCCTTTCTTGTAGCACCTCTCAGCTATAAAAAGAATTACTTTAAAACTCCCATCGATATACTTAAAAAAGCATATACTTTATAAACTTAAAAAAGAAATCTTGAAGCCTTAGCCATCGTCTCCCTCTGTTATATGAACGTTCGTCTTTGACCTGAAGCCTGAGCTATCTTTCTCTGATTAGATTACCTGGGCGGAGTTATTGTTGAATAGTAGAGATCCTGGACATTAACCCATGAATGTAAGAAAAGACAAATCATCTTGTTTGAACACCACCCTTATAAAACTTTATACCCCTCAAAACTTCTTAGAATCACTTTTTGCTCTGGATTCCTAGTTTATACACAAAAGGATTTAGCACCCGAGAACAAATATTGCTCTTTACCCCTCTACTCTTGGTTTTCATACCTTTAATATAAAGAACTGGTTTAGTCTCATTTCTAAGAACTGGGTGAGCTTGGTGGGCAGGTTCCTTCTATGGTCAGTAGGGTGCTACCACTGTGCGGCCTTCCTGCACCAAAACACATCACAGATACAAGCTGTGGGGCACAGGGTAGAAGCTACTTTTCAGTGGGATTCAAGCCCTTGGCCCTAAGGAGGAGCCTGGATGACAAAACAGCA
Source organism: Myodes glareolus (assembly GCF_982192425.1). Taxonomy (NCBI): domain Eukaryota; kingdom Metazoa; phylum Chordata; class Mammalia; order Rodentia; family Cricetidae; genus Myodes; species Myodes glareolus. The sequence continues at coordinate 77,230,623 of NC_142029.1, read as the reverse complement.
GTGACCAGGTCAAGCAGAGACTGAAATGAGGGGCAGAATAATTTGCACAGTACAGAAATACGATTGTAATGGAAGGGGGACACTAGAAGTCTAAGTCTGACAAGGTCAGTACTCCCATGGGGACTGACTTGTGAGTTTCTATCTGAGCCTTGCTGTGAAGACCCAGTTACCAAGATTAAGATGCACATTACCCTGTGGACAGTACACTGCGTAAAATGTGAACTGAAGGGAAACCACCTCGGATGTGGTTAAGAGAAGAACAGTAATAAGGATTACAGTATCTCAGAGTAACAGGATGAGAGTCACAGGTTTGAATCCACTTGGGATTTGTGTTCTTGTTCTGATAGAAAGAGTACCAGGAAGAGTAGGTGCCCCAAATACATGCATCAAGCCCACAGGAAACAGCAGTTGGACCTTTGGGGCCCTTTTCACAAGTCTTGTTTACATTGTCCTTTATAAGAGTTTATGTGTGTCTGAATGCATCACCAACCTTTCCATCTTCTTGCTGTTTTCCATAGACTTTCATGTAGCCCTGGATAGCCTCAGACTCCAGATCTTCTTGCTTTCACCATCCAATCTTAAAAACAACAGCAGCAGCAAACAGACAAAAACATAAAACCAGGCGAGCTAGACTCAAATCCTCTTTCAGGAGAAAATCCTGACTTTTCAGCATTGTTAGTCATGTTCGATCAAACTGGCCATAGCAATACTTTGTTTCCATACCTGTTCTAACTTTATGTGGCTGGGTCTGGATCGCTCAATTGGAGCCTATAAGAATTGTTCTAATGGAGTTTCTTGGGGGAGGAAAATATTTGGATGGATTTGGTTTAGCTGTCTCTGGGAATGCAGGTGGCAGCAACTTCCCAAGATTATAACCTCTCTGAGTCAATAGATTTAAAGATTTTAATGAGCTCTCTCCATGTAGACATTGATACTTTATGTGAATTGGTATCTTTTCACGAAACATTCAAACTAGATCTACCTGGCTTTGTGAAGTGAGGGTAAAGAGTGAGTTTAAATCATTTACCAAGGTCTAAAACAGTGAGGTCTAAAACAGGGTGAGGCCCAGGTTCCTGTTTTCATGGTCTCTGACTCTCAGAACATTTTCTACATTCAATTGTATGTGATGTGGCCACATTCAGGTAGCTCCGAGGGACTGCTTAGTTACTGCCATTATCCTTAAAAGTCTCTCTATCTCTGCATCCTTGTGACTATGTCTTGTCCTAGCTTCTCCTGTGTAAACCTTCTTTTTCTCTGCTTCCTGTAAGCCATGAAGAAGCTCCTCTGCCTTCATGCCTCACATATGGAGCCATGTGAACATGAACCAATGTGCTAAAAGTCACCTTTCATCCTTTGAGTTGTTGGAGTCAGGCATCTTGTCACAGCAGCCACAACCAAAACAGCTAATACAGAAATGCTGGGAGTCTGGGAGAAGACTTGCTGCTCTTTTTACAGATCTTGGGCAGATTTTCAAATGTGCAAAGCTCAAAATTATACAAAACCAGCTGCATATGTCCTACACACAAGCCATCCTGTTGCTTCTGATGACAATTTTTCACCCATGTGATGTAGAATGTCCTTCTGTATATGTGTTGCTTTTATTGGTTGATGAACAAAGCTGTTTGGGCCAATAGCAGAGCTTTGCCAATAGCTTAGCAGAGTAAAGCCAGGCAGGAAATCAGAATCGAGATAGAAAGACAGAGTAGGCAGAGTCAAGGAGACGTCATGTAACTGCTAAAGGAGAAAGATGCCCAGGACATTTATCAGTATGTCACAGCCTTGTGGTGATACACAGATTGATAGAAATGGGTTCATTCAAGATGTAAGAGATAGCTAGAAATATGCCTGAGTCATTGGCCAAACAGTGCTGTAATTAATAAAGTTTCTGTGTGATTATTCGGGTCTGGGCAGCCGAGAAATGAATGAGCAGTCTCCAGCTACAAATGGCGACTGAACAACTGGGGCTAACACGCATGACCTGCCACCCACTTCAGGTCTGGGTCCTTGCACACCCTCTCAGGATTAGGAGGAAAGTAGCTGAGAGCAAGCCAGCAGCTCAGCGCGTTCTGCCTGGGGAAATGGTTGGATCGGGTCTGCTTGGCATGCACAGACAAGAGAGCATGGCAGATTCCCATCACCATACATAGAGATATTTTCAGGCCATGCAGTGCACTGGATTGCAGATTTAGCTTTTACTCAGATAAAAAGGGTTTATGTGCTGCATGTTCCTTCCCAGAGTTGAGGTGGTGAGCGTGGCTCCTATCCAGTGGTCCCAGAGTTAGTGATAAAAGTACCTCTGCCATATTGAAAGACTGAGAGAGGTGGAGCCAGCATCCAGGGCTGCTGCAAACACACTGCTTACCATTTTAAAATGCTTCTTGTCAAAAAAGGATTTCAGATACACAATAGGACAGATTCAGACGTAAAAGACCTCTAAACGAGGCATAGTGTGTTTTAAAAAAATGTACATAGGCTTGGGAGAGAGAAGAAAAAGAGCATAGACAGTTACAAAAAGAAGTAAATTCTTTAAAGAGACAATAGAAGTAATATAAAAGAGTACAGACCATCATAGATTAAAGGAGTAAAGAAAAATAAGCCACGTAAAGATAGAAAACACACTGAGAGTCTAGATTATACATATTATTGTGTTTTCTTTGAATTTTTTGACTGTAGAGAGACATTTGCTTTTGGAGGCTTCTAAGCTAAAGCAACATATATATTTTAAAGGTCTCTTGACTTCAAAATTTGAGTCTAAGGATATGTTACTTTGGAAAAGAGGTTCTGCTTTTGTTTCCGCAGAGCATGGGACCCTGTGTATTCCTTCCAGGCTGATGTGGTTTGATGGAACAAGATTCCCCAAAAGGTCTCTGTGAACCCTTAAAAATACTTTGCCCAACAAACAGCAGAAAGCAGTTTGGAGAAAACTACACCCAAATTCCCAAAATGATTGTTTATAAATGTTTATTTTCATTTTAAAAGGGTTGGTTATAATAATGGTCACATTTTCTTAAAAAAATAAGGGGAATATGATATAAATACTTTATATTGGTATGGATCTTGGTTTATTGATCCAAATTTAAGGTTGATTTTGTTACACTGTGTATATATATTTCTGCTCTTGCTTAAGTTATTGTGTTTGTGCAGCTCACTTAAAAATGTAATGTATAATTAAAAATTACAGATTAATAGTCATTTATGTAAATCCTGGTCTCTGTCCTCCATCTTTGGAGGCCCCACCCTGTGCCCACCAAACCTTGACCCCTGCCCCGGGGAGGGTTAAGACAGCCCGTCAAACCTTGACCCTTCCCCAGAGGAGATCAGGACCACTTCCCCAGTTTATTTAAACTGCTCCCCAGAAAGTCCCTTTGTGATCCCCCCCACACGCCCCGCGTGGTCACATTGGCAGCTTCCAGTTTCCCCTCAGGGCCACCCAAGAACACAGGAATCCTATTAAACCTGGATATGCTTTAATTCGGTTTGTTGTGATTTGACTTGAATGGGATTTTGCGTTGGCAGAGAGCTCGTGTTAGAAAATATTTCTAACAATTTATAATAGTCAAACTTGTAGTCATGTTAGTTAGGTTTTCTAGATATGCAGAGATATATTTCAGTTAGATAGATAATCTTCAACACTGCAAAGAACTACAGAAAATGCCATTTAAAAGGTTTTTAAGAACTTAAGACTTCTCTTGAGAGTGAGACATGTCTGCTTCTGGCAGCACCAATTATTTCAGAGAGATTGAGGGGCCTCAGAGACACTTATTATGGAATTTGTCTTCAATGTGACAAGGCTAGCCATTTGGGCAAGAATCTGTTCTTGCCTGGACTGTTTGATGGTCTGCTGTATGAACTGGACAAGTAGGACCCACAGAAAGGTGACTAGTGAACTTGCCTAAACAAAGTGAGACAGTCCTTCAGGGTTCCCGCTTCACAGAAGAAACTGCCAGACATTCTGTAGGACACAGAAGAAAGCAACTGATGAACTTTGCCAGTACATGGCAGAATAGATTTTCAAATTTCCTGCTTCATGGAAAAGTCTGCCAGATACTATGGGCCTTTAGGCTGAAGATGGATGCCTCAACATTATAAAAGAACATTGAATGACTGTCCAGGCAGCAAGATGTCTCTGTCAATTCTAGAGTTTTGTAAGTTGTTTATAATGCACTTCCTGTTTACTTAGGTATATCCTTCTGGGGGCTTTGAAGAGTTGAAGGCAGTTAAAGTTTTCCTTAGTTATGATAAAGGATAAACTATATATAAAACTTTAGACTTACAAAGAGAGTATAGATGATAGAGTATTTTCTTTAATTTTCCAAATGTAAATGGACTGAAAAAGAAATAACTATAATTCTTGCTTGATTTTACTAAGGGGAGATGATGTGGAATATCCTTCTGTATATGTGTTGTTTTTATTGGTTGATGAATAAAGCTGTTTGGGCCAATAGCTTAGCAGAGTAAAGCCAGACAGGAAATCAGAACAGAGCTAGAGAGAGAGAGAGAGAGAGAGAGAGAGAGAGAGAGAGAGAGAGAGAGTAAAGGAGACACTATGTAGCTGCCAAAGGAGAAAGATGTCCAGAACCTTTACTGTTAGATCACAGTCTTGTGGTGATACATAGGTTAATAGAAATGGGTTAATTCATGATATAAGAAAATGTATGAGTCACTGGCCAAACAGTGTTGAAATTAATATAGTTTCTGTGTGATTATTCGGGTCTGTGCAGCTGGGAAGATAATAATAACCAGTCTCCATCTATACCCATGAAAATGAGAAATGAAGCCAGAAGATGTCTATGTGTCTTTTATTTGAACTGACTGAACTTTGGAAATTCCAACACTAGCAGCATGTTGTAACATGAGGGGGCCAGCTTGTTGCGGTTTCCATCCCGCCCGGTACCCCACAACCAGCAAATCCCAAAGAGAAATCACACACAGGACTCCATAAGATTATAAAGCTTATATTAAAAAGCTTTAATTTATAATATAATTTATGCTTATATTAAAAAGCATTTATATTATAAAGCTTATTATAAAGCTTAGGTCAGGCTACTTATTAGTTCTTATGACACATGTTACCCCATTATCCTTATATACGTTAGCCACACGGCTCAGTACCTTTTTCAGCTGGGCAGGTTACATGCTGTCTCTTCGGTGGTCTGCACAGGAATGGCAGAGGAACCTCCCTGCTTCCCAGAATTCTCCTGTTCTCATTGCATCACCTCTACTTCCTGTCTGGTTTCCCCATCTATACTGCCTGCCTGGCCAATCAGCGTTTTATTAAAATATGATTGACAGAATACAGACAATTCTCCCGCATCAGCATGTGTCCTGTATTTTCTCTTATTTTGGAAAGGGCTCTTCACCTTCTAGTCAGGTGGACAAATCTGTTCATTAAGATAGAGATGTGGTTGATATCTTAAACATCTCTAGTGGATTCTGCACCTCAAGAGGTGAGTAGGAGCACCTACCCATCTGGTCAACTTTGGATCAAACTTTATGTGCACAGGTTTGCCTGACTGTGATTTTTATCCCTAAGATAGAAGAAGAGGGATTTAGTTTTAGAAGTTCTAAGAAGTCTTGTCTGGGAACTGACTGGAACTCCTCTGCCCCCAAGGATCTTCTAGTGGCAAAGTAAGTGCAAGCTACTTTGCTTGAAGAAATCATAGGTGATGCGGAATCTCTTGGGTGCAGACATTAGCGACAAGCAGCCCATTTTGTAATAGAAGAGGATGCGTAGTTTAAAGTGCAGTATTCCCCCACTGGACTTATTAATTCTCAGGAGGCAATCTTGCCTGATTCTCAATGTGGACTTGAATCTCTTCTCCTGTGCAAATTATTACTGCTGCCCTTCAAAGAACCCTGAGGAGGCAGGTGTTTCTCTTATTGTTTAGGTGGCTGCTCATGAATGATTAGACTTGAAGATTTAACTAGCAGAAAGAAGAAACACAGGCCTGACTGCCCTGGCAGCTCTGGCTGTTGCAGACTATAAAGATCCATTGTTTAGGCTTATCCAACCTGTCCTGGGCTGGGCTGTTGATGTTGGAGACTTGTGTTATTTGCAATGGGGCAAACACTGTCTCTTAAAGTACTGATGATGAGTTATTGTGTAACCATCTTTTTGAAGCCCTGGGTTTTGAAGCATTAGTTTCTGACCCCTATTTATGGGGTGTAGACTTTATCTAAAGAAAATATCCTCTGTTGTCATTTATTCTAGAAAGACCTCTGTTGATGTGGAATTCCCTTCTGTATGCTGTGAATGTGTTTTATTGCCGTTAGTTAATAAAGAATCTTCTTTGGGCCGATGACAGCACAGAATAGGGCAAGGCTGAAATTCTGAGAAGAGATAAAGGAGAAAAGGGGGCAGCATCAGAGAGATGCTGGGTAGCTGCTGAAGGAGACAGATGCCCTGGAACCTTACCAGTAAACCACGAACCTCGTGGTAAAATATAAAATAATAGAAATGGGTTAATTCAAGATGTAAGAGCTAGCTATGAATATACTAGAGTCATTGGCCAAGCAGTGTTGCAATTAACATAGTTTCTGTGTGATTATTTTGGGTCTAGGCAGCCAGGAATGAATGAACAGCCCCTGCCTACACTCTATTCTAGGCAAGATCTAAGAACTTGGAGGGTATTCTAGTTTTATACTGCTGCTATGATAAAATGCTCCAATTGAAAGCAATCCTGGATAAGGCAGGGACTGTTTCCCCTTATACTTGTAGATCACAATTCATTGCAGAGGAAACTCATTGAAGAAAGTCAAGGAAGAAGCCTGGAGACAGGAACCACTGAAGAACACTACTTATGGACTCACTCTCTGGCTCCTTCATTCTCTTCTTAGGTTGCTTTCTTATACTTCCCAGGACCTCCTGCCTAGAGATGGGTGCTCCTCCAATATCAGTTAATAACACAATTCCCTCATAGGCATGCCTACAATCTGATCTGTTGATCTAATATCAGTCCCTCATTGGGAGCTTTTCTCTAAGATGACTCCAGGCTCATCTTTTTTGTTGAGGTGACAAAACTAAGTAGGTCAGAAGGCCATAGGTTTTGGAGATGGGACCATGGGCATCACTTTGACCAGAACACAAGGCAAGGAGATTCTTAAACACTGCCTCTTGTTGAAGGATAAGCTGTGTCCAAGGAGATTCAAGTAAAAATACAGTTTGGGCTCTGAGTCTTCAAGTGTAAAGGTTAATAGAGCTGTAGAATTATTTTTTGCTTTATAATTTCTTTCTGATACCTTTGGACTGATAGTCACAGACTCTTATTAACAACTATAACCCAAAACAACAAAACAAAACAAAAGAACAAGCAAAAGCTGGGCATGGTGGCACACACTCATTTTAATCCTAGCATTTGGCTGGTAGATCTCTGTAGGAGGCTTGAAGATCTTTGTGCTCATACACATGCACTAGAGGAACCTGGAGTTTTAAGCACACGTGGTTGTTCCTTTCTTCCCCCAACACAGGATTTCTCTGTGTAGCTGGGGCTGTTCTGAATCTCATTCTGTAGACCAGGTTGGCCTCAAACTCCTCCTTCCTCTGCCTCCTGAGTACTGGGATTAAAGGTGTGTGCCACCACTGACCAGCTGGTTTGTTCCTCTAGGGGGATGAAATGGACAGAAGGCTGGGAAGGATGTGCTTTCCAGCCTGGTGACTTTTGCTCTATCTGTGCGGTCAGAGGTTTTCTGGTATTGAAAATGAATGACTTTTGTCTTAGTTAGGGTCTATTGCTGTGAAGTAACACCATGACCATGGAAACTCTTCTTTTTTATAGTTTTCTGAGAAGGGTTTCTCTGACTGTCCTGGAACAATCTCTTGTGAACCAGGCTGGCTTTGAACTCATAGAGATCTGCCTGTAAAGCACCTGTCACCAAGGCTGCCAACCCTCATTCAATTCCCAGATGGAAGGAGAGAACCAGCTCCTAAAAATTGCCCTCTGACCTTTACACACACACACACACACACACACACACACACACACACACACACACAAATGTAACAAGCTTTGTGATGAGGGATAGCTAAAAATCAGAGCAGGAGGGATAAGGTACTACAAGATGGCATGGTGATGGGCCAGAAGGAAGAAGCCAGGGAAGGAAGGAAGCAGAGAGAGAAAAAGAGAGAGGAAAAATGTTCTATGATCACAAAGTACTAACTTATTCAAATCTGTACTATTATGTACAAAATATACAACTTCAACCAAAAAAAAATGAAGCCTGTTGAAAGGCAGAGGACAAAATGACACATTTATATGGGGTGGGGCATATAACAGGTTCATAAATGGCAGGGATATGGGGCTTTTCCAACAGTAAAACTTTAAAAAATTACTATTATTATATGGCAAAGTCCATAGCAAAAAAAATAGACTGGCTGTGCATGGTAGCACACACTTTTAATTCAGGCACTTGGGAGGCTGAGTTAGGTAGATCTCTGAGTTTGTGGCTAGCCTGGCCTATGTTGCAAGTTCCAGGATAGCCAGGGCTACACAGAGGAACCTCATTTCAAAAAAAATTGCAGAAAGGTGAACATGCAAACTATTGAAAATCAAAGACAAAGAGGCAATTCCCAAAGACAACCAGAGAAGAAGGTCAAATTAGTTATAATAAGGATTATGCCAGATTGCCAGGAACCATGCTAACAGACAAAATTCTTACAAAACTTAAAAAAACACTATGAGATTCAGAGCCTTAGCAATATGACTTTTAAAATTTGAGTAATAATGTTTCCTTATATTTTTGGTTGTGAGTCTAGCCTTTAATGGCTGAGCCATCTCTCCAGCCCAAAATGTTTTCATTTTAAGATAAGCAAAGACATAATTCTTTACCAGGAGTTTTTTTTTTTTTATCAAGGAGGAATATGAAACCAGCAGTCAAGTTAATTCTGTACAAAGAAATGTGATTATGGAAGTGAATGGAAGTGAAGTAGAATCGACCGCCCTGCACTTTCAATTCCTCCACAAACTAACCAGTTTTATCCAGTAAATAATGCAGATGCTGCCTAGTGCACCAAACGCATACGAAAGCCAAATGCAAAGGCCCAAAGAATGCAACAGGGCCAGTCAAGAAAACTATCCTGAAAACCTTATGTTGCCTAGGAAGTACCATTTTATTTAAATGCTCACTAATCAAGAAAAATATTGTACTTGTCTCTTGCCAAGTGATGTTCTGTGCTGTCAACAACAAAGTCTTCCCCAGATGCACCCTCCGGACCTTGGAGTTACCCACGAAGCTTTTTGTACTCGTGGTTTACGTGAGTTCTGTGGCTCATTCACTGAAGTCACACCGTGGCATCAACCAGGTATGAGCTGACATGTCAGAGTTCATGGTCACATCCCACTTACCACATTGCCGTGTGTCAGATAACATTCAGCAAGGACACCCGCTTCAGAACCATGTCCTAGAAGCTCCAGATGCTGTGGATTCCTGGTGGTTCTTCACCTGATTGTCACCTGCCACGTCTTCTCATCTGTCAGGAAATAAAAGGATCAGCTGTGAGTCACAGGTTCATAAAAAAAAAAAAAAACCAACCCAGAACCACAGGCTGACAGGTCACCCTGGAGCAGCTCCAGCTCCAGCACACTCCTGAGGCTGTGGTTTGGACGTGGCAGATGGCAGTATATTACTTTACACTGTGCTCTTTCAAAGGAAACGGTATCTTTCCTAGGGCCGAGAACAGAACTGAGCTGAACAGAAGCTGCCTCCCATGATGACCAGCTGCTGCGGCTGCATATGTAAAGTGTTATGTGGTAGACGATGTGTTCTTTATGCCTGATGCTTTCGTGACTGTGGCATGCACGACTGTTGGCATACATATGCCTCAGAGCTCTCTCTTGGTCAGCAGCCAAGGTTCAGGTGCCCCCGATGTTCAGTACACCTGTGTTTATCAGCTTTGCTTCTTTACGTCCTTCATAAGCAGAGGAGGCTGGAGGTGATGCGCTGAGTATAGTCTATATATAGTATACTTAGCAGCTTTCTAGTTTCTTCTGATGGACGCCAGGCTGCCTTTCCACGGCCGTAGGCAGCCAGTGTCTAGCTGTGCTCTTAAGTCTGGGACCGGATACATCAGCAATCATCTTTGGTATGGGTTTACAAAGATGGAATCTTCCTGACCAATGGCAACCTATGCAATGATCAGATTTAGTTTTTATGTACAGATTGGATTGTTCAGAAGATGGATTTCCTCCCTCCCTGCCCTCCCTGCCCTCCCTGCCCTCCCTGCCCTCCCTGCCCTGCCTCCCCCTAGCTTGCTTCCTTTCCTTTCTGTCTTCTACCAATTTCTCTCTTTTCTTTCTGCTTTGATTCAGTGTTAGGGATTAAGCAACGAGCCTTGTACATGCTGAGAAAGTGGTCTGTTTGTTTTGATACAATGTTGCGTTGCTTAAATTGGCCTTGAATTAACTCTCTATATAGTCCGGGCTCACTTTGATTTTGTGATCCTCTCGCCTCAGTCTCCTAAGTACTTGAGATTATAGTCCTGCACCATGAAGCCAGGCTCCGTCTCTTCTGAAATGTTGAAATGTGGTGTAACCCAGAACCTTCATTCTTTTCCTGTGGCTGAAGCAGAGAATCATACTTCCTAAAAAGTGATGTGGGCTATTTATGTCTTCAGGAAGGTGACTTTCTCTATAAATTCTTATCTGCAATCAGCCATCCATGAGCTGATTCAAGCGAAGTACTTGAATTTTGCAGATCAAGTGATAATTATCTTCAAATCAAGGAACACTATGCTTGGGCCATATTCATAAATTCCAACTTGCAAGACTAGTGTCACATCCACAGAGGGACTGCGAATTCCGCAGATCAAACTGAAGAGGGTCATCCAGACTGCAAACCTGATGTACAACTCTGGGTCCTAAAGTGGAAATTTTGCTTGATGGTAAATAGTTCTAAAATATTCCACTCCAAGATTTCTACAAACATCAGGATAAGAAAACAAATTCAAGGACCGGAAAGATGGTTCAGTGGTTAGGAGCACTAGCTGCTCTTTAGAGAACCCAGGTTCAATTCCCAGCACCCACCTGATTGCTTACATCCATTTTTAACGCCAGCCTGGGAAATCTGATGCTTCTACCCTTGTGGGCATTGCATTTATATAGTGCACAGACATACCAGCAAAACACCCATATACATAAAATAAAAAGGTTAAAGGGGAGGAAGGAAAGGAGGAAAGAAGGAAAGAAGGAAGGAAGGAAGGAAGGAGAATAACTGGGTGAAACAAACCAGATAAAAGTAAGTTAAAATGGAGATTGCGTTAATTTATGTACAGCCAGCCTTCCACATCCATTGGTTCTCTCACTGTGCATTCAACTAACCAATGATAAAAAGTTTTTATTTATCATGCACAGACACTTTTTTTCTTATGTTATTCTCAAACTAAAAGACCAGAACAACTGTATTAGTACCTTCCTATTGCTGACATAGAGTGTCATGCTCCAAAGACCAGAACAGCTGTATTAGTACCTTCCTGTTGCTGGCATAGAGTATCGTGCTTCAAAGCAATGCATGGAAGAAAGTTTATTTTAGTTAGGAATTCAGAGGGCTAAAAGGCCATTGCAGGAGGAAGGAATGGTGGCATACCACAGACATGGTGTCAGCAGTGAAAAGTTGAGAGAAAACATCCTTAATCCCGAGTATGAAGCTGAGAGAGAGCTCAAAGTCATCCCCAAGTGAGTCACTTCCTCTCCCCAGGCTGCGTCTTCTCAACCTCCCCAATCAGTGTCACCAAACCCGGACCAAGTATTCAAATATCTGAACCCATGGGAACATTCTCATTCAAACCACTGCAATACTTATTTTCCTTAGAAATCCTTAGTGGGGACCACTAATATTACTTTTGAAAAGAGGAACTGATAACAATGCATTATGGAGCTTATATGAAATAATAAAAATAAAAATGTTCAAGTATCCCAGAAGAAAGAAGAAAAAGACACAGCCAAGGGAAGGAAATGGAGCTCAGGAAGTGACTCTTAAGGTCTCAAACATCAATCCAAAAATAGGAATAGCAGAATAGCAGTGACCTGAGATCTAAGTGTCTCAATCCAGGAAGAGACAAACTTGTCCTTGAAAAAGCCAGATCGAATATATTTTAGAATGAAGAAGTAACAAGAAAGAAAATGGATGCTTCTATTCAAAAGAACCTTGTGGAAATTGATTTGAATTAGAGCTGTCAATATAGGCTCTTGTCTTCAAAATAGATCCACAGACTTACATTTGTATCTATGCAAGCATCTGTCACAGATGCATCCTGAAGCTCTGATCTCTAAGTTGCCTTACAATAATAATAATAATAATAATAATAATAATAATAATAATAACAATAATCAGTTTCCAAACCTTGATTTCCAAACTCTCAATAAAGAAAATCAGAGTTCCTGGGAGAAGCATTTGATTGATTCCAGGACTTTGAGATGGACATAAAGGCCTGGAACACTATACAAGAATTAGGTGTTACTTAAAAAACAAATAAACAAACAAAAGCAACAGCAGCAGCAACAACAACAAAACAAGAACCAGAGGTCAGGTTCAAATGGCACAAAAGCCTAAAGTGGGAGAATCCCAACTTCAAAAGCTGAAACAGTACAAGTCACAAAGGGAGGGGGCATTTGGTTTTAGAAACAGTCAAAATGATTTTTAAAACCTGTCAGCTGGATCTTATGAAAATAAACAAATACACTGTACGTGAGAGAGATGAAATAGCTGTCACCTGCAGACGAATTCCAAGTGGCTGTAAGAATAAAGACAATGCAGAATGGCAGGGTAATAGTCACTGTAGTTAAGATCTGAGAACTATAGGACTGGTTCAGCAGTTAGGTGTTTGCACCACACTTGAAGAGGACCTGGGTTTGGCTCTCAGAACCCATGTTGAGTTGTTTGAAACTGCCTGTAACTCCAGCTTTTGGAAACCCAATACCCTTTTCTAGTCTCCATGGGCATTTGTACTCCTATGTACACATCCACACATAGGCACATATAACTTTAAAAGAAGTTGTAATTGTCCTGTCTCTTTAAGAGACAAGCCATGCCCACTCCCTCCCCCATCTGCTGAGGCAGGCAGATCTTCTTCCTTCCTGCTTGCAGCCTAAGTCTCTTCCTCTTTTCCGTCTCCCTCTCGAAGAGACAGCTTCCATCTCACTCTTCTCTCTCTCTCTCTCCCTCTCCCTCTCTCTCTCTCTCCCTCTCTCCTTCTCCCTCACTCTCCCTCTCTCTCCCCCCCTCTCTGTCTCTCTTCTCTTCTCTCCTTCTCCCTTCCCCCTCCATAACCCACTAAATAAATAACCTCACTCTGCATGGCATGCCTATCCATCTGTCTCTCACCCGCTGTATGGCTGTATGACTCGCCTGGGACGGCACCAACTTTGGAGACCTGTGGCATGGTCTCATGCACTGTCCCTGCTTGGGACTGGCTGTTTATGCACCATCTCTGCCTAGGACTGTCTGCTCTGGGGCCCACTGCCTGCCCCTGCTCGGGTACCAGTGGTGTGGTCTCTTTGACCCGCTGCCTGCTGCAGCCACTCGGGTTTTTTAATTTTTCCATTACATTGGTGCCATGAGACTTGGGAGGCTCTCCTGTCCCGAGCCCCTCTCATGGGGTTGGGATCTGGAACCAGGTAATTTTTTTCCACAACAACCATGCATTCCATATGCCTGAGTGTGATTTCTACAGTGTGATTTCTACACACACCACCAGCTTCAATTGGTGAGTTTCCCCCATTATGCTCAGCTTAACCATTTCTCTGAACTCGAGGAATTGACTGATGAACTCCCGGAAATCCTCTGGTGTTCCTAGAAACAGGGGGATAGCCCCAACCACTAACGGTTGAGCCCTTTGCTGACTGAGCCCTTCACTGACGTTCATCTCTGGATTGCTTCCCTTAGTTAAAATCCTGACCAGACTGACTCGGGGTCAGTCCTCCCACATTAGCACTGCACACTCTGTGTGGTGCATTCAACTGGAGGCCCAGGGTCCCGCAGTTTCTCTCTCTCTCTTTTTTTTTTAAATCCCCACCATGTTGTTTGTTTTTGTTTTGGTTTTGGTAAAGGCTGCTTGGAGCAGCCTCTGGCCTCTCTGGCTTCCAAGTCACCCTAGCCAGATCCAGCCAGACCATAGCACCCAACCCAGGGTCAGAGGATGCCTTGCCACCGGTCCTGCAGTGTTCGCACTGATTTACATCCCGCCTAGAGGGTGTCTTGTTATACGTCTTGTTATAGGCCTTGTGGTGTCACCATTTTCCCCAGGTTTTCATGGTTTCAGCTATGGGTAGCAAGCCATCCATGTCCATCCCCCCACCTGGGGTGGAAGCCTTTTAGAGGCCCTAAAACCCCACGCCTTAATGCCCTACTTCTTCAGCTCATACCCTCACTCTGCCAGTGTGTCCTGCCAGCTCCACTTTTATGGGAGCTTTCTAACTACTGTCAGCGCACAGGCAAATGGAAAGAGTTTCCTCAAACTGTCCCTGCCACCGCTACTGCTGCCAACAAGATTGGTCGGATCCACGAGGCGGCTGTTTTCAGTTTCAGCCTTTTGCTCCCCTCTGCGGTTTGTGGCATGGCAGCTTAGCCACAGGGCGGATCACGCCGCTAGGTCTCTCTTATTATTAAGTTTAAAATCCCTGCAGCTCAAGAATTTTGGCTTTTCCATACAACATGTGACCGCTGCCATGTTGACTGAGTTCAGGCAAACTTACCACCGTCTTAACTGAAGTTAGGTGACTTTACTGCCATCTTAACTGATAGCCAGGTCAGGTGACCAAGTCCTGCCATCTTTACTGAAGTATACCCTGCCTGGTCCCCTGTTTTACTTACATTTTTGTCTCTAAATTCCTCTTGTTGACTCTGTTGCATGTGTGTTTTGTGCAGTGGCATGCCCTCCAAAAGCATCCACTTTGCCCAATTCCTGGTCACTCTGTGTATGTGTTCGTACATGTAACTTAAATGCACTTATGTTTACTGTTAAATGTTATAATTGTCTGTTTATCATATCTCATTCCAGACTATGAAACAATAAGTCTCACGTTTTAAACTGGTATGTACTTTTAAGTCTCTTACAACAAGACGGTATATTTAATCCAACCCTGATTTAAAATATATTAAGCTGTTCTATACTATTGTCAGTTCTTCTGTTAACCTTCTATTGCAAGCAGTTTTTTTTTTCTTTCTGTCTTTTCACGAGTCAAGTTCACCACCCAGCTCTCCAGGCAGATTCTATGCTATGGTTTTACCTGATAAGCAGCCCTCAACTGCTCAGAGATCTGGGGAATATGACATTTAAATATTTAATAATTAAAAACTTTTCATAACAAAAAAAGACAGGTTGGCTCCTAGCAGCAGCACTCTATTTCCTCCAAAGAAGACAGAAGACAAATGGGCACAAAACAATGTCCATTGGCAATTCCCTTCAACTACCTTTCATCTAAACAAGATCTCCAGATGTCGACAGAAACACTGGAATTGACAGCCTAGCTGCTCAGGTCAAGGTAGGCTTGTCTTCCTACAGATTTCTTAGCCCACAGGATCTTCTGGAGCCTGGCAAGCCCTGCACTAAACAGCAAAAGCCAAATACGACCTTCAGTGGCCATGGAGGACCCTGAGAAGTAGCTCTAGATGTTCTCTGTCATTTTTTAATCAGTAACTCAAGTAAAATTTTATTCTTCCCAAAGATCTCTGATGCAGTTTGACAGCTGAGAGGTTTTGTTAGTTTAAAAGGTCAACCTCACCAAACAAATTTCAATAAATTACAAATACAAGACCTGCAAGTTATAAAGGTGTGAGAACAAATACAAGTTAACAAATTTCTCTCTCTTGCTGCCTTCCATAGTCTTAAAAATACTTTTAATTGTGCAAAAATATCTGTCACAGTCATTCTGACATAAATATGCTACTGTTTATATAATGTGTAAGTCTAAAACTTCTGTTTTCACAAACCAAAAGAATTCTTTTGAGTTCCAGGGAACCAAATTGAAGGATCCATCTTAAACAGGTGTACAAGAAATCAGACATTTCCATACCACAAACACTGGACAGGAACAAACAGACCAGCTATCCCAGGATATGACCAGCACCAAGCCTTCTCAGGTTCCCCGCAAAGAAGATGCCCACAAATAAGCAGGAAAGTCTTGACAATTCATGGCCCCAATTCCTTTAATCTGTGGTGACTAACCTCCTGCTTTTTTATTATAAAAAAGAGATGGGAATGTAATGGTATGTCCTATCTCTTTAAGAGACAAGTAACAACCATTCCCTCTTCCATCCGCTGAAGCAGGCTGATCTTCAGCTTCCAGTCTGAGTTCCTTCCTTTTCTATCTCTCTCGAAGAGGCAGCTTCCACCTCTCCTCTCTCTCTCTCTCTCTCTCTCTCTCTCTCTCTCTCTCTCTCTCTCTCTTTCTCTCTGTCTCTCTCTCTCTCTGCCTCTCTGCTCTCCTGCCTTCTCCATAACCCACTAAATAAATATCCAACCTTTGCATGGCATGCCTATCCATGTCTCTGTCTCTCACCCACCACCACATGGCTCCCTGCCCAGGACCAGCTGCCTTCAGAGACCTGTGGTATGGTCTCGTGGTATGCCCATCTCTCTGTCTCTCCTTGTGGCCTGCTGCAGCTACTCAGGGAACTGCACAATCCCTGCCTGGGACTGGCTGCTCTCGAGAGCCACTGTTCACTGCCTGCTGCCACATGGCCCACTGCTGCAGCTCGGAGACCTGCGCCAATCCCTGCCTAGGACTGGCTGTCCTGCTTTGGGATCTACAGCATTTCTGCATCTGCAGCCGCCAGAGATCTGGGGATCCACAGCACTTTTTATTAATCCATTACAGAAGTGATCATGATGAATCCTAAAATTAGTGAGCCAAAGTTTGAGAATACAGATCAACATCTCTCTACCAACATGTCTTTGATATTTAAGATGGAAAAATAAAATTTTACAGTGGAGAAAATCAACAGATCTTCTCATGGATAATGGATCAAGGCTAACTTCATCAGTACTAGGACATGTCTAGCTTCATGCATGTTGAATTGAGAAGGGTACACTACTTCTGTGATATTCTTTAGAAAACTATATTGCCTCAGTGTACTCAGGTGGATTTGAGGTGGAATAAATTTGAGATTCATTTTACAAAACAGCTGCTGGCATCTTCCAAAATGTATGAGCAATTACTAATATGCCTCACCCTTAACAATTTTATTACATTTATTTTGTAGGGACATGGGTATGTATGTGGTGTGCCTAAATTGGTTAGAGGAAAACTTGCAAGAGTAAGTTCTCTCCTTCCACCATGGATAGCAAGGTCGTCAGGCCTGGTGGCAAGCACCTTTACCTACTGATCCATCTCATGGGCCATCTTCTAAAACATATGATCATGAAAAATAATCATGACAAGTGACTGTCACAGAGAAAAGAGGGGAAGGAAACTTAACAACTATTAATAAACGCAATGTGCGATCAAAGACTGGTTTTGAAGATTTAAAAGAGACATTGGTTAAAAAAAAGCTTATGAAATCCAAATTTAGTTTATAGTTTAGTTGATAGCCACTAATGCATTAATATTATTTTCTTGATTTAAGACATTGTGGTACAGATGGGCATATAGTTGGTACTTTTGTCCAAAACCATATGATGGGTGAGAGTTCTATGCACTAACTTGGCAGCTTTTCTGGAATTCTTAAACCATGCAATCATTTGGATGATGAATGTCCCTAAGACACATCTGTTAAGGGTTTCATCCCCAAAGTGGTGTGACTAGTAATTAATAAAAGTCCTTGAGTATTAGAAGGAGGGAGCGAGCTGCTTGTTGGTTCCTGGCTACCCAGCTATCTTAGACCCAAAGTAATCACACAGAAACTGTATTAATTAAATCACTGCTTGGCTCATTAGCTCTAGCTTATTATTGGCTAACTCTTACATATTAATTTAACCCATTTCTATTAATCTGTGTATCATCACGAGGTCGTGGCCTACCAGCAAAGTTTCAGCACATCTATATCTGGCGTCAGCTCCATGGCATCTTGCTGATTCCACCCTTCTTTTTCCCATGCTATAAGCCAAGCCAGTTCTTTATTCATTAACCAATAAAAGCAACACACAGATAGAAGGACCTCCCACACCACTTGAGAGGTGGAGTCTTGGATTATTATTGTTGTGACAAGAAATACTAACTTTAACATGTATATTGGGCAAGGGAAATGGTTAAGTGGTTAACGTATTTGTCATACAAATGTCAAAAACAGAGTTCAAATCCTCAGGACCCATGTAAATGCTGGGTGGGTGTGGTGGCACATCTGTAACTTCAGGCTCAGAAAGCAGACACAGGGAATCTTTAGAGCAAGCTGCCTAGTCAAACTAGCCATATCGGACTCTGGATTTGATTGAGAGACTCTACCACAGTGAATAAGCTGGGCAAGCAACTGAGGAATATTACAGACAACCTTGGTGGTCGAATGTGTGCTCTCACACAAATGTGCTGTTGTGCATGCATTAAAAGAAAGAAAGAATAAAAATGAAAATATTTACTTGAGTTCATGGTTTCAGTCAAAGCTTGGCTGGCTCCATTGATGTGGGAGCAAGGATGAGGGAGAGCATCATAAAAGCAAGATGGTGCAGTAGAGAAACCTGTTTACCTCATGATGGCCAGGAGACAGAATGAAAGAGAGAGAAGGGGTCAGGGCAAGCCATACCTTTAAAACCATGTCTCACTTTCCTACTTGCTCTAACTAGTCCCTGCTTCCTCATTGACCCTACTTTCTAATAAGGTCCAATTCATAGATGAAGGTAGAGCCCTCATGATCCAATCACTTCCCCAAAGGCCACCATCTGACACAAGCATTTAATCCATGAGCTTTGTATTCAAATAATAACAGGTCTTCAGGTCCATGGATCATTGGAGGAATACCTTTTAAGGAAACTGAGACTCCAGTCTCTTCTTGGTTTTTTTGGTTTGCTTGCTGACCATAAAGTGAGTGATTCATCATGTCACATGCTCTGCTGATGGCACCTTGTCCCCCACCAGAGGTCAAAAGCAACAGATTCCTCTGATCATCAAGTAGAATCTCCTAACCATTGGTCCAAAGGAACCTTTTCTTTTTGTAAGCTAATTGTCTCAGATATTTTGCAATAGTGACAGAAAGCCGATTAATATAGTCATTTGAATGTTAAAATGTGTAAGACCTTATGAAATGGAAAAAATAGCTCTCCACAAAGTGATTCAAGTTGTCACATCCTTTACCAAATAGTCCACAAACATCCCACCATTTCCACACACACACACTGGTGTTGTCATCTGCACCACTTCAAATTCCCACTGATTTGTGGATATGATCCCATGAGTCTATCTGTGGATATAATACTATGACTTTAACTTTAAGCTTTTCATTCTGCTTTGATAAGTATTGGAGCCTGGTTATTGGGCTCCTCCACTGATGCAGTAAGCCAAATCAAACTGAATTAATAAAACCAGATTTAATAAACAGAGCAAGGCAACTTCTGGGTGACTCTCAGAAAGGAAGGAGAGAAATCAGCAGGCAAGTTTTGTGACCAGGTCTTAAATACCGTGTAGGTATAGTCATTTAGCTGCTCTGTGGGGGAGGAGCTGTCCCTTGGAGGGCTTTCTGAGGGGTGGGGTCTGAAATGAGAGGGTTGAGACTAGAGCAGATATTTCCAACATGTTTTATCTATGTTCTTTTTTTCATCAATAAGTGTCACACAACTGAGATTTATTTAATTACTTTTAAAGCATAACACTCTCTTTTCAGTATTGGAAGTTACACCCAGGTCTTCATAAATATTAAACAAGCATTCTACCATTGAACTATATCCTCAGAGGGAAAAACTAGTAGAGGAGTCTTAATCTGAAAGTCAATTAGGGAGCTAGAAGTTCAGATTAAATAGCTCTTCAAGAATCCATGAGAGTAGAGCTGAGAAAATATGAAAGGCTAGCTAAAAGGTATGGAATAGAGGAATAGAAAAACCTGTATCTACTTATATATACTTCAAAAAGATTATTTATATTTTTGGTGTATGACTATTTGCCTGCATGTATGTATGTGCGCCCTGTGAGTACAGTACCTGCAGAGGCCAGAAGAGGGCATTTCGTCTGTTTGAACTGGGGTTACAGATACTAATAAATCACCATGTAAAAGCTGAGAATTAAACCTAGGTCCTCTACAAGAGCTTTTAACAGCAAACCTATCTCCCCAGCCCTCAATATTTATATTTAGTGGAAATCCCAGCTTAATAAGGGGAAAAAAACCTCAAAGAAATAAAAAAATAATTCATTATTTTCAAGTATACATGAAGGTGGAGAGTAGCTTAAATGCTAAGTCACAAAGGAATCTGGACAACTTGCAAATTTCTTATTTAAATGTAAATAAGAATGGAAATGCAAAATATTTGACAATGAATAATGATGAAAGCATTTTTATTGAGCCTTGTCCATGCCACCAGGTTATAGCCTGAAAGAAATACATATATGTAAATGCTGTTATTAAGTAGCAATGAGAATAAATGGCACATATACTAAAATGGGAATGAGACAAGAATTACATGGCCTCCCTGCAAGAAAAAAAACTAAATAAAGCTCTTTACCCGAGTCAAGGCTAAAAACAACACAGTGAACCCAAAAAGAGTGAAAATGAGGGAATTGTGAATAGGACAAGATGGTAATTGCAGGTAAAATAATAAAAAGCATGAATAAAAATATATAGCTCAATAAAACAATAAAAAAGAAGGAACAATAAATATGGTCAAGAATACAAACTGATTCTTGGAAAAATTGAATAAAGTGAGGGATATTTTCAAATAAAATTGAAAGTCAAATTATTATCCAAGTAATTGGGGTATAAAGAAGGGTCTGCCATGCATGATAGTGGAAAATATCTTTCTCAGGCATGAGAGAAATTTGGAATGTCTTTATGGCAACCATTTTCAAAGTCTGACAAGGAGGATGTATTTTTGAGACATATCCACTGCAACATTGATTGGAGGAAAAATAAAAAGGATCAATTTTTTTTTAAAAAAAACAACAACAGATAATTATTCTGTGCATGGCGAGCTCCTACCAGAGTGCAGCCACGGAAAAAGAGAGTGTATAACTTCTACAGTTGACAGATGACCAAGCCTGGCATTTCAGGAGAGGGAAAGAAAGATGGGGGTGGGAGGCAGCTAAAGGGAAGTGGGAGAAGGGCCTCTCACCCTGGAGCTACGAAGTCTCTTTTCATAATGTGTCAAGGCTTTTTAATTTTAATATTATTTATATATATTGTTTTTTTCTGTATGTTTTCCTCACCAGTCTTTCATATATATTATGGATTCCAGGCTAGTGTTCTTAGGGGATTCCTGAGTGTGCAAACAAGTGGATCTCTGTGTCTGTATCTGTTTCTTGCGCCTTTTCTTAGCCTCCTTTCCTTCTGTTTGATTGTTTTGTCCTATTCCAATGTGTTAACTTTTGTTTACCTTATTTTATTATTATCCTTCAGAAACTTATTTGTTATTTCATATTAGTCAAAATAAAAATCCATCACAAGGAAATTTCAATACTAAACATCTATCCCCAAATACAAGGGCACCCACATATGTAAAAGAAACACTTCTAAAGCTTAAATCATACATTAAGCCCCACACACTAATAGTGGAAGACTTCAACACTTCACTCTCACCACTGGACAGGCCAGTCAAACAAAAAATGAACAGAGAAATAAGAGAACTAACAGATGTTATGACTCAAATGGACTTAACAGACATCTATAGAAGATTCCATCCAAACAGAAAAGAATGCACCTTCTTCTCAGCACCTCAGAGAACCTTCTCAAAAACTGACCACATACTCAGTAACAAAACAAACCTCAACAAATACAAAAAATTGGAATAACCCAGTGTACCTTATCAGATCACCATGGTATAAAACTAGAAGTCAACAGCAATACTAATTCCAGAAAACCCACAAACACATGGAAATTAAACAATGCTCACCTGAATGATCAATGGGTCAAGGAAGAAATAAAGGGAGAAATTAAAGACTTCCTAAAATTCAACGAAAATGACTATACAACATATCCAAACTTATGGGACACAATAAAAGCAGTGTTAAAAGAAAAGTTCATAGCAGCAAATGCCTACATAAAGAAACTGGGAAAATCCCATACTAGTGAATTAACAGAACATTTGAAAACTTTAGAACAAAAGGAAGCAAACTCACCTAAGAGAACTAGGCAGCAGGAAATAATCAGAGTGAGTGCTGAAATCAACAAAATAGAAATAAAGAAAACAATACAAAGAATGAGACAAAGAGCTGGTTCTTCGAGAAAATCCACAAAATAGACAAACCTTTATCCAAACTAATCAAAAGGCAGAGAGGGAATATATAAATGAACAAAATCAGAAATGAAAAGGGGGACATAACAACAGATACAGAAGAAATACAGAGAATCATCATGTCATATTTCGAAAACCTGTACTTCACAAAATTGGAAAACTTAAAGAAAATGGACAACTTTTTGGATAAATATCACTTAATAAAATTAAATCAAGACCAGGTAAGCAAATTAAAAAGACCTATAACTGCTGAAGCTGAAGAAATAGAAACAGTCATCAAAAGTCTCCCAACCAAAAAAAGCCCTGAACCAGATGGTTTCAGCTCAGAATTGTACAAGACTTTCAAAGAAGAACTAATACCAATACTCCTCAAATTATTCCACACAATAGAAACAGAAGGAACATTGCCAAGTTCTTTTTATGAGGCTACAATTACCCTGATACCCAAACCACAGAAATAATTTACTAAGAAAGAGAATTACAGACCAATCTCACTCATGAATACTGATGCAAAAATACTAATTAAAATACTGGCAAATCGAATGCAAGAACACATCAGAACTATCATCCACCATGATCAAGTCAGCTTCATCCCACAGATTCAGGGATGGTTCAACATATGAAAATCTATCAATGTAATCCACTATATAAACAAGCTGAAAAACAAAAGCCGCATGATCATCTCATTAGATGCTGAAAAAGCATTTGACAAAATACAACATCCCTTCATGATAAAAGTCTTGGAGAGAGCAGGGATACAAGGAACATACCTAAACATAATAAAGGCAATATACAGCAAGCCAACAGCCAATATCAAACTAAATGGAGAGAAACTCCCAACAATTCCACTGAAATCAGGAACAAGACAAGGTTGTCCACTATCTCCATATCTATTCAATATAGTTCTTGAGGTCCTAACTAGAGCAATAAGACACCAAAAAGAGATCAAGGGTATACAAATTGGAAAAAAAGAAGTCAAACTCTCACTGTTTGCTGATAATATAACAGTTTACATATACGATTCCAAAAATTCTTCTAAGGAAATTCTACAACTCATAAACACTTTCAGTAATGTAGCATGATACAAGATTAACTCAAAAAAATCAGTAACTCTTCTGTACACAGATGATAAAAGGGCTGAGAAAGAAATCAGAGAATCATCACCCTTCACAATAGCCACAAAAAAACCCAAAAAATATCTTGGAGTAACTCTAACCAAACAAGTGGATGATTTGTGTGACAAGAACTTTAAATATTTGAAGAAAGAAATTGAAGAAGACACCAGAAAGTAGAAAGATCTCCCACGCTCCTGGGTAGGTAGAATTAACATAGTAAAAATGACAATCTAATCAAAAGCAATCTACAGATTCAATGCAATGCCATCAAAATCCCAGCAAAATTCTTCAAAGACCTTGAAAGAACAGTATTCAACTTCGTATGGAAAAGCAAAAACCCAAGATAGCCAAAAACAATCCTGTACAATAAAAGAACTTCTGGAGGCATCACAATCCCTGACTTCAAACTCTACTACAGAGCTACAGTACTGAAAATAGCCTGGTATTGACATAAGAACAATCAGGAGGACCAATGGAACCAAATAGAAGACCCAGATATTGATCCACACATCTTCGAACCACCTGATTTCTTATAAAGAAGCAAAAATTATCAAATGGAAAAAAGAAAGCATATCTAACAAATGGTACTGGCAGAAAAGGATATCAACATGTAGAAGAATGAAAATAGATCCATACCTATTATCATGCACAAAACTCAAGTCCAAATGGATCAAAGACCTCAACATAAAGCCATCCACACTGAACCTTATAGAAGAGAAAGTAGGAAGTATAATTGAATGTATTAGCACAGGAGACCACTTCCTAAATATGACCCCAGTAGCACAGACACTGAGAGAAACAATGAATAAATGGGACCTCTTGAAACTGAAAAGCTTCTGTAAAGCAAAGGGCACAGCCAACAAGACAAAATGACAGCCTACAGAATGGGAAAAGATTTTCACTAACCCCACATCAGACAGAGGTCTGATCTCCAAAATATGCAAAGAACTCAAGAAATGGGTCATCAAAAGAACACATAATCCAATAAAAAATGGAGTACAAACTTAAACAGAGAACTCCCAACAGAGGAATCTAAAATGGATGAAAGACACTTAAGGAAATATTCAACATCCTTAGTCGTCAGAGAAATGCAAATCCAAACAACTCTGAGATTCCATCTTACACCTGAAAGAATGGCCAAGATCAAAAACATTGATGACAACTTATGGTGGAGAGGTTTGGGGGGAAAGGGAACACTTCTGCATTGCTGATGGGAATGCAGGCTGGTACAACCCCTTTGGATATCAGTCTGGCAATTTCTCAGAAAATTAGGAAACAACTTTCCTCAAGACCCAGTACCATTTTTGGGTATATACCCAAAGAATGCTCAATCGTGCCACAAGGACATGTGCTCAACTATGTTCATAGCAGCTTTGTTTGTCATAGTCAGAACATGGAAACAACCCAACTGCCCCTTGACCAAAGAATGGATGAGGAAAATGTGGTACATTTATACAATGGAGTACTACACAGCAGGAAAAAAAGACATCTTGAATTTTGCAGGAGAAATGAATGGAACTAGAAAACACTATTTTGAGTGAAGTAACCCAGACCCAGAAAGACAATTATCACATGTACTCACTCATAGGTGGTTTTTAAACATAAAGCAAAGAACCCAGCCTACAAATCACAATCCCAGAGAATTTAGACAATAATGAGGACACTAGGAGAGACTTACATAGATCTAATCTACATGTGAAGTAGAAAGTAGAAAAAGACAAGATCTCCTGAGTAAATTGAGAGCATGGGGACCTTGAGGGAGGGCTGAAGGGTAAGGGGAGAGGCAGGGAGGGGAGCACAGAAAAATGTAAAGCTCAATAAAAACCAATAAAAAACTTGTTTGTTTTCTAATGAGAGACAGAAAGGTGATAGATCCAAATGGGATGGGAGGGGAGGTGGGGGAGGAACTGGGAGATGTAGAGGGAAGGGAAACCATAATTAGAATATGCTATGTGAGGAAAAAAATGTTTTAAATAAATGAAAAACAAAGGATTGCAACACGGTGAACACAGTCTACTGTGAGGTTGCACAGAGACAATACGCCTTTTGTAGAACAATGTTTCAAATACGAATGTTTATAGATAGCTATAAACCATGTTTAAGAATCTTCAAAGATACCTTACTCCTTTCCCAGATGTAAAACTTCAATTTACTGTTTTTTTTTTAAAAGAAAAGCCTACGCACTTGGTTCACAATGAAAATGTCTGTGTCATCTCATGCAGCTCGTTTCTTACTGTTTGTATAACCATATCCAACAAGCCGCCCTATGATCTGATTGAGCAAAAAACAAGGGAGAAGAATCTCTTAAAATTCACTTGCCACCAAAATTGTATACATAGGTGTTCTTAGGAAATTTAAGCAGTCTCCCCCTCTTGAGATGTCCACACTCACACCCAGGTGCACACTTGTTGTGAAAGGAGCAGCGGGTCGCTTACTGCTGCCCGGCTAGCTTTACCCGAAATAATTACACGGAAACTGTATTCATTTAAACACTGCCTAGACCATTAGTTCTAGCCTCTTCTTGGCTAACTCTCACATCTTGACTAACCCATATCTAATAATCTGTGTGTCACCACGAGGTCGTGACTTACCGGGAAAGATTCAGCATGTCTGACGTGGCAGCTTCATGGTGGGCAGCTCTCTCTGCTTCTGCCTGACTTTGCTTCTTTTTCCCAGCATCCTGTTCTGTCTACTCTGCCTATCTAAGCTGCTGTCCTATCAAAAGCCAAGGCAGTTTCTTTATTAACCAATGAAAGTAACACATAGACAGATGACCCTCCTACATAATTTCCCCTTTTTCTATTTAAACAAAAAAGGAAAGACTTTAACGTTAACATAGTAAAATTACATATAACAAAACAGTTATAAAGCAAGAATTACAGTTTCATATCTATATCATAGGAGAAGAATCTCCTAAAGCTCACTAGCCACCAAAATCGTATACATGGGCGTTCTTAGGACATTTAAACAGTCTCCCTCTCTTGAGATGTCCACACTCACACCCAGGTACACACTAAGCTCCTATCTTTCTGTTAATAATTATGCTTAGGTCTGTGTTAAAATCTTTTTACAGGGTTGTTTTATTTGTAGTTATGTGTGCTATGTGTATCTCTGTGTGGGCATGTGTCCTGTGTTCTGGCTCCTTAAGAAGGCAGAAGCTTCAGCTCCCTGTAGAGTTGGAGTTAGGGATGGTTGTGAAATCAAACTAGGTTGCTCTGCAAGATCAGTTAGTATTCTCTGTCCCCACTCCCCAGCCATCCCTCTGGCCCCTGAAGGTCCTATCTTAGTAACTCTAGGTCTGCTTCACACAGGCCAAGTTCTTTTCTGTGGCAGATTCAAGAATGCGGTCTTCACCCAGTAGAGGTCTCTGAAAATTCCTCAGTGTGGGACTGTGTGTCCAATTTCTGCTCCTGGTACCCCTGACAGTTGTCAGAGGATTAAATGGCAGCAATTTGCCTCACATTAGGATGTGATGAAAACTTCGTTTTGCTTCTCTGTGTTCTCTCTCTGAGCAGACCAGGCTAATGAAGAGAAGAGCACCAGACAAATCCCTCCAGGGACAGCCCGCATAGAATACTCGACCAAAGCTTTTCAAAAAAAGTCATCAGAGGGGGAAGGGATGAGCCTGTGGGTTGGCGCTTCCCCTCTCTGCTTCTCGGTTGCCATAATGAAAATTGTTCTGCTCTGCCACACTCTGCCACGATGGATCCAGATCTCTGAACCTATGAGCAGACACAAGCTCTTCCTCATTCACAGTGATGGAAACACAATTCAATGTGCTATGGGACAATGGTCTGTATTCTGTCAATTATATTATAAATAAATGCTGATTGGCCAGTAGCCAGGCAGGAAGTATAAGCGGGACAACCAGAAGGTAATAGAGACGGGTCAATGAGAACAGGAGAATTCTGGAAAGAAGGAAGTCCTGGTCTGCAGTCTTATACCAGCCACAGAAGAAGCAAGATATGACTGCCTCGCTGAATAAGGTACTGAGTCACGTGGCTAACACAGATAAGAATAACGGGCTAATATAAGTTGTAAGAGTTAATACGAAGCCTGAGATACTGGGCCAATCAGTTTATAACTAATGTAGCCCTCTGTGTGATTTCTTTGGGACTTAATGACTGCAGGGATCAGGAGGGACAGAAACCCCCAACACCACAAAAGGTAGTGTCTTATGCCACTGTTTGTTGCTCTAAAGCCAAACATTTTAATCTAGTTAATTATCACCATTTCTTTATGTACTCCTCCATGGTCCCAGTTGCAGAGGAAGTGTGAATTCCAGATCTACTAACCACTGCTCAAGGCCTTTCCCAGCCGCAGAACAGTAATTTTTTAGGAATCTCCCCAGAATTCCTGTCTGCAGGGAAATGACTTGGGCCAGACTAGTGGTGCCTGTTTCCACCTTGTCCAACTGTAATCCTACCCAGCGCATCTCCAGAACCACCTCTGTATCTCTCACAGAGCCAGTAGTGGAGGGAGAATTTCTTAGCAACCTCTTGAGATGCAACTGGAGAGTCACCAAAATGGTATCTACAGCTAATACTGAGAGGATGAAGTGTTTACTCACACTAAAGGAGTCTGTGACCACACTTGGGTCTGCTTTATTTTCCCCCGAGCTCCCTTAGGAAGCACGTACTGTCACTTGGATGGGTCTTTCTCTTTTTCTCAACCCTGAAGCCTGTATTAAAATCTCTTCAGTAACACTCCCAGCCCTGCTTTACTCTGTCTCTTAGCTCTGAGGTTCTTTTCAGTGTTGTTGAAGCTTTGAGTTCCAGTTTGGCCTGGGTCAAGATCCTTAAATGTCTATGGGCTCTCCCCAGTGTGTGGCAGTGTGGAGCTGTGTTTCTGACCTCTGACTGCTGACAAAATTATCTAAAGTTCACACTTAAAGAAAAGCAAGGGCTTTATGCTTTCTTTTCTTTTTTTCTTTCTTTCTTTCTTTCTTTCATATTTTTTCTTTTAACCATTCCTATTTCTTTAATGTCTGCCGCTCTATGTGAGGCTGTTTATTTCTCCTTAAAAGCCAATTTTGGCATTGTCTATTATTTTTTAGATAGTTGTCTGTTCTACTTGTTTAAAATTTGCTGGTTGGTGTGTCTATATTATCCCTCTCCCTCTCCGTCCCATGCAGCTTCTGCCTGGGCCTTCCTCCATTCCCATACCTTTCTCTTCTTCAATCAGTTCTCAAGAGAGTTTCACACACCCCCCCCCACACACACACCTGTACAAAGCACAACTGGTTTTTGTCCCTGATTTCCAACTCAGTGCTCCTAAGGGTAAGACATGAGGGTCGCTTGTTATTCCTAGGGAACCGTTTGGTTTATTTAAGTTTATACTTAAGACTGGCCTAGTATAGGGCCTCAACACCACCAAACGTATGATTAGAAAATAAGAACATTCTGTCACACTCCAAGGGGAGGAAGAGTCATGAAGACAAAATGATGAAAACTCTGCAACAGTGAAACACAGGATTGAACGGGTTGGTTAACGCCTTTACGTTCTGTTGTATCCATGTCATGACCCCCAGAGAGACCACTAGGATCCAGTCAAGTCCAGAATGCAAAAGCAAGGTTTATTCAGCGCTATCCAGCCAGGCTGGGGACGCGATGACTACTCAATATTCAGGGCAGTAGGGAAGAGCCGCCTCATCATTTGGGGTTGACATTATATATATAGCTTGAGGCAAAAACCTCAAGATAGGTTCATTTTGGGTCAAGGGAGTTGGTCTTACATAACAGGAGGTATGACTTATCTCTAAGTCATACCTTCCTCAAAGTGGTAATGTCTAGCAGACCCCCCTCCTCAAAGTCGTTGATTTTCCTGCTCCCTGATAGACCACAGAGCTAGGCGTTAACAGATGGCCCACTGCTAGGGACGCTTTGTGGTCTGCGCTTCGAGCTCAACATCCTTGTTAGATATCCTGTTTTCAACCAGTCCTAGACGTCTAGCATTTGAACCCGGTGCCCTAACCAGCTCCTAAGCAAGCAAAAAGTTCCTTAAAATTTTCCATGTCCTTACAGAGTCACAAGAGGTGTGGGCGACCCTCCTCCTCATCCCTCACCCCCTGTGTCACTGCATTTGGTTGTCCATCTTTGAGTCATTTATGATAAACCCCACTAGGAGCCAGAGTGCTTACCCGAGTGCCATGAGGTGGCCAGCGAAACTGTCACGTGATGCAAAAGCACAGCTTTCACTTCAAAGGGAGCAGGAGACCGTGCACGCCTGAGCTACCTAGGAATGGCGGTGCCCCGGGGACATAGATCCAGGCTGCCCTGAATACTGTGTTCCAATGTGGGAAAGGTTTCATAAAGGTTTTTATAGTTACAGAACAAGAGCGAGCCACAAATCAAAGTGTCCTCAACTACCTCGGTAGGAATGCTGGGTAGGAGGGTGGCAGCAAAGCAGAAAAACTCCTTTTTTTCCACTCTCAGATGCTCTCTGATGAGAAATTCTTAGTTTTGGGTTAATGGAAGCGAGGGATGTGCTAAGTTAATACAGTTCAGGGAACTTTTACCTGGTAACTAAAAGATCATTAAGTCAGACACAGGTGGTCGGTGAATGTGTCTATTAAGGGGACTTAAGCCAGTCTAAGATCATTTGGCTCTGATCGGCCATGTTCCAACTCATCACAAGCATGGAATTCCAGTCAGTCAATCAGCCTGGTAGAATCTTTAGACATATATGCGGCTATGCCCTCTGCCACCCCTGGAAACTTCAGTTCACACTAATAGGATGAGAGGGAGTGTGGGTATCTCAGTGTCCGGCAGGGAAGCCAGACACCTTGTGCATTTGCAGCTGCCCTGAAAAGTGTTGGCGATCTTGTGACCTGGGGACAAAGCTGGGGTGGAGTGTCTATGCTGAGTGACTGCCAGAGTCACGGTTCGGAGGAACTCCTGAAGATCCACTTAGGGTCAGTGACTTCGGGTGAATGACACACATTTGGTGTCAGGAGAAAACCTGAACTCTGTCTGTTCCTTTTCGACTTTTTAGAAACATCTTTCCGACTTGTGGGGCTTGCCTGTGTTCTCATTCCTTTCTCCCTGCCACCATCTATTGTTTCTTTCATTATTGACATAGGGTCTCATGTATGGGTGATTTTGTCTGCATGTGTATCTGTGTACTACATGCATGCAGTCCCCGTGGAAGCCAGAAGAGGCTGTCAGATGCCCTGAGGATGGAGTTAAAGAAGGCTGTGATCTGTGTGGGTTCCGGGAATCAAACCTGTGTCATCTGGAAGAGCAGCTGGTGCTCTTCACCACTGAGCCACCTCTCCGGAGCCTACTTAATTTTTAAAAGGTTGTTATTTTTTATTTTATTTTTTGAGGATTTCATATGTGAGTACTACATTCACATCATTTCCACCTCTTCCTTTCTCTTCTCCAACTCCTCCCACGTATCCCCCTTTCCCTCTCCTAGTCATGACCTCTTTTTTACTATTTTCACACACACACACACACACACACAACCTACTGAATGTATTTACTCTTGCTCCTATGTGTATGTGTTGACCACTTAGGACTGGATAACCTCCCAGGGCCTCTTTCCTAGAGAAGGCTGACTTTTACACTCCCGGCAGCCATGAATGAATCACCTGCTGCTCTTCATCTGGGGGCAGGGCCTTGTGAGACTTTCCCCATCCACGCAAGGATGGGAAGTAGGGCAGGTTAAGAATCTGTCTGCATTTGAGACTGTAGGGGTGACAGCGCATTCACGTCTTTGTGTTCGAGGACACTTGTGTCTGTCTGGTCAATAAAAGTGCCCATTTAGCTTATCCCGTTCTGTTGGTGTCAACCCAAGCCCAGGGATGCCAATCAACCACTTTTCATCTGAAGCCTGAAATCAAAATGGTTATGTGAAATCAGAATTTTTTTAAGACAGAATTTTGCTCTTGTAGTCCAGGGTGTCCTGGGGCTTGTTAGGTAGCCTAGGCTCGACTCTAAAACATGAGAATTCTCCTGCTTCAGTCTCTGAGTGCTGAGATTATAGGTTTGACCCACTGTTTTTGGTTCTAAATTTTTAGTGAAAGTTTTAGTGAAAGTATCGAGCAAACATAGATGATAGTGAGGAGTCAATGCTGCTATAAGGTTCCTGATTAGATGTCTCCTAGTGCCTTCCTTCTTTCCTTCCTTCTTTCCTTTCCTTCCTTCCTCCCTTCCTTTCCTTCCTTCCTTCCTTCCTTCCTTCCTTCCTTCCTTCCTTCCTTCCTTCCTTCCATCCTTTCTTTCTGTTTTGGTTTTTTGAGACAGGGTTTTTCTGTGTAGCTTTGGAGCCTGTCCTGGCACTCCCTCTGTAGACCAGGCTGGCCATGAACTCACAGAGATCCACGGCTTCTGCCTCCCGAGTGCTGGGATTAAAGGCATGTGCCACCACCACCTGGCTAGTGTCTTTCTTAGTCACTGTTCTATGACTTTGAAGAGGCACCATGACCAAGGAAACTCTTAGAAAAGAAAACATTTAATTGGAAGCTTGCTTACAGTTTCAGAGGCTTAGCCCACTATCATCAAGGCAGGGAGGGTGGTGGTACTCATGTGCTGGAGAAGTGGCTGATCCACAGGTGAGGGGAAAGAAAGAGAGAGAGAGGGAGAGAAAGTGAGGGAGAGAGAGGGAGAGAGGAAGAGAGGGAGAGAGAGGGAAAGACTGTGTATGGCACGGGCTTTTGAAACTTCAAAGCCCGCATCTGGTAACACACTTTCTCCAATAAGGCCATAACTGCTCCAACAAGGTCACACCTATATGAGCCTATGGGTCCATTCTTATTCAAACCACCACACTTAATATTCTGTACTGTTTTACTGGTTGGGCACGTGGATTCTCAATACATGGGTTTCTAAGACTCCCAGGTTGACAAACTGATTGTATCGATAACTTTCAAACTTATAAAAGTATTTGGAGGAAGAGATTTCTAAAGTGTAAAACCTCTTCTTCTCAATTTAACAATTTAAGATTAGAGCTGAGAAGGAACCCTAAGTAAATATTATAAACAGATTTACTGGGCCAACCCCCTGGGGGCAGGATTGTCATTGGAAGTCAGTGTCCACCCAACTGCACATGGCATTTTTATTCTCCCAGTAAACTCAACAGTCTTGTATTTTAGGCAATAAAAAATTCATAATATTTGCTGTTCGTATTGCATTCCAATTCCATCCCTTTGTTGTTGGTGGTGTTCGTAACTGTTCTTTCTACCTGCTTCTAGAAAGCTCAGGACTCCACCTTTCCTAAACAAAGAGTAGCTCACATATTTGTGAAGTCAGAGAGACAATCTCTGTAAGACCTGAAAAATGTGATCCTGAGAGCAGGAGAAGGGGGAGATGGAGCAGGTGCAGAGCACAGAGACCACGGAGCACAAGCTGCGCCTGGGACGTGAAGGTGGCACCAGGCTATGTACTTGCAGAGGCGGCATTTGAAGCTGGACAGTAGCTCTTACACTGACTCCCAGTCCATGGTCACTCTCCTTCGCTCTTTATCCTAAGTGTTTCTGGCCTGAGGCACCTGCCTCCTACACAGATAAAGACACAGCTCACAATGGTCACCAGTTTTGAGGAGACACACCTTAGTTAAAATACGTGGTCTACAATGCACAACGCGGTTCCCCCACCCCCATCAGTAGGTCAGGTTCCAGGGATTCTCATGACCTATGGTCAACTGCAGTATTGTGTTCTCCACATCACTACAGTAAGATATATTGAAGTAGTGAGAGAGAGATTACATTTATAACATTTTCATTACAATATATTGTTAGCAGTGTCCAAATGCTACTGTGTCTGGTTTTATAAAATGGACTTCAATATGGTTATAAATACATGCATATGAAAACAAATAGTAGGTGCAGGTGAGCCTTAACTTGTAGGCCCATATTTCTTTATGATGTAGCAGCCAGGCTCTGAAGCCATTGGGCCAATCTGAAGTGGTCCCGTAGCCCTGCGGACAGGCTGTCTCTGCCTGACAAAGGTCAGGATGTTTGCTGCTCCTTTTCTTTGTAATTTGGAGGATGCCTTATAGAGACGCTAATTCAAGCCTACGTGACAGCTAGTATACTCAGCAGACAGGTAGACGCTGACTTGACAAAAGGCCATTCACCTGGTTGCCTAATTGACAGAATGCTGGTGTATTTTCCCGCTCAATTTGTGTGTTGATACAAAAGCTGTCTGGAGAATAAATGCGGAGAGATCTTCAGGAGGAAGGAGCCTGAGATGCCCTTTTCCGTAATAATGGTGTAAGCTGTGTCTGGTTATTCCTTGCGCCTCCGTACCAGTCCAGTTAGGGAAAATAGTTATCTGTGTTGGAGCCACACGGGCTCTGACATTAACTTATGGTGGGTTTAAGTCTCAATAAATCCACTGTAAATTGAAAATATTACGAGGCATAAATATATTGATTACAACTAACTTATCAAGTGTCCAAGCTTAGCAGCATGGTGCACCGCAGAACATTAGCTCTGTCCCTCCCTTTTCTTCTTTTAAAAAAGTATTTATTTGTTTATGTATGTGTGTGCTTGTATGTGATGCATGAGTGTCTGTGGAGGCCAGAGACATGGACGTCCCCTGGATCTGGGGTAACAGGCAGTTGTAAAACACCTGAGGTGGGTCCTGGGGTTCAAACTCTGGTCCTCTGTAAGAGCAGAACACACGGGGCTGGAGAGATGGCTCAGAGGTTAAGAGCACTGACTGCTCTTCCGGAGGTCCTGAGTTCAATTCCCAGCAACCCACATGGTGGCTCGCAACCATCTGTAATGAGATCCGGTGCCCTCTTCTGGCCTGCAGGCATACATGGAGGCTGAACACTGTGTACATAATAAATAAATCTTTAAAGTAAAAAAAAAAAAAAAACCTTTAGAAAGAAAGAGCCTAAAGCTCTTAAAAAAAAAAAAAAAGAGCAGAACACACGTTTAACTAGCGAGTCATCTCTCCATACCCTCTCCCCTTTCTTGTTTTTTGTTTTGTTTTTGTTTTTTGTTTGGTTGTTTGAGACAGGGTCTCACTGTGTAGCCCTGGCAGGCCTGGAACTCACATAGAGGAGGTTGACCTTTAACCTACAGAGATCAATCTACCTGTGCTTTCCAAGTGTTGAGCCTTTTTTAAAAATGTCAGGTATAAGTGTGCCATGGCATGTGTGTCAGTGTAGGTTGTAGGCGCATGTGTGCCATGGCATGTGTGTGGCGGTCAGATGACAACTTTCCAGAGCCGTCCATTCCCTTCCACTGTAGGTTCTGTGGTTCCAAGTCAGCTCCCCAGGCTTGTTCAGCAAGTCCTTTTACTGACAGAGCCATCTCACTGGCCCAGGTCTCCCCGTGAGTGTGAGCACGCTGCCTCCCAAGGGAATATTCTACTGCGTATGGTCTGGAAAATAGTTCCAAATTCAAAGCATGGTTTCCTCTGAATTACTTCCCATTATCATAAAATCTACAATTATTAGGAGGAATCACAGTGTCAGGAGCTGCTCATGTACAAGGAGAAGGTACTTGCCCTGGTCTTGGGCACTCACTAGACGTCTGGGACGCCCTGCAGAGAAGGTGGTAACAGTGTTTGGAAAGTTGTTCAAAATCCTTGGATCCCAAACTAGAGGTATATGAAGGAGATGTGAGGACTGGGGGCTGGAGGGTGGCTCAGCAGCTCAGAGCATTGTCTGTGCAAGTGTGAAGACCTAAGTTTGAACCCTCAGTATACACATTAAAAATCAACAACAACAACAAAATCCAGTGATGACTTACCTGTAACCCCAACGCTTTGGAGGATAGAGACAGAGGGATTGCCTGGACTTACTGCCCAGCCCAAGGTTAGTGACAGACTCTGCCTCAAGGGAATAAGACAATGAGAGAGGGCGAGTATGGCACTGGCTTCCTCCTTTGGTCTTCTCATGGGCACCACACACACACACACACACACACACACACACACACACACACACACGCATACACACTCACATGTTTGTGAAACTGTGCACATATAAGCACCCCCATATATATACATATGTGCTGACAGAACTGCACACATGTGTGTTCATGTGAGAGCTTAACTGTGTCTACATGTGTACCCCCACATACATACACAGTATGCGTTCAGGTGCTGATGTAACTTCACGACCATACGCACAGACTCCCCCTTCCCCCACACAAAAGAAATCACAGTACTCTGCATCATGTTGTAACTGTTATGTTTACAGCTGGGTGTGGTGGGGCATGCCTGTGACCTCAGAAAGCTGAGCTGGGTGGGAAGGGTGTGTGTGGGGGGGGTGATTCCATGATTCAAGACTGGCACAGGCTTCAGAGTGAGGTCTTGTTTTGAGTTCCCCCCTCCACCTCTCAAAAACCGTTTACTCTCACCACCACTTTGAAAGCACAATCATTAGACACAGCACTAGATATTACTATGCAACATTTTAAACAGCCAAGGCGTGTGTTTCTGTGACCGTAAGTAAAATACATTGAAAATTCTAGCTCAATGTAATTACTTTCTTTTGTAATCCTTTATATTTTACTTCATACATTTAAGAACACTGTTTGTGGGGAGAGGGGGTCCACAGGTCACAAAGGAATTCCATGTACCAAATCCGCAGAACATTCAAGTCCTCTGGTTTAGTATCCACCATATCTTTCTTCTAACTGCAATAAATAGAAGGTTCCCATTTACAAGTTAAGCCCTGGCCCCAGATTTACAGCTGAAATAAATTTTTTCTCATTTAAATCTTGTTCTCAGACAGAAGTAGAGCTGACCACCATAGTCTTAGCTGAAGACTGTTCTACAGAGTAGGTTACCTTCAAAAAACGCATGCTTTCCTTTTCTTTTCAATTGCTTTGAAGTGTATGAGTGTTTGCCTACATGTCTACACGTGTACCATGTGTGTATCTGGTACC
Organism: Myodes glareolus; assembly: GCF_982192425.1. NCBI lineage: Eukaryota > Metazoa > Chordata > Mammalia > Rodentia > Cricetidae > Myodes > Myodes glareolus. The sequence goes on along the minus strand of NC_142029.1, from coordinate 77,194,358 downwards.
CACAGAGGCCAGAAGAGAGTTTTAGTTCCCCTGGAACTGGAGTTAGAGACAGTTGTAAGCTGTCATGTGGCTATTAGAAACTGAACCAGGGTCCTCTTTCAAAAAACAGCAAATGTTCTCCACCCCCAAGCCGTCTCTCCATTCTCAACATGTACTTCCTTTAAAGTTTTATTTTCTTCCATTGAGGGGCTTCTAGGTTGTTTCCAGGTTCTGGCTATTACAAATAATGCTGCCATGAACAAAGCTGAACAAATGCTTTTGTAGTATGATTGGGCACCTCTTGGATATGTTCCCAAGAGTGGTATTGCAGGATCCTGAGGTAGATTGATTCCCAATTTCCTGAGAAACCGCCACACTGATTTCCAAAGTGGTTGCACAAGTTTACATTCCCACCAGCAATGGATGAGTGTTCCTGTTATTCCACATCCTCTCCAGCATAGGCTATCATTGGTGTTTTTGATTTCAGCCATTCTGACAGGTGTAAGGTGGTATCTCAAAGTTGAGTTGCATTTCCCTGATTGCTAAGGAGGTTGAACATGACCTTAAGTGTCTTTTGGCCATTTGAACTTCGTCTGATGAGAATTCTCTTTTCAGTTCAGTACCCCATTTTTTAATTGGGTTAATTAGAATTTTAATGTCCAGTTTCTTGAGTTCTTTATATATTTTGGAGATCAGACCTTTGTCTGTTGTGGGGTTGGTGAAGATCTTCTCCTATTCAGTAGGATGCCTTTTTGTCTTAATGACTGTGTCCTTTGTTTTATAGAAGCTTCTCAGTTTCAGGAGGTCCCATTTATTCATTGTTGCTCTTGTTGTCTGTGCTACTGGGGTGAAGAATGGAAAAAGAAAGTGTGGAATATATACACATTAGAGTACTACTCAGCGGTAAAAAATAATGACATCTTGAATTTTGCATGCAAATGGAAGGAAATAGAAAACACTATCCTGAGTGAGATAACCCAGATCCAAAAAGATGAATATGGTATGTACTCACTCATTAGTGGACTCTAGCCATAAACAAAGGACATTAAGCCTATAGTTAGCAAGCCTAGAGAAGCCAAATAACAAGGTGAACCCCCCCCCCCAAAAAAATATATAGATCCTCCTGGAAATTGGAAGCAAACAAGATTGCCGGGCAAAACTTGGGAGCATGGTGGTGGAGGTATGGGTGGGGGTGGGGATAGGGGAAAGGGAGAGGGGGAGAGAGAAGGAAGAAAAGAAAGACTGGAGAGAGCTTGGGGGAGTGGGAGGGTAGAGATGGAGGAAGGGTGGATATAGGAGCAGGGAAGAAGATATCTACATTGAGGGAGCCATTTTAGGGTTGGCAAGAGACTTGGTTCTAGAGGGGATTCCAGGTGTCCATGGGATGTCCCCAGCTAGGCCCTTGGACAGCAAAGCAGAGGGTGCCTGGACTGTCTTTGCCCCACTATCACACTGATGATTATCTCAAATATCACCATAGAATCTTCATCCAGCGAAGTATGGAGATAGAGACAGAGACCCTCATCAGAACAACGGACTGAGCTCCCAAGGTCCAGTTGAAGAGCAGAAGGAGGGAGAAGATGAGCAAGGAAGTCAGGACTGTGAGGGGTTGGTCCACCCACTGAGACAGTGTGCCTGTTCTAATGGGAGCTCACCAAATTCAGCTGGACCAGGACTGAATGAGCATGTGATTAAACCAGACTCTCTGAATGTGGCTGACAATGGGGGCTGACTGAGAAGCCATTGATAAAGCACTGGGACTTGTTTCTACTGCATGTACTGGCTTTTTGGGACCCTAGTCTATTTGGATACAAAGCTTCCTAGACCTGGACTTAGGGGGGAGGGCCTTGGACTTCCCACAGGGCAAGGTTCCCTGCCTTCTCTTAAGGAGGAAGGGGAAGGGAGGAGGGGGAGGGAGGGAGCTGGAGGGGAATGGGAGGAGGGGAGGAAGTGTAAATTTTTGAATGGAAAAAATTATAAATAAATAAATAAAAAGTTTTATTTTCTGCAAAATATATTCTATTGTCTTTCTCAAGGAGACCCACGCAGCTTCCCCTGAGCTCTCCTTGTTACTTAGCCTGTGGATTGTAGTGTGGTTATTCTTTACTTTACAGCTTAATATCTACTTATGCGTGAGTGCATTTCATGTTTGTCTCTTTGAATTTGGCTTAATTTAGGATGATTTTTTTTCTAGTTCCATCCATTTTCCTGCAAATTTTATGATGCCACTGATTTTAATGGCTGAGTAATGTTCCACTGTGTAGATCTACCACATTTTCTTTGTTCATTCTTTGGTTGAGGGACATCTAGGTTGTTTCCAGTTTCTGGCTGTTATGAATAAAGCTGCTATGAAAATAGTTGAGCAAGCGTCCTTGTGGTAGCATGAAACACCCTTTGGGTATATGCCCAGGAGTGATAGAGTTGGGTCTTGAGTTAGATCAATTCCCAATTTTCTGAGGAACTGCCTTATTGATTTCCTCAATCTGTACAAGTCAGCACTCCCATCAGCAGTGGAGGAGTGTTACCCTAGGTCTACATCCTCACCAGCATGAGCTGTCACCTGTGTTTCTGATCTTAGCCCTTCTGTAAGATGGGCGTAAGATGGAATCTCTGTCGTTTTGATTTGCATTACACTGATGGCTAAAGATGCTGAACATTTCTTTTAAGTGTTTCTCAGCCATTTGAAATTCCTGGGGATGGGTGGGGATGGGAGCCAGAGGGATCAAGTGTGTGTGTGTGGGGGGGGGTAGAAAATGGAGGTAGAGAGTACTTGGGAGACACTAATGGATTTGGGGGGCACTTGAGGGGCGATGGAGAAACCTAGTGTAGTGTAAACTCCCCGGAATCTACGAAGGTGACCCTAGCAAAGTCTCCTAATAACAGAGGATACAGAACTGGGTATCTTCTGTAACCAGGCAAAGCTTCCAACTGAGGGGCTGGAACATCAACCCATTCACAAAAACATTCGACCTACTATCTGTCCTGCCTGCAAGATGTGTTAGGGTGATTGTGGTGCAGAACTTGGAGTTACCAACCAATAACTGGTCCAACTTGAGGCCCAAACCACGAGAGAGAGCCCATGCCTGACATTGCTTGGGTGACCAGGAATCAGAGGCTGGACAGCCTAGAGATCCAGAATAGAACCAAGCACCACAACTGAAAAAAAAATCAATGAAATAATTCCTAATGATATTCTGCTATACTCATAGGCCAGTGCCTAGCCCAATCAGAGAGCTATCATCTGACAGTTGATGGGAGCTGATACAGAGATCCACAGTCAACACTAGGTGAAGTCAGGGGATTCCCACAGAAGGGGGGTGGGGAGAGGATTTCAGGAGACAGAGGGGTTAAGGACACCACACGAAAACCCACAGAATCAACTAACCAGGGCTCATAGGGCCTCGCAGAAACAGAAGCAGCAATCATGGGGTATGTATGGGTATGAGCTAAGTCCTCTGAATATATATTATGGCTGTGTAGGTTGGTGTTCATGTATAACCCCTAACAATAGGAACAGGGGCTGTTTCTGACCCTTTTGCTTACACTTGGGACCCTTTTCCTCATTCAGCCTTGATATGAGAGCATAAGACTTTGGGCCTAGTCTTCTCATATATTGTTATGCTGGGTTAGGTTGATATCCGGGGGGGGGGGCTGCTTGCTTTTTTTTTTTTTTTTAAGGGAAACAAAAGAGGAGTGGATCATGGGGGAGGGAAAGGTGGAAGAAGGGACTGGGAGGAATGGAGGGAGGGGAATCAGGATCAGGATGTAATTTATGAGAGAAGAATAAAAAATGTATTATCTACCCAGGAATCCTGTCTTCTGACACATTTCCTTTCATTTGAAATGAACCCCAAAGGGCTAGGGATAGCTGCCCCAGGCATCGTCATTCCTGTGGTAAAGTAAAACATCTGGATAGCCCACAGGCTGGCAGTTTTGCCTGAGCTCCCAGAAACCAGTGTCACAGCCTGACTCTGTAACTTGAAACGCTGCTGAGAAGTAAGCACAGCTGGAACGCGAAAACTGACTCAGGGCTGAGGAGGACAGGAAGAAAAAGAAACTGCCCGGGAGCGGATAAGAATAATCAGGCTAGGTTTTCTTGTTGCACTTGCCACACAGGCGCTATGTTTATAACACATGTAATCAGCCTACATTTTCTTGTCTGCACTCGCCATGCATGCAGATCAGGTACCTCTCTTCTATTCAACCCCTAAAGAGCCTCAGAATTCTCACCCTGGCCCTCCTTGGAGCATCTTGTCACGCCCGCCCGTTAAGCTTGCTTGACATCTTCCAGGTCGTGCGTCCCTATCTGTCGCCCTCACCTTGAAACTAACGTTTTAAAAGGAGCCATTAAAGGTTAGGTGGGGCTCGTTGCGGGTGAGGGAATTTGTGGGACTTTGGGATAAAGGTGCTGTACCTACCTACAGCTTCTTCTGTGCCACCTCCCCTCGGGAGAGCCTGGCGTTGAGCAAGGGAGGGAAGAAAGCTTCTTGCTGTGGCGCAGACCTTGGGGAGCGAAGGGGCTGCCCTGAGGAGAAAAACACCAGGTCCTCCCTGGACCCTTTGGCCTAAGAGGAAGCATTTATGCTAGTTCAGGGGGCAGAAGGGTGAGGTGGGGTGGTGGGGGGAGCGGGCAGCAAACCCTAAGACTCTCAAGTCATTGTGGTTGGGGAAGTGAAGAAGAAAAAGAGCTGTAATTGCCTTAAAGATGTACAGGAAACCAGGCTGGGGAAGAGGCAGGAAACTGGCTTGAGTCGAGCCAGATGGAAACTTACTAATGCTGGGGTTTCGGGGGTGGAGGGGATGTGATAACAACTTTACTCAGAAAGATCTTTCCACCTTCAAATGTCCACAAGGAGTCAGATGTAAAACATGAGCTCGGTGATGTACTGGAGGCCTACTAGATGTTCAAAGTGAAGAAATGCTGCTCTACGGTATGGTCGGTCGAGGGAAAGGTTTTTTAAATGATAGGTAGGAGGGAGTCTATAGCCGGGGCATCTGGAAGAGTCCAGAGCAGGAAAAGAAATGAGGAGACCAAATTTGGCCATGAGATAGATGAGAAAGAGTAGAGAGTGAGAGAGGCAGAGAAAGAGGGGAAGACAAAAGGGAGGACCAAGGGCGAGGTGGGGCGATGGCAAGAGAGTGCATGCAAAACAAGCAGGGATGTGTTTGTAGGAATGAGAAGCTGGGAAGTTTAGGGGAGACAGCAGGGGAGAAGCGCTGAGAAGGCAGGCGCTGCTGAGTGAGCTTGGAGGCCAGCATGCTACTAGGCACCACAATTAGCCTTTTGTCCTGAATTTCTTTTGGGCATGACCCTGGAGAGATGAGAGGCTTTTGTATAGACTGATATACACAAAGGCCAGCAAAGGAAACCTGGCTTTAGAAGGGAAAGCATACCTGACTCATACCTGACTGCAGAGCACCTCTGGAGACCTCCTGGGTGGAAGCTTCACCGGGGAGGGTGGACAACAGATGTTCTGGGTTATTGACAGGAGAGGGATGTCTAGTGGGGGACCTGCGGCAAGTGTCACCCATTATGGTAATTAAACTTTACAACAAGTCATGTGACCACACCTCGGGTGTATTTGCATTACTGATCTGGTGTTGCCAGTTTCCCCTTCACTTTGTTGGCTGGAGAGGAGGGACGATTGGAGGGGTGAGGAGTCACCACTGATGGCACTCAGCAGATGCCAATCTTCTGGTCCATGACTGCTCCCGGACACTGCTGAGGACTCTGAAGGTGATGGAACTCTACCAGAGAAGAATGCTCAGGTCATTAGATGGGGAGCTTGGGGGAACTTTCTATGCCTGAGTTCTCTGTTACTGGCAATGGTTTTCAGAATCCAGGAGAGTGTTGGGAGAGGATGAGTTTCTTCCCTTCCTGACTTAGAGAAATAAGACAGGAGGTAAACTTACTAAATTCTGAGGACTCTGACCTTATCAATGAATTAATCCTGTAATGGATTAATAAGATTCATAATATAATAGATTGCTAAAGGGTGGTGAGAGATAGGCATTGGAGCCAATCATAGTGGTGTAGATCACTGATGATTATCATGGGTATTGTGGTCTGGCCTCTTGTCTTCCCCTCTGTCTTCTGTCCTTGTCTGTTGTGAGATAAGTAACCTTCTCATCCACACACACTCCTGCTTCTTGGATATTCTCCCTTGCCATAAAGCCAGTTGTAGAAAGCCAAGCGGCTGTGAATGAGACCCAATAAAGCCATGAGTTAAAATAAATCTTATTCCCTTTATTTAAGTTACTCTTACCACGAATTTGGTCACATTAATGGAAAAGTAATTAATAAAATCTCAAGAGAAGATTAGTGAGTGGAATTGAAAAATGTGTGGACCAGATAGATAATCGCAATGGTTGATCTGTACCACCACCTTGACTATATTTAGAATCCACTGTGGAACCACACCTCTACAGGAAGGTTTCCAGAAATATTTAGCTGAAAAGGGAAGCCTTGCTCAGAATGCAAGTAGCACAGCATCATGGGTTGGGGTCCTGGACTAAATCAAAAGGAGGAAGCAAGTTGGGCAGCAGCCTTTGGTGCTCATTGTTTCCTGACAGTGGATGTAATGTGGTCAGTTGCCTCACGCTCCTGCCGTCATGCCCTCCCCACCATGATGGACTATACTCCTTCTCGACTACGAGGCATTATAAATCTTCCTCCCATGTGTGGTTTTTGTCAGGCATGCTGTCACAGCAACACAAAAAGTAACTGGAGTGTGGCTCGTGCTAGAATCAAGTCTCGTTCAGCATTAGGAAATGAGTTGGTGAAATCTCCATACTCCATGTAACAAGCTCAGTCAGTAGACATAAAATATTCTTTGACACAGGTTAATATTTCTCGTGTTAAAAGCTTGAGACATACTAGGAATAGAAGAGAATGTCCTTAGCCTTATAAGTGAATTAAGAAAGCTCGTTTTAAATGCCATATGGACCTAGGTGAAAGACTGAACCTGTTCCACTTAGATTAGGACAATGTTAGCAGTGTTACTTTGGCTTCTTTTAGTCAATCTCTTATTTAGAGTCTTGTTAAGAAATGAAATAAGGAGCAGACGCAGAGACCCACAGACAAACATTAGGTGGAGCTCAGGGAATCCAGCAGAAGAGAGCGAGGAAGGATTGTAGGAGCCAGAGGGGTCAAAGGCACCTCAAGAAAATTCACATAATCAACTAATCAGGGCTTGGGGGCTCACAGAGACTGAAGTGACAATCAGGGAGCCTGTATGAGTCTGAGCTAGGTCCCCTGTATATATGATGTGGTTGTGTAACTTGGTGTTCTTATGGGATCCTAACAGTTGGAACAGGGGCTATCTCTGACTCTTTTGCCTGCTTTTAGGACCGTTTTCTTCTTACTGGGTTGCCTTGTCCAGCCTTAATATGAGGGAAAGTGCTTAGTCTTATTACAACTTGCTATGCCATGTTTGGTTGATGTCCCTGGGAGGCCTGCCCATTTCTGAAGGGAAATGGAGGAGGAGTGGATCTGGGGGGAGAGGGAGAGGGTTGGTGGGGGTGATTAGGAGGAATGGAGGGAGGGGAAACTGCAGTTGGGCTGTAATGTATAAGATACGAATAAAAGACTTAAACAATGAAATGAAATAACAGACAAACTGAGGGGAAAAGAGAGACAACTGTTTCCTTCCACAGACAGCATCACTGTTTACGTAAAAACCCGAGAATTCATTAAAAACAAAGAAGACAATCAAACAAAATGAAACCTAAAGCTACCAGAACTATTTACTGTCAACAAGACTAAAGTTGGTATAATGTTTTACTTCTGTGCTGCCAATCATCCGTTTAAGATTCAAGTGAAAAGTGCAGAATGAATCAGACTAGCAGCAAAAGCCAAGACCGAGGAAACATCCCAGCTCTGCATCCACACACACACATGCGCAGATCCTGGCTAAAGCCATCACAGGCGGCAAAACCAAAGAGGACACGCTTAGGTACCGCGCCCACACGGTCTGGAACCACGAGTCTCGGCGGAGGGTGTCCAGGTTGAATGAAATCCACAGAGCACGAGGTTTAGGTGAAACAGCAGCTCCTTTATTGTTCTGCTGGGGCTAGCTTTTATACCATGGCACCAAATGGGGAGGGGGCTGCGAAGGGACTGTCACCTGACCCAAGGAGGGACTCTCACCTGACCCCGGTAGGGGTCAAGGACTGATCGCGTGCATTCAACCTTCACCTGTCCCCAGTAGGGACTGTCACCTGACCCCAGCAGGGAGCAAAGAATAATCACGTGCACTCAAACTTCCTCATTCAACTCCAGGAGCAGAGGGAAGTTATGATTCTTTGCAGATAAGCACCTCAAATGGGGACAGGGAAATATAACTCGGGGTAGCGATTCCCACACTTAGGAGTTGGGAGGATCCACGTTAGTGACAATGTTCTGTCCGGATTAACCTGCAGACTCAGTAAAATTCAATTCAAAACCCAGCAAGGTGCTTTGTTGTAGAAGTAAATAGCCTGGTTCTGAGATTCAGGTAGAAAGGCAGGGAAAGTAGAAGGCCAGTTTTGAGACAGAAGAGCCATGCCGGTAGACTCTGCAAAGGTCACTGCCTCCAGGGTGCTGAGACAGAAGTGACTTTGTCTCCCAGACAGGCAGTGAGCCCAAGACCCACAATGAGCCACTTTGGAAAGCCTCATCATGGGCACGCACATTCCTCTGTCACGTCACAACTGAGGGACTTCCAAAGCCCTTCACCATGACTTTTGTTTCTTAGCACAGGTTGGGTCATTGAATGTAACTTGACTCCAGAAGGGACGAGGATGTATCCTGAACTATTCATACCTTTTCTCTATTCAAGACATGGTATTCTGAATGCATGTTGTTCTAGAATCGAGCAGGATTTGGACAGTATGGATTGGCTAAGGCCCTTCAGGGACCTGCTTTACTGCTCACAGTAGTTGATCTTAGGACTCGCCATAGAGCTGTAGTAATTGTTGTGTCCGCAGAAGCCAACAAGCAAACCGAGTCCCGTATGTAAAGGCAAAAAGCCTTTATTTTAATCAAGTTTTCAAACTCAGTCTCTCTGCATGTACATCGTATTGGAATAACCGGAGAGCCCTGAGCTCAATTAGAATTGGGTTTTTATAGTAGTAAAGGTGGGGGTGAGGGGTCTCTGAGGTTTAGGACCCCTGACTGACTGACTTTTGTCTAGGGTCCTGATGAGGTGTGCTGGCAGGTGATCCTATCTACAGTGGTTGGAATGTTGAGCATTTCCTCTGAAAGGTCTGCTCTTGGGCGGTGGTCAGGTTATCTCAGTTTGTGGTTCTTTCTTGCTACCAGTTATTGCTTCAGGGTAAACTACTGAGACTCAGGCCATTTAAATTTATTAAGGGCCAAGTTCTACTCTGGCAGGTGATAATGGTTGGAAATAAAGAATTCCCTTTGGGTGACCTGTCCATACTTAGCTTATCATGGCTGGCCCCCACAGTAACTAGGACAGTATAAGAGAACAGGCACAGAAACTCTGAGAGGGTTGGAATTTCCTGTGGTATAAATGGTGTGAAAATAGACTTTGCACGCAGTAGTCACAGTCCAAGAGATACAAATTTTAGTTCAGCGAAAACTCTGTACATGAATGTTACCGGGACTTATGTTCAGTTGCCTCGAAACAACAGACAATTCCAAATTCCTCCAAAGGGGGAAACACTTGGGCCACACCCAGAGGAAGAAATAATAAGTGGTAAAAATATATACAAGTAATAAACAGTAGGGATCTCAATCAGCTGATGCTAAGAAAAAGAACATAAACTAAAATAGAAAATAGAGAAATCAGGGGCTGGAGAGATGGCTCAGTGGTTAAGGGTACTAACTGCTCTTCCAGAGGACCCGGGTACAATTCCCAGCACCCACATGGCAGCTCACAACTGTCTGAAAATCCAATTGCAGGGGATCTGACACCTTCACACCAATGCACATAAAATAAAGTTAAATAAATTATAAAAAATATTTTAAAAAAAGAAAATAGAGAAATCAGTGAGGGGTTGCCAGGAGCTGGGGGTGGGGACAAGGGCCACACAGTGATGCATGACGCACTGTACCCTGTCTTTAACTGTGGTGGTGGCTGCATTCTTGTCAAAAAGTCATAAAACTATAATGAAATGTCAAATTTTGTTTCCTATAAATTGCACCTCAATTTTTTGACTTAAAAAAACAAACCTGGACACAGTGTCACTTTCTACACCTGCTCCGTGTGAGCCTATTTAGAATACTGAGGACAAGGACTCAAGAAGCACAGAGTCCTTAAAATGGTACCCACACGACTATGTATGCACTTCAACTCATGACATCATCTGTCGTCTTTGTTACTGTCTGGCGCACAAGAGCTTACACTAAGGTTTCATAATAGATCCATAGATTACCTTTGCTACTATTTTTTAATTATCATGACATCATCTTGAAAGATATAGAAAATGTCTACCTGTGACAAAATTTAAACATTATCTGCACATCTCTAAAATATTCTCTTGTTCAATTATATGATGAACAGTTTGAACCAAGCATGATTGATGATTGTGCTTACTTTTAACCCCAGCACTGAGGCACCAGAGGCAGGAGGATCAGGACAGCCTTCGCCACAAAGCAAGTGTGAGCAGCCTGGGCTACATGAGATTCCATCTCAAAGAATGAAACAGGGCTAGGGAAATTGCTCGGTGGGGAAAGGTTCTTGCTGCCAGTCTGGTAATCTGAGTTTGATCCCTGGAACACACATGGTGGAAGGAGAGAACCGACTCCTATAAGTTATCGTCTCCCTTCCACGCACACACAATTGCACTCAGAATAAATGCACAGTTAAAGATTAAAAACCACAAGGATTGCCAGGCGGTGGTGGTGCACGCCTTTAGCCCCAGCACTTGGGAGGCAGAGGCAGGCATATCTCTGTGAGTTTGAGGCCAGCCTGGTCTACAACAGATAGTTCCAGGACAGGCTCCAAAAGCTACAGAGAAACCCTGTCTCGAAAAACCAAAACCAAAACCAAAAAAAAAAAAAAAAAAAAAAAATTCAACAAAACCCACAAGGATTGAAATGCCAATTTCCTTGAACCGTGTCTCCAATTGTTTATTCTTAATCGGTTAACAATGATGTATATCCAGAAATTGTCCAAAGTTCAAAATGCTTGTGGTTTCTATCCTTCCAACAGATATGCTTGTTAAATACTGATTAAGGCAGCAATCAGAGAGCTGGAGAGATGGTTCAGTGGCTAATTGTAATTATTCAGCCATAGATAAGGCTGCACTTCCCGGTTCTAATGCCAGGCATGTGACCTCAGGCACACATGCAAGCATGTGTGGTTGTGTGGTTACATCCACATATGACTCAGCTAAACCCTTGCGCACATGCATGAGTCGCCCGTCATCTGGGCCCGCGTGACCCATGTGTGCGCATGCGTAGTTACATCCACGTATGACTCAGCTAAACCCCTGTGCACATTCGTGAGTCGCCAGCCCGTCATCCGCATCATCTGTGTGACGTAGTCACACCAACCCCCTGTGCGCAGGTGCTAGGAAGCTTTTAAAAGCTGGGTACCGTGCTCGCTTCGGCAGCACATATACTAAAATTGGAACGATACAGAGAAGATTAGCATGGCCCCTGCGCAAGGATGACACGCAAATTCGTGAAGCGTTCCATATTTTTCAAAAAAAAAAAAAAAAGCTGGGTACGCCATCTTTCGCTTTCTCTGCACATTGATCACCAGGCTTGTACGCACTCCCCTCTAATAAACTCCTAAGCAGGTTTGTTGGTGTTCCATGTCTCCTCACTCGCGCCAGGTAATTTCACTAACAGCACTGGCTGCTCCTACAGAAGATTTGGGTTTAACTCTTAGCACCAGTATGGTGGCAGCTCCCAACCACCAGTAACTCCAGTTCCAGTCTTGGCTTCCAAAGACACCAGACACACAAGTGGTGCATGGACATAGAAATAAAAAACTTGGAAAAATTTGAAGATCTGACAGCCTGAGAGAGACGTGTACTTTCAGAATGACTTCTGCAGCTTCTCTGAAGCCCACACAGGTGACATCAAGTTTCAGGAAGACGGGACATAAAGAGCCAGGACCGACTGTTAGAGTCAGCGTAGGTGGGAGACAGGGTAGTAGATTAGAAGAATTTATAACTGGAGTCACTTAGACTCAGTGTGTAGGTGGCAAACGTTCAGAGATGAAGGGGGGTCAAAATCCAGAACATAGAGAGTTGGGCCGTGGAGGATACAAGTTCCTCACTGGGCAGGACCCCTTTTATAACACAGGTCCTGAACTAGGTCAAACTACTATTTATTGAACCTGTACTATGTACTTCAGCCTTGGCTTGTATGAAAACATTTATGAATGTGACAAACCTGCAGACCAATGCTATGACTTCGATTTTACAAGCGAGAAGACTGAGCAAGGGTCAGGGTCAGGAGAGGAACCCAGAACTTCCGCATTCTCATGCCTTTGTCTTAGGCACACTATCTTGCTTCTTGGGATCTTTAGCTCTAGAGAGCATTTTCCAGGCTTTTGGGGTTCTCTCCACCTCTTCAGATAGCCATTCCACTCTTCCCATGGGGCCCTTCTCCTTCTTTGGGTCTTGACATAGTGTTTCATTTTGTCATCAGTTTTATGTGTGTGTGTGTGTGTGTGTGTGTGTGTGTGTAACACACATACATGTGTGTGCATGTCACAGCAGCATATGTAGTTCAGAGGACAAATCAAAGAAGGTTCTGTCTTTTATCCTGTAGGTTTCTCCAGAAACCAACAATCAAGTCTTAAGTCTTGGTAAAAAGTGCCTTTATCCACTAGCCATCTTGCCAGCCGCACTTTGCTTTTTACAACCTATATATCTTCACTCCCTTGCAGTAAAGTCATTCCTTTATACAACATCAATTTTCTGGACACAGAAGCATCCTCATCTGTACAATGCTTCTTGCTAAACTGATCTATGTTCCTCCCCTCCAACAGTAAGTCCCTGTAATTGCTCTTATTTTTGAAGTAGGGATTCTTCTTCTCCTTCTCCTTCCTTCTCTTCCTCCTTCTCCCCCTCCTCTTCCTCCTCCTCCTCATTCTCCTCCTTGTTCTCCTCCTCCTTCTTCTCCTCAGGATAATTCAATGTAATCATTACCAAAATATGAATCTACAGATTAGATGGATGTGTTTCACAATGTTATCATCTGTGATGTTTCAAACAAAAGGTCTGCTCCCCTCCATAATGTTAGATCCCTACAAGTGAAGTCCACGGTACTGCACCTCTTTTCAAAAGATTTATATGACTGTGTCCATCAACTTTTTTCATTTTTATGACTGACAACCTGAGGAAGAAAATCAACTTCTAAGGAGACAGGTTTATTTTGGCTCATGGCTTCTGCCCATGTTGCTTTTCCATTATGGTGAGGAAGAAAAAGCATCATGGTGGGGCACTTCATGATGGATCATCTCAACACAGCTGTGTGGGGAGGGAGGACGGAGGGAGGAAGGGAAGAGATTGTGAATGAGGATAAGCAGGAGTGAGTTCTCCAAACTCTAGTGGCAAGAGACACTATTCCAGGCAAGCCCCCTGTGACCTACTTCCTCCAATTAGGCTCCTTGTCTCAATAATGCCACCAAAATAATGAATTCATTCATAGTTCAACCCCCTGATACGATCAGAACCCAGGACCCAATCATTTTTGAGAGTCTAGCACCAGCAGCCAAGACTTTACTCCATTAAAAGAACATTAACAAATAGAAGCATTTATTAGTATTTGGATTATCATAAGGCCCCTAAACCGTAGGAACACTTTACACTTGGGTCTCGAGGGATGAAAGCTCAACCAAGATCTAAGCAGTTAGTTTCTGAGGCGGTCTTGAAGAAGACTAACCTTGCTGGCATATGTACCCAGAAATTCCACAAGAATTTAGGATAACATCAACTTATCTCGAGTGGCTCTTACTGTACTTATGTTTTCTTCTTATATTTAAGCCTCAGATGGAACTAAATTCTTATTTAAATCATAATTGGCAAGAGCACCATAGTATAAATGACCTTTCATTCATTTTGTACCGCTGTCTGAAGCACAAGTACATAAGGCACACCCTTACACACCCTTTCACATCTGACAACTTCACACAGCTCACCCCTTACTGACAGTCTTCAGACAGAGTAATAAAGAACAGCTGAGCTCTCATTCATAACGTGTATTCTTTCTTTATTCTTGTATTTGTCCAACATACTTTTATTGAGCATTTATTACATGCCTGGTATTGCTCTACTATGCAAGTGCTTTGATGACCATATGGTCCAGTGATGTATTTAAATATCAAAAATTATTTACATGATGCTAGACTGTGACTGACAGAGAGTGTTGGGACAGCGTTTTTCTTTTTAGGAACCTGAAGAAATCTTTCTGAACTTTTCTAATTTATTGTTACTGAAGAAAAAAACCTGCAAGAGTAACACAGTACATATAAATAGGAATTTTGTAATATGGTCATATTTAACAACTGGATACATTTCTTTTAAAACAATTATTTGAACTTTAATTCTGATATAGTATGCTTCCAAGTAGTAGTTCAGTTGGAGTCATCTCTTAATTAAAACATGCTACAAAGGAACTGTTCACAATTCTCTGAACTCCTCTACAGTTGAATGTCTTTCCTTTTGAGTATGGCATCTAACCAGTGTAATCTAATGGGGCTGAAGTGTGTGGGTCGGTCCTAGGAAGAGCTGCAGTGTCCCCTGGCTTTGATCCTGGATTGTTCACTTTGGAGGAAGCCCACTATGCTGTTGTAAAGGTGTTCACACAGCTTGGGGAGGGTCCAAATCATCCTAAACCTCTTGCTAACATACAGTTCCTGCTTTAGAGATACATATACAAGAATAGATGAACACGAGAACTGTGGTGACGTGATGGAAATTGAGATAGATTCTCTGGGGAGAGAATCCAGCGTGAATCAGAGAGTAGAGGATTCTGAGACATTTCTTAGAAATGACAGCCAAGGGCTGGGGAGATGGTCCAATGGGTAAAGCACATACCATGTAAGCATGAAGACTGAAATCCCCACAACCCCTGAAAAACCACGTAGGCATGGCAGTTGCTGTAATCCCAGCACTCAGGGAAGACAGCAGCCAGGGAGTCTCGGGGCAACCTGAGTAGCTAGATTAACCAAACCGGTGAGCTTCCTGAGAGATTCTGCTTTAATAAATAAAGTGGAGAACAACCAAGGAAGATACTCAATGTGAACCTCAGGCCTCCATACCTATGTGTACACACACGTTCAAACACACATAATATACATGTGCACACATATTACCTACACATGCACCCCCCTCAAAGAAATGATGATGAGGGTAGGGAATGGGGTGGGTAGGGGAGTATAACTTGATGATAGAATATTTTCCCAGCAAGGCTCTAAGTTCAATCTACAGAACTTCGCATATAAATAAACAAACAAACAAATCCTGAGTGAATCCAAGCTGGTAGACAGCATCCCTGTTACGAAGCTATTTCCTTCATACCAAGTTATCATCTGCCTTTGTGATCTTGGAGCAGGGATGTGAGGACTTTATCTGTTTTGTTTTGTTTTTGTTTGTTTGCTTTCATTAGAATCTATCCCTAAGAGCATTGTAGTGAGACTTCAGGCTGAAGGAGAGGAATGACCTTCTCTTGTCAATCTGCCTCCTGTTCTTGCTGGTGAAAGCCAATATCCCAATGCCGCTGAAGATCTTAGTGTCAAAGCCTGGGAAGGTTCAACAGCTTAAGCTTGGCTACCCATCCCGAACAGACCAATCACAGAGTCAGGTAATAGTGAGATGCAGAGAAAGGACATGCGTTCAAGAATCATAATTTAGTTATCTAATCACAAAATAAAAAGAGGCATTTCAACAGATAAAGTAGAAATACCATAGGAGTGATTAATGTGAACAATAACGTGTCAGCAAGTTTGACATTGTGTAAAAGATGGACGAAGTTCTGCAAAGACACAAACTACCAGAACCAAATCACAGAACAGAAGAAAATATGAATAAAGCTGCACTAGGCTAGGAGCTTAAATAGTAATCAAAAACCTCCCAGCGGGGGCTGGAAAGATGTCTCAGGGGCTAATAACACTGACTGCTCCTCCAGAGACCCTGGTTCGAGTCCTAATACCCACACAGTGATTCATATCCATTTGTAACTCTAGTTCCAGGGACCTGATCCCCTCTTCTGGCATCTGTGGTCACTGTACATGTGTGGAATTTTCTCAGGGCCCCCCAAAGATGCCACCACCACCAGACAACAAGAAGCAATCTAGAGAACACAGCACTCATTTTCCCAAGAGATGGGGTGGATGGATTTTGACCATTTGATGGGTTATGGATATTTGTCATAATTTAGGGGCTGGGTCACAAGTTGTTATTGGTCATGGCCATGGAAGAGGCTAAACAAAGGAGATTAGATTCAGGGATCTCTTTCTGAAGGGAAAAAGGGGGATATAGTATAAAAATGATTGGATAAAAGGGTGAATTTTTGAGTCTACTTTTGAACAACTAGTATCAAATATTTACATTGGTATGAGATTTTGTATATTGACACAAATTTATTTTTGTTATACTGTAATATGTTTCTACTCTTGTTTAATATATTGTACCCATACAGCTCATTTAACAATGTAATGTAAATTTTCAGTCTTTGAAAATTATTATTACAAACTATTTGGAATAATAAAGAAATGCAGATTAGCATTTAACGCCTACAACAACCAAATGTGTAGTCAAGTTAAGTATGTTTTCAAGGTCAAATAGAGATATATTTTAGATAGATAGGCGGTCTTCAAACATTTCAAAGACTTACAGAATATGGAATTTAAAATGATTTAATAACATAAAGCTTTTCATGACAGTGAGAGATGTCTGCTCCTGACAGTACCAATTTATTTAAAAGAGGATGACAGGCATCCTCTTTTATATATGACTTCCATATAGAGTTTGCTTTCATTTGTGTCAAGGTTAGACATTGGGCAAAGAAATTGCCCTTGCCTCAACTGCTGACAAAATGCTCTCCAAATTGGACAAACAGGACACAAAAGAAGACAACTGCCAAACTTTGACAAGACAAGGTAGGGAGTCCTTTAAAAATTCCTGCTTCACTGTCTGTCTGATATTTTAGGCCTCTAGGTCAAAGATGGATACCCTAATATTACAGATGAGTCTTGGGTGAGTGTCCAGGCAGCCAACTGTTTCTGTCATTTCTATAGTTTTGGAAGTTGTTTCCTCTGCACTTCCTGTTTACTCAGGTAATATTATATTGTCAGGTCTCTGATGGGGTTGAAGACAAGATAGTTATAGTTATAATTTTCTTCATTACTACATTCAGAAAAGAAACTTACAAAGGAGATGTAAAATATATAAGGTTGAGAGACATAAAAGCTTAAGTTGTTTAAGAAAATATTTTAAGATCTAAAAAATATTTTTCAGTTGTTAACACAAGCTATGATAAAAATGGTTTAGGTATAAAACTTTGGACTCACTAAGATAGGATTGATAATACAGTAGTTTCCCCAAATTTGCCAAATGCACATGGGATTGGACTTTGTACATGTAATTCTTACTTGAAAATTGCTCTTATTGTATATAGTTTTTTTTGTTGAAGTTAAAACCTTCCCTTTTTATTTGAACAATACCTGATAAATGTTTCTATTATTTATAGTTTTACTGTGTTAGAGTTAAAACCTTCCCTTTCTATTTAGACAAAAAAGGGAAACGGTTATGGATTCTTCCTTTACACTGTGTGAAGATGTGTCACTATGCTTGGTTTAATAAAGAGCTAAATGGCCAATAACTAGGCTGGAAGAGGTTAGGCGGGATTTCTCGGGGACAGAGAAGACTCAGAGAGAAAAAAAAGTGGTACCACCAGCCAGACACAGAGGGAACAAGACATGTGGGAAAGGTAAAAGCCATGAGTCAAATGGCGACGCATACATGAATAGAAATGGGTTAGTTTAAATTATAAGAGCTAATGGGACAAGCTTACGCTATAGACTGAGCTTTTATAGTTAATAATAAATTTCTGTGTCATACTTTATGAGCTGGTGGCCCAAAGAAAAATCCACCTACAAATTACCATGCTGAAGAACAAAGTGCGCCTCCATATTCAGTCCCGTTCCCTGTGGTGCTAGGATATCCCCTCACAGGTAGCTCTCTGTAGCTGCTTAGCATCTTTGGTGGCTCGTCATCTACGCCCCTCACTTCTTTTACCCCATGCAGTGTACAGCAGGATTGAGATCTGTAGCTGCTCTACTTGTGGTCCCAGGCTTTATTGAAATCATTGGAATGTTTGATACTGACAATAGTTTAGAATTAAGGAGAGAAATTTACAAGCTGCTGAAATACTGCCAAGAACCAGCTATATAAATCTTAGGCAGACCTGTGGCCCAAGGATTGCTTTTCCTTCTTCCCAAAGTTTCAGACACCTTTGCTACAGGGCGGTGAGGAACTAGAGACAGCCGGGGAAGCCGGGACAGCCAAAGGAAGCCTGAGGTGAGGCAAGCTCAGCCTGCCCTAAACATGCAAAGCCCGGTTAGGAAGGAAGAAAAAGTGGCAGTCAGTGGTACCCTGTTAGCATGACCTCTCTTTAAGAGCAAATCTCAGAGTGTCCTCCCCATCTCATCTTGGTGAATAAGTTGCTGAGATTGGCAGTCCTTATATGGCACTGTGCCTACAAATCGGAGGTCAGCTTTTGATCACTGAAGCTTTATATAGAAACTCCAACGCTGGAAGAAATGTAAAGAGTCCATGCACCGAGAAGTCTCTGGGTAGCTCTATATGGCGTAGGGGAATATGAGACCATGAAGAGGGTGCTCAGTCATAGGTATGTATTTTCCAGTCTTTCTGTTTGGCTTGACGACGGGGGCAAATGGAAGGACTGAAGACTAGCCGTGGCTTCGCTGCAAGAGATTGTGAAATCAAGTGGTACGGGTATGAACAAGCCTTAAAGTGGGAAAGAATGGCACAGAGCCAGGTAGAAAAGCTAGGAAATATCACTGCTTCTTGTAGAGTGAGGATGAATGTTGATTCGTGTCAACTCTATGTTGCTAGTATGTGTACATATGTGGAGATGTGCCAAGTTGAGATCCTTTGCCCACCGTGACGCTAATAAAAAATGTTTGAGGACCACTGTCAGAATTTAGCACTTTGCCTCATACTTTCAGGATTCTAGATTTTTATTTTACTTATTTATTTATTACAAAAAAAAGGTAAGATGAAAACTTTGGCAACTCAACACTGAGGTTTTCAGAAATGTTTGTTTTTGGGGGAAAATTGTTGATTAACTATTGTGATATAAAAAGAAAAGACCTTGCCAGGCAGTGATGGCACACACCTTTAATCTCAGCACTAGAGAGGTAGAAGCATACAAATCTCTGTAAATTCAAGTCCAGCCTGGTCTACAGGGTGAGTTCCAGGACAACCAGAGCTACATAGAGAAGCCCTGTCTCAAAAAACCAACAAATAAATAAATAAGCTAAAAAAAAATAAAGTAAAATCTGAGGTAGAAGGAAGCTGCCTTAAAAAGTTGGAAAACTAACTAAGAGATCTATTTCTTGCTAGACTTGGGAGAAATATCCTCATCAGATCAGTATGAAAGAATTTTAGGGGAGGAGGTTCTAGGTGCAAGTCATTGCTGACTTAACTTGGAAATGAGAAAAGTTTCCAGACCGGTTCTCACACCAAGACCTCTCCAGAGACAGAAACTTCCAGTTTCTACCTGTTTGGTTCCCTGCCCCAGGGAAAAACTCCTTATCTGATTTCCTGTGGTGACTTAGCAAAATCCCCACTCTGGAAATAAACTCTCAGCGCATTGCATTCCCTTCTGGCTTTCCTTCAACCTGTGATGACTTCTCCCATCCTCCTCCCTCCTAGGACACTGCTCCCCCTGTTTCCAAATGTTTCAGCCCGGAAGCTGCTCCTGCTGGTGCTCTTTATCTTTGTTTTCTGGATGGTCTTCATGGCTTCAAAGGACCACACAGAGGTAAGAATGGTTTCCTATTACATAATCTCCCAGGGAGGGTCAGAGCGTATTCGCTCCCGCAAGGCAGCCAAAGAGGGATCTTTATTCTCTATTCCCTTGCACAGTGTGTGTACATAGGTGAGGGTGCTTCGTCAGTGGCAGGCGGATCTGTGCCTCTTTTTACTGCTTGGCTTTGCCATCTGCCTCAAGATTATCTCTTCCTATGTACATAGAGGCTGTAATCCAACTATCCCTCTTTCAGTACTTCCCCTCTGTCACGGAGGTATTGCTAGTTTTTTCAGAGTCCACTTAGTGCTGCTCCGATTTCCCCTCTCTGCAGTTTATTTCATTTGATTCCCATGTCTCCTCTCCCTAGTCATCTTTATCTGCCTGCTCTTCTCGACCCAAACACAGCGTGTTTGCTGCAAATGATTGCTGACTTGACTCCACCCCTTTGCATTTCTCTTGCTCTGCTTGACTTCTTTTTTGCTGTACTTTCCCCTTGCTGCTCTACCATAGATTTTATCAAAAATTCATTGCATCCGTTGATTGCTGTCTTTCTCTCTTCACTCACCATACGATAGCCTTTAGGACAACAAGGATTTTGGTATGGACATATTTGTTGCCACAATCCCAAGCCAGACACATATCAGGTGCTAATAAATAACTTGTCAGTAACAAAGTAAAGATGGATTTTTCAGTGATTTGACACAAGAGAGAAGTAACAATGACTTGAGAGAAGGCGCTAGTAATGAGGAGGGAGGAAAGTCATTCAATTTAAGACAGAATTTGTAATCCAATGCCAGGAGTTCACATCTTGCCAATTACAGAGTCCAAAAGTACAACTTAACCATAAAAGGGTGGAGAAAGGTATACCTGCTGCACGCAAGGAGGATGCTGACATCATTTGCAAAGCAATGTTCTCTTTGAATGAAGGACATATGAGGATCCTATTTGGGAAACCTATACTTAGTTATACAGAAAAGTCGGTGCAGAAGCAGGCATATTCTTAGATTGCCCTGTTTTAAGATGTAAACTCCTGAGCATGCTCAGTGTACAGTCCTAGATCTTGTGTTCAAAAAGGAAAGATGGTGGACACGAACACTTCTGGGCTTTCCCAGTTTAACATTGCAGTAAACCATGTTTATTCCACATAGCCAAGTCAGATTGACTTGGTGACCCTGGTTGGTTTTTCATAAACATCTACAAGGTGTTCTAGCAGACATGAAAATAAACAACTCTGCAGGTACTTACAGCTTTAAAAAAAGAAGAAAAAGAAAAGAAAAGAAAGGAAAGATTTATCCATCTATTATGTATACGATGTTCTGCCTACATGTATGTCTGAGGGCCAGAAGAAAGCACCAAATCTCATTATAGATGGTTGTAAGCCACCATGTTGTTGCTGGGATTTGAACGCAGAACCTCTGGAAGAGCAGCCAGTGCTCTTAACATTTGAACCACCCCTCCAGGCCCATACAGCCCCCTTTTTTTGAGGGGGGGAGGACTTTTTCTCTTCTGTAAGCAGAGGAGTCCTAGTGGTGCCTCCTCCTACTGAGTGATGTGGAACAAACTTGTGATCCCAACACTCAGGAGGCCAAGGCAAGATCATGCCCTTGAGATTAGTCTGAACTACATAATAAATCTGAGACCAGCCTTGGCTACTATCTTAGTTAGGGTTTCTATTTCTGTGACGAGATACCATTATGATTGCAACTCTTATAAACAGTTAATTGAGGTGGTGGTTTACTGTTCAGAGATTCAGTCCATCTTCATCATGGTGGAGAACATGATGGCTTGCAGGTAGACATGCTGGAAAATCTTGATCAGAAGGCAACAGGAACTAAACTGTAACACTGGAAGTAGCTTGAGTATAGGAAAACTCAAAGCCTGCCCCCATAGTGACATACTTCCTCCAACAAGGCCATACCCACTCTGTTGGCTGAGGTTTCTGTCCTGCCCAGTTCCGCAGTATTCCATCCCAAAGAAACACACAGAGGTCTATGTTAATTATAAACTGGTTGGCCTATTAGCTCAGGCTTCTTATTATCTCTTAATTTAGCCCATAATTCTTGTCTATGTTAGCCACATGGCTTAGTACCTTTTATCAGTGAGGCATTCTCATCTCGCGTCCTCTACATTTGGGTGACAACTGCAGACTGACTCTTTCTTCTTCCCCAAATTCTCCCATTCTCGTCACCCTGCCTCTACTTCTTGCCTGGTTGCCAGACCTATACTTCCTGCCTGGATACTACCCAATCAGCATTTTATTAAATCAATACAATATAAGTGACAGGGATCTTCTACCCTGTAAAGATTTATCAGTTGTATTACTTTAATAAAACACTGATTGGCCAGTAGCCAGGCAGGAAGAAGAGGCAGGATGATGAGAACAGAAGAATTCTGGGAAGTGGAAAGAGTTTGCAGTCGACACAGAGAAAGCCAGACACAGAGGAAGCAAGAGAGCAAGCACAGGCTTTATAGATGCATTTATAGTATAAGAAGCCATGCCCAAGTGGGCTGATATCTTAAAGGCTATTGGCTGAAAGAGCTCCCACAGCACCACTCCAACAAGGCCATACCTCCTAATAGTGTCACTCCCTTTGGGGGCCATTTTCTTTCAAATCACCACATTCCACTCCCTGGACCGCAAAGATTTGTAGCCATAGTAGAATGCAAAAATACATTCAGTTTAACTTTAAAGTCCCTATAGTCTATAACAGCCTCAAACTTGTTTCAAAGTCCAAAGTCTCTTGGGAGGCAAATGGCAATCTCTTAACTGTATTCCCTTGTAAAATTAAAATAAAAAAGCAGGCCACATACTTCCAACATATAATGGCACAGTATATATATTACCATTCCAAAACATAGGGAAGGTAGCATAGAAAGGAAATACTGGACAAAAAAAGGTCTGAAAACCAACTGGGCAAACTCCAAATTCCACACCTCCATCTTATGTCAGAGCTATCTTCAGATCTCTAACTGTGTTAAGCTTTGTTGGCTGCAACCCACTTCTTTCTCTTGGGCTGGTTCTACTCTCTGTTAGCAGCTCTCAGTGGAATTAATCCAAATTTCTTCACTTTAGCCTCAGGTAGACTCTTCAGACAAATGCAAAAAGCAGTCACATTCTTCACAAAAATGATCTTTAGGCAACATACTAAAGTTCTTCTCTGATAAAAACCTCTTGAGCCAGTCCCCGACAGTTCAAATAACTTAGCACCACTGTCTTCCTTGTTCCCACTGGTAGGCCATTTAAACAGTGCTTAACGCATTCCATTGTTTTCCTAACCCAAAGTCCCAAAGTCCCAAAGTCCCAATTCCTCTGAACAAAAGCATGGTCAGACCTATCATATCAGTACTCCAGTTCCTGACACCAACTTTTGTCTTAGGGTTTATATTGCTGTGAAGAGACACCATAACCATGGAAACTCTTATAAAGGAAAACAGTTCATTGAGGTGGTAGCTTACAGTTCAGAGGTTCAGTCCATTATCATGTAGGGAGCATGGCAGTGTGCCGGCAGACATGGTGCTAGAAACATCTTGATCAGAAGGCAACAGGTAGTAAACTGTGACATTGGGAGTACCTTGAGCATAGGAGAACTCAAAACCTGCCCCCACAGTGACACACTTCCTCCAATAAGACCATACCTATTACAACAAAGTCACATCTCATAATTGTGCCACGCCCTTTGGACCATTTTCTTTCAAATCACACAGCTACATAGTGAATTTGGGATCAGATTGGGGTATATAGCAAAACCTTATCTCAAAACAAAAGAAGAAAATGGTCCCTTGAAGCATTAGTCAGGATTTTCTAGAGAAAAAGAACTTATAGAATCTATCTATCTATCTATCTATCTATGGGATTTATTAGAATGACTTATAGGCTGTGGTGCAGGTAGTCCAAGAATGACTGTCTACCAATGGAAGGTCCAAGAATTTGGTAGTTGTTCAGTTTATCAAACTGAATGTCTCAACTAGTCTTTAGTATATGCTAGAATCAAGGCTCTCTCTCTCTCTCTCTCTCTCTCTCTCTCTCTCTCTCTCCTACTTCACTGAGGATGGTTATTTTTTACATCTCTCATTTCCCTGCCTAGTTCTTACACACCTAGAGAAGTGTGCTCCTCCCCAGGGCCAAGCCTGTCAGCTGGCGTTCTTCTCTTGCCTGTAATCATATGCTGTGGGCTGTTTGGACTGTCTTTATTTTAATCTCTATGTTGAAAATGCAAAAGCCAAAATGAAAAGCTGACTACCTGAGTATATGTGTTTGCTTTTGTATCTTTTTTCTCAATGTCAGGGTGGTCTGACTGATGATATATATTAAGTATTGGTAAAACCCAACTTGGCAACTTTTTAAAATAACATTTATTTATAGCAACTTAATTATGCACACAAGTATACTTTAAATCTTAGCTTTCATGTATCTTTTTTGGCAACTTTTTGGGACCTTCTGTAGTATGCTTGAGATTTCTGGTTTTGTTCTTAATTCCTTCTGTTTCCTTTTGGAACAATCCTTTATTCTAGAGCAAAACTAGTTTGCTACCTCAAACTCTAATCTAAATGCAATTATACAGGAAAATATATTTTATACCTATAACTTTTTCTGTATCTTTCTTTAATTCTATAGTCCCTTTTTGTCTTTCTAAACTTTTTTTTGTGACTGAACTGAGAAAACGGTTTTAATAAAATTTAACTTTATAGTCTGATGAAAACACAGGAAGCTGAAACACAGAAGGCATGAGTATTGTGTCTTAAATATCTAAGAGTTGGTAAAATACAATAGCAGTTTGGAGAAAGTTCTGTTTTCTCTTGAGAACAGATTTTGATGAATTATTTGTTAGGGATTTGAGTCCACTTGAAACAGGCCTTAGAAACCAACTGCCTTTAGGAAAGGGTATTGACCCTTCACTTGGGTCTACAAGGCACCAAAAGTGGGGTGAAAACCTGGTGTTCAGGACGAGGACAAAACTTGAGAAGCAAGGAAAAGTGTTCAAGGTCGAGAGAGAGGCTGGAGAACGTCCAACACAAAGCAGCCGTTCCTAAAGTGTTTCAAGTCCAGACCGTGCCGCCTGGTTAGGTTTGCTCACCCCAGAGCTGGACACCTTGAGAAATTCTTGGGATGCAATCAATCATGCATGTAAGAGAGCTGCTTAGAATGTTAGGGATAAGTTCTTGCCACATTCCATGTGCCATGGGTCCTGGGACATTGGCTAGGGGCCATGTGGGAATGAAGAAAGAACAGACATACAGACACCATACATAGGAGCTGGGATCAGGTGGGCCTCTCTAACTGCTTCCATTACCGGTACTCTTCCTGGTATTGCTATCACCACAACCTGGAACCTCAGCATGTTTAGTAGGTAAAGCATGGGGGAGGGGCAGCTCGTCTTGGTAGGAGGTCTCTGTGGGCCAGTTCTCCTGCAAGCATCCAGGGGGAGGAAGCTGTGGTTGTTAGTCTTTGTACACACTCCTCAGTCATTCATAAACACTCAGACTCAGCCTCCCAAGGAAACCTTTGTCATCCCTCTTGAGCTAGGCCCATATAGGTGATGACTTTACCAATTACCATAGGCCAATTAGTTTTAGAGTCCTCTGCAGGCCAGGCTAAGCCCATGTCGAAATGTCCATTTGATCAGGACTTCACTCACGCTGGGTTTTCTCCACCCTCTACAGGTTCTTGGGGGTAGCTCTCAAGGGAGTTCTAGCTTCAGAAAACAGAAGTAAAAGAAGCAAGATAAGATGCAAACCTCAAGTGCGATGAGAGCAGAGTGTAGAGGGAGTCGAAGACCCTCCCTGGCATGCTTTAGAGTTTGAGCTAGTGTGAGTCACTTGGAAAGATGCTGGGGGGGGGGGGGAACCTCTATTCAGAAAAAGTCAGAATGCTTTCCTTTACAGCAGAAATGAGTTTTGGGATGAGCCAGTATGAAGCAGAATGGTGCTTCAGCCCAGGAATGACTAGAAAGAGGGGAGTAACACACACCCCAGTGTGGGCATGGGCTTCTCAGGAGGGAGTCCTCCCATATTCGTGCTGAAAATTTGCTTGTCAAAAATATAAGTTTTACAGTTCTTTTCTTGGGAATCAAGTTTAGATTTGATCCATTGCTAGAGGATTTCAAAATATTTAAACAATAAAATTATGCCACTGCCTCTGGCATAATTTAAAAAACAAACTCGAAAAACACACAAAAATCACCATGATCTCCTTGGTGGCCCTTTACCTTGGTCAGGTCTTAAGGATGAAAATGTCTTTCTGTCACCCCGAAACTTCGATGGTCAGCAACCAAGACAGATTCTTTCTGATTTCCCAGATCTGCTCTGAGGCTTCCTGTGCCAGGTGTTCCGAGCAGACCGCTGTGGGGACAGAGTTTTCTCGCAGTCCCCCCAGTTTCCTACCTGTTGTTGCGATCTGCTAGACCTGCTAATAACCTTCGCGCACATTTTAACCCACTTAGTCCTTCTCCAGTTCTCATGGCTCCACCGATAGATTAACGGTTCCAACACTACTTGGTGGTTCAAAGAAACTTCTGAACAAGTTTCAGAGTGGCTAAAGGATTTTCCAGAACCCTAGCAGCTGTAAAGCTAGTGAATTAGTCTCAAAAACAGGGCTTTCCCTTATAGGCTCAGCATCTGTTTCTGGCAAGGAGGAAAGCATACCTAGGATAAAGTGTCATTGTTTACAGCCCCTCCTAACAGGAGCCCAGTAGCAAAAGCCCAAGGGCCTTCAAGCAAATGATCCTATCTGGGTCATTAATTTTGTAGTCAAAGGCAGTGGATTTGCATGTTGGTGAGTACAAAGCCATAAAGAAATAATAGAGTAAATAAAGATTCATTTGCAGCAGACAAAGACAGCACTGGGCTTTTTGCAAAGCAATTGCTGTCTCTCAAAAAAAAAAAAAGCATGAAGATTTTATATGGGAACCCTATAGTCATTCCTGTAGGAAAGCACAGGCCAGGCTGGCACATTCCTGAGCATGTTCCGTGTCAAGTCAGAGATCACATGTGCAGAAAGGAAAGGGAGTGGATGAGCATGTGTTGTTATGCTTAGGTTAAGGCTCCCTTGAAGGTCAGAGGGCGAGGGAGATGATGTGGTTAGTAAAGTGCTTGTCATGCAAACATGAGGACCTGAGCTTCCTAAAAACTCGTTAAAAAAAAAAAAAAGCAGAGGGTGGCAACATGCTCTTGTAACCCCAGAGTTGGAGAAGACAGGAGGATGCCTGGGGTTTTCTGACCAACCAGTTTAACTGAATCTGTGTGTCAGACAGACAGAAAGACTGTTTCAAAGAATAAGGTGAAGAGCAATTGAGGAAGATCTTTGGCATTGCCTTCTGCCCTTCACTTGCACCTGCTTCTACATATGGATGCATACATGAACATATGCAGAATATTTACACACACACACAAGTCAAGAGTGACTTGGTGACTTTAGCTAGTGCACTGTCTTTTCCTGATATGGTTTAGTTGGGGGGAATAAAGGAAAGAAAGCTTCAATAAGCTTTGAAGGCATAGGCATTCATTATCTTTTAATGGGGCTGTAGCTTCAAAAAGGGCCAGTTCATTGAGCAATTAACGAATTGATAGAAAATTTTATTGACTGTGGGAAGTGAAGATTTGGGGCTAATCAGGCACTACATATGAGGTTTGTAGAGCTTCATGGATGGTGATATCATTTATTGCAGTAAAGTAGGAGGAATAATATTGGAGGACAAAGGATAAACTTAGATATGAATGTTTCCCTTTGGGGCCTTTTAAAGTCACCTAAGTAGAGATGTTCCTTTGATACACAATTGAGTACACAAGTCTGAAGTTGAGAAATGCATGATTTTTTAAAAAAAAATCGATTTATTAAGGATTAGACTCTAGTGATAGTTTGGGAACATCTGAGGCATGGTCATGGGGGAGCTGTAGAGTGACAATGAGGTGTCATTAAGGTAAAAAGTGAGCAGGAAGTCAGATAATGGGTGGTGACAGAGAAGTCGCCACTGGGGAGGAAAGAGAACTCTCAAGGGAGGGAAGAGAACTCTCAAGGTACTTGACTTGTGTGGAGAATGCAGCAAGCAAAAGAATAGAATAGTCGTTAAAGGAGAAGAAGGTGTTCACATATTGGCGATACTTGAGAGCCAGTGGGATGGTTCAGGCAGCGTAAAGGGGTTTGCTGCCAAACCTGATGATGTAAGCTCCATCCCAAGGACCCATATGGAGGGAGGAGAGAACGGATTCCCAAAAGTTGTCTTCTGACCTCCGAGTATATGCTGTGGTACATGCCCTCCTCCCAAGTAAACAAATGTAATAGAGATACTTGGAGAGATTTAAATACCAAGGAAGTGATACACTAGAAGGAAGTATAAGTAGAACCGAAAATGTACAGTTATATTTAAGTTGGGGTAGAGAATAGAAGTAAATTTCCAATAGTATTGTTATAGATCTTAAAGGGGTAGACACAAAGACATGTAGGCACTGAAGGACTTACAGCCGTGGCTACTATCTACCTGGAGAAGAACCGAACCTTTAGTGATGAAGATTAGGAGCCAAGTTCTTCAAAATTGATTAACTAATATAAAACAGGGTGAGAAGATAAAAGAGAGAGGGAGGATTACATAGTGATTGGTTTTATTAAGTCAGATTTATTGAGGAGCATGAAACAGAAGGCACACATCAACATACACGAACCAGCAACGTTGCTATGTATGGACCACAAACCCTTCAGTAAAGAAATCAGGACAGCAATCTTATGAGTAGAAGTATCGAAACAATAACATTTAGGGATGTATGAAGTTACACAGATAAAAGATCAGTACACTAAAAATTCTAAAACAATGAAAGAAACTGAAGGGAGTAGAAAGATCGTCTCTCATAAGTCAGAATGGATGCTGAAGTTTCTGTATGACCTGAGACTGTGGACAGACCCAATGTAGTGTCTATCAGAATTCCAAAGATGCCTTAATAGACATATGAAAATCTATAAAAATTTGGAAGTATTATTAAAATTCTAGAACCATCCAAATAACAAAATTGGAAATATTTAAGCATCTGTTCTCAAAATGTACATCAAAATATCATCATCAAAATAGAATAGGGAGCCAGGAACAAATCCATGCATTTATTGCTAATTGTTCTTTTATCAAAATGCCAAGAACATCCAGTGGAAGAAGTATAGCCTAATAAATTGTGTTGGAGAAACTGGAAGTCTATGCATAAGAATGTAAGTGACCCCCTTTCAGCATCATGCACAAAATTCATGCAAAATGAATCAAAGACTTAAAGACAAGATTTGAAGCTATAGAACACTAGAAGCAAGCAGGGGTAGTTTCTTGATATTGTTATTGGCAAATATTTTTGTATAGAACACCAAAGGGATATGAAATCAGAGGAAAGCTAAGACAAACGGGATTGAACCCTAAATCTATGCAGCCACGGAAACAATCCCCAGAATGCAGATTAGTTGATGGAGGAGGGTTATCTGTCTATTGTGTTATTTTCATTGGTCAATAAAGAGATTGCCTTGGCCCCTTGATAGGACAGAAAGTTAGGTAGGCGGAGTAAACAGAACAGAATGCTGGGAAGAGGGAATTGAGGCAGATGCCATGGAGCCAGCCACCAGGTCAGACATGCTAAATCTTTTCCGGTAAGCCACCACCTCGTGGTGCTACAGATTATTAGAAATGGGTTAATATCAAGATATGAGAGTTAGTCAGTAACTAACTCTCTAAAGATAATGGGCCAGGCAGTGCTTAAATAAATACAATTTGTGTGTTGTTATTTCTGGGACTAAGCTAGCTGTGCGAGAGCCAGGTGAGGCAAAAAGCAGGCCTGCCTGCAACTCCTTACTACATATGGCGCCCAACGTGGGGCGCCATATGTAACATGATGGACCGGCTTGTTGGGGTTTTTGTCCCGCCCAGTACCCTATATCCAGCAAGCCCAAAGAGAAATCACACACAGGACTCCATAAGGTTATAAACTGATTGGCCCATTAGGTCAGGCTACTTATTAGTTCTTATAACTTATCTTAACCCATTATTTTGATCTATGTTAGCCACATGGGCTCAGTACCTTTCTTAGTGTGACAGCTTACATGTTGCCTCTTCGGTGTTCTGCGCAGGAGTGGTGAGAGAGTTTCTACTTCCAGAATACTCCCAGTCTCTTTGCTCCACCCCTACTTCCTGTCTGGCTTTCCCGCCTATACTGCCTGCCTGGCCAATCAGCATTTTATTAAAATATGATTGACAGAATACAGACAATTCTCCCACACCAATTAGTGTACAAAGTGGAAAAAATATTTGTAAGATGTACATTGGATAAAAGGATTCATAACTACATGTGTGAGGAACTCAAAACTCAAAGGCAACAAAATAAGCCATGCTATAGAAAATGAAGAGGGCTGGAATAGATATCTTTCAAAGTAAAAAATATAAACCCTCAACACAAGTAATCATCAGAGAGACATCAATTAAAACTATGAGATACAGCCTTGTGTCTGTTAAACTGGCCATTACACAAAGACTAAAGGTAGGGGATGGTGAGGATGAGACACAAAAGGACCTTGTGTACTGTTAGTGAGAATATAAGTTAGCTCATGCATTATGGGAGACAATATGAAGATTCCTTAAAAACTTAAAATAGGGGGTGGAGAGGCAGCACGATGGTTAAGGGTATTTGCTGCTCTTGCAGAGGACCTGAACCAGGCTCCCGTCACTCACAGTAGGCAACGCAATCAGTTGTAATTCAAGCTCCAAGGGATTCAACACTTCTGGCATTCAGGGGCACATTCAGGGGTACATACACATAATTAAAAAGAAAATAAATCTTTCAAAATTAAAAATAGAATTACTATGTGATTCAGCAATTATACATTAGGTAATTTCATAACAGCCAAGGTCAACCTAAACATCCATCAGCCTACCTATCCCTTAAAAAACTAATGAACAAAAAATATATGCTATATGTTTCACACACACACACACAGACACACAGACACACAGACACACACACACACACACACACACACACACACACGATTAAAAATAGGAGACGTACTAAGTGAAACAAGCCAGATCCAGAAAGACAAGTGCTGCCTTATCTCATTATCTCACTTGTAAGCGAAAACCTGAACTTAGGTGTAGAAAGTAGAACGGCTGTGAACAGGGACTGTAGCCAGGATGCGAATGTGTGTGAGAGGAGATGTTGGCCAGAGGGCACCATAAATACACTCCACAGAGTCAGTTTCTAGTAGGTGACTGATAACAATGCTATATTGTGTAACTGAAATTGTTAAGAAAGATTTTAAATGTTCTCACAAAAAAGAGAAATGTGAGATGATGGATATGCTAGTTAGCTTGATTTATTATCTCTCAACCTACACATATGTCAAAACATCACCTAATTATCAACATGTACATGCCTTTTGCCAATTAAAAACAGTTAGTTATTTTTTAAATGTTGTCGCTATCTTTAGTAAACTTAAAGCAATCAATCCTCCTTATTCTTTCTCTATGAAACCATTCTTACTGTCGCAGGCAGATTTGTTTCAATCTCTTTTCTGCACCCATGGGTCTTTGTATATTTTCTAACTGTGTCCTATAAGGTAAGGTCACATGTTAGTTATTTTCTGTGCATTTGGTTTGTTGTGAAATTGTTGTAAACAACGTGTTTGTATCTTCCTTTTGTAATATATTGGCAATAATTAGTTGCCTTATTATTGAGGTCAATTGAAATAGTACATTATCTTTATTATAATAGCCAGTAGAGTAAACCCATTTTGGTAAACATTTTAAAAATTGCTTTTTGCCTTTTAAAATTTAGTGCATTTGTGCATGCCACAGCACGCATGTGGAGGTCAGAGACCAGCTTGTGGGAGGCAGTTCTCCCCTCCACATTAGGTTGTGGGGATTGAACTTAGTCATCAGGCTTGGGGGCAAATGCCTTTATCTGCTGAGCCATTTTGTTAGTCCCAAGATACTCTTGAGCGAATCTAAATGACCAAAAGAGTAAAGTATTTTAAAATAGAATTTAGTATTTAGAAAGTGAAACTATGAAGGAACCATCAAAGATTAGAAACAAATCACAAAAGAATTGTTCAAGGCTTAAAATATGAATATTAAATTTTTCTAAAAATGTCAAGCAACTTTAGACAAGAATAATATTTTCTGTAAAACTGAGAGACTGCCATTGGTAAGAGAGTGGGAAAAGGTGCTTGCTCACAAACTGGACCACCCAAGTTCAATCCCTGAAATCTGCTTGAAAGAGAAATGAGGAAACGGACCCCACGGAGTTGTCTTCTGACCACCACATGCACTGTACCTCAATCACTTCTCATACACACACAATTATACCATCTTTAAAATGACAACCTCACCCCAAACCAAACTCTGGAGGGACTGCATGTTAAAATGGCTATCATATGACAATCTTATATCAACCTAGAAATAAAAGATTAAAATTTAAATGAAAAAATTATTTGAAGAAAATAGACAATTTAAAAGAGAAAATAAATCAGTAAACAGTATTTAAATAAAAATGAATTTGAAACACGCTGATATTAGTTAGAAGTATTATTTTGTACAGTAGCAAAATTCCAACTTACTTCATCTGTTAAATCTTCAAGTAGTTGTGTTGACAGCGCTCCACAATTAACCAAAAATATTTAAACTTATGGATTTGGGGAGGGAGGTTTAGTCTTCTGAGATATGTGAGGATAAGCCCCTTCACTGGCTGAGCACATCCAAAGTCATCAAAGATGGAGTCTGCATGGTTTTTTCAATTGGGCAGCTGTCTAATTCAATGATATACACGATGCCATACAATCATTTTTTACACAATTACTTTGTACCAGAACTATTTGAAAACAGATTAACTAACAGGTTGAGAATACTAAAAAGCAAAACTCAAATGATCCAGTGGACAAAGACAGTAGCTTTCTGACCCCGGCCCCTCTGTGCCATTTTAACATGCTGTCACGGGATCTGCTGGGTAAATATATACCTCTGTAGGCAGGAGAGTCTCCCAACACCTGAAAGGATCAGAAGTTGGGGATTGTGTTTTCTTTCCATTAATTCATCATTCAGATGCTTACAGCGGCATCTAATTGACTGGTAAGTAAATGTTTGATTCAACTAAATCTTTCTCTTGGCCTTCTAGAAAGGGTCATTCACTATAACCCTTCTTATTTGATTGCTATGATGACCAATGAGACAGGAATAGCATGAAAGTTAGCCTTATATGTTGCTGGTGACAATTGAAAATTTTACCACAAGACACACTTGACAGTTGGGCGTGGTGACACACACCTTTATCCCGGAGACAGAGGCAGGTAGATCTCTGTGAGTTAGAGGCCAGTCTAGTCTACAACGTGAATACCAGGGCAGCCAGGACTAGACAGAGAAACCCTGCCTCAGAAAAAGAAGGAAAATATTTGGCAGTCAAAAATGTCACCTTCTTTGACTGGTTGGTACTTACTTCAGTGACATGTGATTGTGCAATTTCATTCCCAGGAACCTACCATAAAAGATGTAATGCTGTACATGCAAAACTGGGAAATGTCCAAGTGTTGTATAAAATCATAACAAGTAAATATATTCTGACTGTTTAATGTCATAGGGTCCATGGCCCAGGACCCTGTTGATGGGGTACAACAAACTCAATAAAAATAAAGATCACAAAAATTATTTAGCAAGCTTTAAAAGTTATAGTATATAGTATAGTTGCAAAAACTGCTAGAACTATATTTGGTAAAATTGCACCTTAGTAAAAATGCAAAATAGTGGTAAGAGATGCAGTACTGTAAAGTAAAATTGAGGCAAGAATATAATTTTAAGTATTTGCTTTGTTTTCCAGACTTTGTATAATACAGTGAGATGATTTTCATAACGAAGAGAAAGATGAAGGGATAGCAAGGTGAAAAATCCTAGGTCCAACAATGAAATCCATATTTATTATACCTACTTAGTTTTAAGCCAATGAATGATTCCGAAGGAAGGCCTCTGCCAACAACAGTAGACATACTATGTGGAAATCAATTCCTCTCGTTCCCTAACTAAAAGCAAATTAGAATTGATTTCTGGCTGGTAATCTCATCATCCTGAAAGGCATAAAACGGGTCATACTAATTTATATTGAAAGCACACTTTCTTAACTGCGGTTAGTAAATGTGTCCTTTTCAACACTCCAGTTTTTGTTTCATTTTAACAACCCCATCACTCTGAGACGATGGCACATCTTCAAGGGGTTCTTGCACCCGGAAGGGCTTCAGAACGCATCAACCTCATCAGCAGAGGCAGAGCCGATGGTCATGGAGATTCTGGAGAAGTTAAATCGGCAGATCCCACCCAGACCCTTCACCAACTTCAGCACCACCACCAGCGCCAAAGAGAGTACCGTCACCATCTTCAACCCTCGAGATACATATTGTGTAGGCGACCAACTGGATGTCCTGCTGGTAGCCAAGGACTACTCTGGTCGCAGGAAAGAGTATGGTGGGGACTTCCTGAGGGCCAGGATATTCTCCCCAGCCCTGAAGGCTGGAGCTTCTGGAAAGGTGACAGACTTCAACAACGGCACCTACCTGGTCAGCTTCACTCTGTTCTGGGAGGGCCCCGTCTCCCTGTCTATTCTTCTCATGCATCCCAGTGAAGGGGTGTCGGCTCTCTGGAGGGCACGGAACCAAGGCTATGATAGGATAATCTTCACTGGCCAGTTTCTTAATGGCACCACCCCTGTCTTCACTAAATGTGGCCTGACCTTAAACACAAATGCTGAGCAGTGTCAATACCTGGATGCACGGGATCATGAAGCCTTCTACTGCTTGAAGCCTCCACACGTTCCCTGTGAGGCCCTGACCCATATGACAACCAATAATAATAACATCTCCTACCTCAGCCTTCAGGAACAGTTCCTTTTCCGGAGGTAAACATGGCTTCAAATTCATTAAGGGCTACCCAAAGGTAGACTTTGGATCTGACCAAACCATTGAGTACATCAACTTTGACTAATCAAATTGTCATGTCTGGGTTGCCTAAGTTACAGTTAGGTCCATTGTCCAGAAGTAACTCAGCTGCCATTCTGGGTTACATCTGGTACCCTTGGCTGAAAGGAATACAGCCATAACGTGCCTTCCACAGTGTGTACATCTTGTTTTTCACGGTGTGTGATAATTCCAAATTCAGTAATTCTTTCTGACGCACCAGTATTGTCTATAACGTATTCATAAAATAGTGTACCACGTACTATTAATTAAATGAGTAGGATCATTACTCGGTTTACTCTGCCCTTTAATCCAACCAGCCATCAGATCCTATAAATTGTACCCCTGAACTGTCTCCCGAAGCCTACTCATGTCTGTCTGTCCCTGTTGCCTCTGTCTGTCTGATGAGCTCTTCTCAGTCAGACTGTGTCAGTGATCTCAGGGGCTGCTCTCTGGGTTTTCACTCGTGTTTCTAAAATGCGTGCACACACACATACGCACATATATGTATGTATCACATAAATTATTATGTCAATTATATATTATATTATATATATTACTATGTTAATCACACATTACATGTGTTACATGCATTATTATGTTAATTATATATCATATGTATATATCGCATATATTATTATGTTAATTATATATTATATGTATATATTGCATGTATTATTATGTTAATTATATAATATATATAATATACTAATATCTATGAGCTCTTCTTTGCCTAAGACCACGGCGAGGCTGTACAGCTCTAAAGATGAGCTCAGCCTCTAAGCTGTTCCCAGGCTACTTCTTTCACTTCCGTGCTGGTTTCCTCCCTGGCAACCAAGGTGAACATTTATTTCACCGTTGCATTTCCAAGCCTTGGGTCAGCTGCTGCTGTCTCCAGGAGGTGCTCCATGTCACAGGGAGAAGGACTAGGCCTGTGTTCCCGTTGCATGCTGTTCTTTCCCAACATGACATCATACTGTTCATCTTCTGAGAAGCAAGAATTGCGAGCATGTGCTTGTCATGTCTGAGCATCATTCAATAAGTAGCACTTTCTATGTACCACGCCGAGTTCTAGGGAATGGTCATTCTCACAAGACAGGAACAAATAAGTGGATCTGCAGCAGGAGACCCAAATGTGACACTGACACTATTTCAAAATAGTAATCGGGTCAGACACTACCCCCACCTCACTTTCTCTCTGTGATCATGTTTTCCCTTCAACCCTTTCTTCAAACCTCTGCTTCACCTTCAACTTGTTTTTCTCATCAAGGTTTTAAAAAAAAAAAACAAAAAACAAATCCCTTTATCTAATTATTTTGGTCAAAGAGGTTGGTCGATTCCAGATAAAAATTTTACTAGTAAGTAATAAAATAAAGTCTGTCTAGAGCAGCAACCCAAAGGAAGTGAAGGGTGGAGCCATGTGGGCATGGGAGAAATACGATTGTCAAGAGGGGGTGCGGTCCAGGGCAAGAGCATTGCTGAGGGCTTCAGGAACTGTCAACAGGGCAGGCAGAGCCTTAGAAGTCATCTGTGGGCCACAGGCCTAGTTCAGTGACATTAAGAGGGTCTCAGTGACCATGCTGACTGAATGAAAGAACAAGTCATATGCGACCTGAAAATGACAGAATAGATCTTTTTTTTTTTTTTTTTTCTCCTCAGAAACGTGAATGTTTGTCCCTTAAGCCAGGTACAAATAGTTCCCAGGCTGAACTGGTGACTCATTTTCAGAACCTGCAGGTCCACATTCTGGGAACTACTGCTGTCGGAAGGTCTGGTTTTCATCCGTGTCCAGCGGAGCGAACTGGACAGGCTAGAGCTCTGGAAATTCACATTCACATGTGACGATGAACTCTTCCTCTCTCCAAGACTCCTGTTCTCCCCTCCCTCTCCTTCACTTGCTTTCCCCTCAAATGCATGGGGAAACACACAACTTTATCTTTGGAGTGACTGGGCCTTTTTAAGTTTTTGTTCGTTTGTTTGTTTGCTTTGTTTTGTTTTTTTTTTTTTTTTGAGATAGGGTTTCTCTGTAGCTTTGGAGCCTGTCCTGGAACTTGCTCTGTAGACCAGGCTGGCCTCGAACCTACAGAGATCTGCCTGCCTCTCCCTCCTGAATTCTGGGATTAAAGGTTCTCAAACATTTTTTTAATTTGAAAAAAATGATCGTTGATGGGACTGGAGAGATGGCTTAGTGGTTAAGAGCGCTTCATGCTCTTCAGAGGATCTGGGTTCACATCTCAGCACCCACATGGTGGCTCACCACCATCTAGAACTCCAGATCCAATGATACGATGTTACCTTCTGGTCTCCATGGGCTCAGATATACATGTAAGCAAAACACCTGTACACATTAAATTAAATAAAAATTAGAAGTTACAAACAGAAAATAAAAAAGGAAAAAACATAGCACTAGATCTTTTATTTGTTTGTTTTTTTTGTTGTTGTTGTTTTGACTGTCTCAGAACCATCTTAAGTTCTCAGAGTCAGGAGACATTTGTATATATAATTTCTGTCTTTCTCACTGACTTCATCTCGACTTCTCTTAAAGCAGACTTCATTAGGCCTGGATAGGAAGACCCATCCTGGCACAGCTTCCTGGTTATGTCTCAGAATATCCAAAGTTCCCAAGCATTTTTCTAAAATGTAATGCTTGCTCAGATAATTATTTAAAAAGACATATTGAAATGAATACATTTATACAAACAACATATATTTTAACCCTGATTTTAAGACTTGATCAAATTTGGCCTTTGGAACCAAATTGACAAAGTGTCCAGGTCTTGTTCTGTTACTTTTCCTTATTATATTTTGACCTTACTTGGGCTAGATGAAAGATAATAAATGCCAGATATTAATACGCATTCTTCTCACTTGACCCAAAAACCCCTTTCTTGGGATCTGAGCAATCCTCTCTCAGTGTTGGACAAAGTCCCCTTTGTCTTCCTTGGAGGTTTTTGCAGTGCTGGTTCTGCAATTCCTACCTTCCTTCTGCACTGTCTAGTGCTACCCTCCACCAGTTAGAATGCACCCGTTATCAAGTGAATTTAATTCATGAGATACAGTCACCAGCTGAAGTTTTAGAATTAATACTTGGAGGTGGTGCTTACTAGGCTAGACATCTGAAATATTGGGGCAAAGCAGAGTGACCTCATTCCTATTCTCAAGGAGCTATCAGATCATGGAAAGTAGATTCCCTGTGGAGTTGAGAATGTGAAGAGGAGGTGAGAGTGAAGCCAGAGAGGTAGATATGTTTAGGAGGCTGTATGTGGCCTGATCTTTATTCTATAGACCATTGAGGGAAAGTCATATAGAGGTTTTGTATAGGGTAATGAAATAGGCTGGGCTTAACCAAAAGACCAATACAGTGATATAATAACCTAGGTTAGTGTTGTCAAAGTGATGTCCTTGGACTAGTAGCTTCAGCTTCACCCAAGAAGTAAAAGAAACAAGCTCATGAACTGAATTAGAAATTCTGAGAGTGAGGCACTTCAATTGGAGAAACTATCCCAGAAAAAGTTTGGTGAGGCCTTGGATTACTAGAGGCGGCAAAGGGAAAGAAGATAGCTAACATTAGATAATCATACAGGAGTGCCCAACCCTGGGACAGTGTGACACGGTGTTGTGGCCTACAAATATGTCAGGCCACATTTCTATCTTGGGATTCACGAAGCATCAGGTGGGTCATGCCTGAGGGCTAAAATTAGAGACTGAGTAGACAGACAGACAGAGAGAGAGATAGACAGATGCATAGATAAATTTGGTTGATTTCAAATACATAAGTGACACCATGGATTTGCAGATTTCCCCATCATTAGCAGGGAAACCATTTTGGTCCATCAATTTCATCAGAACATCTTAAGTGTATCAAAATAACAACAATAACAACCTCTCATTGAGAATTAAGAATGCTTTAAGACTGACTCTTAAAGATCTGGACAGATGTTAGACTAACTTATTCTCCCATTTCTTGAAGGGTCAACATGGCGGTTGAAATGGTGAAGAGTTTGACCATCACAGTCTTGCCGAGTAACAGTAAGTTCCGTGTGCTCTTGACACTGTATTCACAACTTGCTAACAGAAACAGTTATGTTATTTTGTGACACCTTTGTTCTTCCTTAAACACTTTGAGCTCTGATTTTCTGGGACAAATGAGCTACCCTGGATTCTAAAGAAGGGATTTTATGCTTGAAAAAGATTTTTCAAATTTCTAAATAGATTTATTTTACTGTATGTGTTTTATTATTTGAGATTTATTTTGTGTTAAGTGCACTGGTGTCTCACCTGCATGTGTGTCTGCGTAAGCAGTGTCCAGACAGTTGTGAACTGCCACATGGGTGCTAGGAATTGAATCCGTGTCCTCTGAAAGAGTTGGTAGTGCTCTTGATCACTGAGCCATTTCTCCAGCCCTATTTTGTGTTTCCCCTGCATATCTGCATGTATATCAAGTGTGTGCAATGCCTGAAGAAATCCGAAGAGGACATCAGATCTCTTGGAACTAGAAGATGGATTTGTGCTGTCGTGTGGTTGCTGGAATTGAACCCATGTCTTCTGCAAAAGAATCAAATGTCCTCAACCACTTAAAATATTTTCATAGCAGTTTTTTATCATGAATAAGATATATAAATTTAAGGAATTGTAGCTGCCCCACTCAAAATGTCCAGACTGTATGTATTTGCAATGAGGGCTAACCTCCAAAGTCAACAGTTGGGTTCTGGTACTGTGCTAAAATACTTCCAAAAAATTGGAAAACTTCAGGCCATTTCTCCCTTGGATTCTAATTTTCCTTTCAGTCAAATCACGCCCCTTAAGAGTCTATGAGCTAGCAATTTCTATGGCTCACCTGTCTAACACGGGGACTTCCGCGGCCCGTACAAAGTTAACTTCTAAAGTGTTGCTGTAGCCCTGGAATTTAAGTGAATTTCAGTAAAGCGAATGATTTCCATTCCAGTCAACAGATAGACTTTGACCAATTACCCCTTTTCATGTGTTCAGCAAAGGTCCAACAAGGGAGGATTTACAGTTTAGAATTAATTGTGCTAAAGCCAGGGGAGAGCAGAGATGGAAATAAACCATGGGTTCGGATTTTCTACCATGGTCTCTACTTGGGCAAGCACTAGCCCTGGCCAGTTTTTGTATGAAAGAAAGCCCTAAGACTTTGGAGGCAACTCCAGTTGTCGCCACAGAGGAGATCACATCCCATTTCTTGCCTAGGCTGCGATGCTACTAAAGTCAGCAAGTTTCTCACAAAATAACGCCAGGCTATGGTTGTTGGCATTATCATCATCATCGCATTAGTGATGATTAGAATCACTAACATATCTGCTATGTACTCCAGTGTGAATAAATTTAAGGCCCTAACTTATTCCCTCTGCCCCAAAGACGGAAGCACATGATGAAAATGCGCTTTTCAGGTACGAGTATAAAGCTGCCTGTTCTAGTTTCACCTGCTGCTGTGACAGACGCTATGACCAAAAGCAACTTGGGGGAGGAAGTCCACCTGGCTTAGACCTCCAGGTTCCGGTCCATCTTTGAGCGAGTGCAGGAACTCAAGCAGAAACCGGGAATCAAGCCTGCTTAATATTTCACAAAGAATTACCCCCGGCTAAAGAACTCAGTTCTCAACCAAAGAGGTACAGCAAGAACTATGGAGAAATCTGCTCGCTTGCTTGGACACAGGCTTCTGCTCAGCTAGCTTTCTCCTATAGCCCAGGGCCATCTGTCCGGGGAATTGGCGGCACCCACACGCCGGTCCCTCCTACAT
This sequence comes from Myodes glareolus, assembly GCF_982192425.1. NCBI lineage: Eukaryota > Metazoa > Chordata > Mammalia > Rodentia > Cricetidae > Myodes > Myodes glareolus. The sequence continues at coordinate 77,153,714 of NC_142029.1, read as the reverse complement.
CACTTAATAATCTAGGCAGTCCTAGACAGACATGCTCACAGGCCAAGATGATCCTGGTGACTCCTTAGTTGAGACTCCCCTTCTCAGGCGATTTTATTCTGTGTCAAGTTGGCAGTCAAAGCTAAGTAGTACACCTACCTGGGTGGAACATTTAGTATGAACTGATGAGGATGGCCTCAGCTATGTCAGTAGAGGAGTGTGAAGAACAAGGAGACCATGGCCCTGTTTGTCCGCAGAAGACAGACCTCAGTGAGAATATTATGTTTAGTCTTAGTCACAATGGACTATTTAAAGTGTTACTACTTTTAACCAGAGAACATAATTTGAGCACAGACAGTGTAGGGCTCTCATTTCCCAAGTGTATCTAAACCCTTTCATAAGCTAACAGCTTATGAATCAGGAGAATTGAAGTTTCACCAAGGCCAGTGTCATTGTTAAAATATCCTTCTGGACCATTGAGCCCCGCCTACACTTTCTTCCCGACTTCGGTTTGCTGTCTCACCTCCGAAAGGCTCTGGGGACAAGGTAGATCCCAAGGAAATACTGCAAAGACTCAGGCGAAAACAGATCCCTGTTCTAAGAGCAAGTACCTAGTGAGAACTTTTTATTCATCCCTTGAAGATGATTTCATTAAATAAATATTTGTGGATGCAAGGGAGACAGACGTAGAGTATAAAGCAAAGATAGAAGAGAAAGAAGATGAGGGGTGTATTTTAAATATCTAAAAATATTTTTATAAAAATGACTGAGTCTGGGATTTTTATTCTCTATTGCTAGGGAATGAAACAAAGAAAGAGAAATGTCAAGTCGGAATGAAGCCTCCTTTCCCCAGCGGCTATACTTTCCAAGGGAGGTGGATCTCGACATTTTGCGAACAGAAGGCATTCAGTAACATAAACGACATAAATAACTGCTTGAGCAGAAAGCTGATTTACCTCATGGGTGACTCGACACTGCGCCAATGGGTGTACTACTTAAGCAAAGTTGTGAAAAGTATGTTTGATTTTTAGTTTGAAACTGGTCAGCTGTTAAGGAGCTTTTTAAAAATGATTATAATCAGATTTTTTTGTTTTCCTCTGATCTTTTATTATTGCTTTCAATTTGGCAAACTTCTGGCTTTAAGTTGGTTTCATTTTTACAAAGGATTTATTAATTCTTTTTCTTTATGTCTATGGATTTTTGCCTGTATATATATGTGTGTGTGTGTGTTTGTGTTTGTGTATATATATATATATGTATACATATATATACACACATACATACATACATATATAACCTGCTTATCATATGCATGCAGTACCCATGGAGGCCAGAAGAAGTCATCAGATCCCCCAGGACTGGAGTTCCAGATGGTTATGAATGACCACGTGGGTGCTGGGAATCTAACCTGGGTCCTCTGGAAGAACAGCCAGTGCTCTTAATTGCTGAACCATCTCTCTAGTCTCAGGCTTTAAGTTTTAATAAAAGTTATATTTTAGCTATTTAATCACAGATACTAGCACCATCTTTTCTTTTTTTTCATTCCTTAACTTTATTTAAGTTAAGATAAAGTTGCTTTAGTTAAGATAAATATCAGAACAATGATAAATGTAAGCAACCCACAGAGCAAGTAAACAGAACCAACCTGGAAATGGAAGGAGATACTCATACTAAAAGGACTTGGAAAGAGAGTAAAACAGAAAAGTTGTTAAGAACATATACCCTTTATGTGTTCCCGGATGAGGGTTTAGCACCATCTTTTCTATTGATGTATTTTGATGCAAACTTCAAAATTTTATAAACGTTTTAAGGTATCTGACAAAAATTCTCTGCCTTATTAAAAGTAGCAGCTATTTAGTTCAGAAGTCCCCATGGTCAGAGTTTTATAGATTGTGTACATTTTAAAATTATGCTACTTCTTTTTGATAAGAGATTTGTTGATCTGTTTCCCATCAGGCCTAGCATTTTTTGATAATCATGGAACCGGGCTGTTTAAAACTCATGTTCTCCTGGATGTTAAACGACATATTTTCGTACAGTGGAAAAAACACGGCAATCCCTTTGTTACTAAAAAGCTGTTCTCTGTGAAAGACGACAACTATATCCCACGGGAAATCGACCAGGTGGCGGGAGACAGCCACACAGCAATTGTCATTACCATCGGCCAACACTTCAGACCCTTTCCCATCAACATTTTCATCCGTAGGGCCATCAACATCAGGAAGGCCATAGAGAGACTGTTCTTACGAAGCCCGGAGACCAAGGTGATAATTAAGTCTGAAAATATCAGAGAAGTAAATGAGAACGCAGAGATATTCAGTGACTTCCATGGCAACATTCAGAATCTTATTTTAAGGAACATTTTCAGGGACCTTAATGTGGGCATTATTGATGCTTGGGACATGACGATTGCATATCGCTGTGAGGATGTCCATCCACCTACCAGCGTGGTTGAAAGTCAGATTGCCATGTTCTTAAACTACATTTGCTAGACAGCCTTAAGGTGCAGAAAACATCTCTGGTCCTCCCTACGCCTCTCTCTCCAATCTCATATGTACTCCATAGATAATGCAATCTAACTTATGAATAAATGAATATTGAGAATTGTAGTTAAAGGTATGTAACAGAAAATTTACCATTCAAAACATTTTTAATCCTACAATTCAATGGTGCTAAATGAATTCCTGTGTCACACACTCATCACTTGCCCTGGACCACAGCCCTGGGCATCTACAACTATACGTTCTGCTTCTGTAAATTTACTGTTTTAGACATATCATGTAAATGAAATAATAAAGTTCATGTGAATTTGTGTCTGGCT